>NC_048237.1:25199684-25509586 GCF_002007445.2 Ailuropoda melanoleuca
GGGGGGGGGGGGGGGGGGGGACAGAGGGAGAAGCAGGCTCCCTGCTGAGCAAGGAGCCTAATGCGGAACTTGATCCCAGAACCTTGGGATCATGACCTGAGCCGAAGGCAGACGCTTAGCTGACTGAGCCACCCAGACGTCCTGATTTGGAGCAAATTTTCTAACAGTAGTAATAGCATCACTAATTGATGAATGTTTGAATGCTGGATATAATATTTAAAAAATCTGAATTGTAAGAAAGGTGACTACAAATTAAAAAAAATTTTTAAAAAAGGGGACGACTGGATGGCTCAGTCTGTTAAGTATCTTCTTTCAGCTCAGGTCAGGATCCCAGGGTCCTGTGATGGAGTCCCACTTTGGGCCCCCTGCTCAGCAGGGAGTTTGCTTCTCCCACTCCCTCTCCCTCTGCCCTCCCCCTGCTTGTGCACTCTCACTCTCTCTCTGGTAAATAAAATCTTAAAAAAAAAGAACGGTGACTATTAAAAGAGCACAGTGATCACTAAAATAACTCATGGATATTCAATGCACATAAAAACATGCCATTCAATGTTTCCATGAAATATGTTTACTAGTTTCTGTGCTGCCACCATGTGGCAGTCACACTACTGAATTCATTCAACCCACCTGCTTTGAAATTGTGCTGTTAATTTTTTACATGGGGGGGAGGGTACAGGGATTCACATAATTTCAAATTTTTGCACACATATTTCAAGACTGTACTTATTAATATTTTCGAAAAATCAAACCCCTTCAAATCAAGAGTGAGTGTGGCTAATTTCTGAAGCTGTTCTGCTCAATGCTCTAAAAATATGGTCAAATATGCTGGGGAAACAGACATATTAAACTTTCCTGTGGAGTTGGAAAGTCCATTTAGAAAAAAACAGTTTAATGATAAACAAATATGATTATTTGTAGAGAAAGGACATTTCCCATTCTTTTGGCCTACTTAAAAATCTCCTTGGAACAGTATTCCCTTAACAGCAAAGTTTGAGAAGCTTTGGGTTGCTGTAGTAACGCAAATTATCCTAGGGAATAAATAACAGTCCTCACCTTCCCACTGTATTTTCCATTTTGGAAAATATCTGATAAAGTGATGGAACGAATGGGGGAATGCTTTTCAACAATGCGACCTCCCGAGGGATCAACAAGCCAAGGGATCAGGGCATCCCCATACTACTTCTGAAAGGCTGCCCATTCCTGTTACGAAAGCATCATCTACACAGCAAACCACATTAAGGCTAGTTGGTTTAATATAAACGTTTTTAGCAATACCATACCTGTTGTAAAGCTTTTAAATCTATTTTCTGACCTTCTATCTTGGAATAAAATTCATCCACAGCCTTATTAAAAAAAAAAAAAAGATAGTAACTAGTTTTAAAAAAAACATGGTCTCTAATTCAACTTACATACATAGAATTTTAGAGTCCATTTTGTTTTATAACACTACTCAAAGAACCTGAACAGATTCTCAGTAAAATGTATCATATAGCTAAACAGAATCAAATTAAGTCAGAATCTTTGGTCCTTCATCTTGAAATAAAATGGCAACAAAAATTTTCAATAGTTTTTATTTGTGACTGCATGGATCTTTAATGCCCAGATTCACAGTGATTGTAAACCAAAAATATTTTCAATTTATCAATCAAAGCAAGCTGGTATTAATTTAATAACTCATATTGTGCTAACTGGTCAAAAAAAAAACAGAATTGGAAAACCCACCTTGTCAAATGATTCAAATTCTATATATGGACATTGTGAATGTTGAGAAAACAAGAAAGGATGAAATTCCTCATACCTGCAAAACATATTTATTGTATCATTCACGAACATTAACAAACATCCAAAGCAAACTGACTCGCGCCTACATGCTTACGTGAATATGTCTTCCGTCGGTTTATCTACTTCCAAGCTTGGTTTTATTTCTCTTTTCTGAATGATGTATCCCTACAAAAATCCAATATTAAAACTCTTTTTCTTCATAGTTAACAAAGATTTACTTTCCACTAGTATACACATTTTATTAATTTAACTTATAAAATTATTCCAGTTTTAAATAATCTGCTGCATTTGTATATTGATTGTATCAATTCTTAAATGATGTTTCTAGGCTAAGTATTATTAAATAATATTTCTTTTCATATGGACAAGAAAAAATAAAGAAGAAAATGAAAACTAGTGATTCAATAAAGTGGCGGGCTTATACATGTGCACTATGCTTTTTCTTTCCATTTTTAGATGGTCTGCAACTTAAAATAACCAAAAGCACTTTACTTCCAGCAGAAAAAGTCTTAGATTCACTTTGTTGGTAGGAAATTTTAATTTATTTAAAAAACTGGGCAGGTATATTTGCACTGAATTTAGGTATAATTAATCAGAACTTTTTCTAAACTTCTGTTATAAAGTTATACTTTGAACAGGGAAGAAAAAGAAGGTATGAGATAATTCAGAGGACGTTTATCTATTAGAGAAATTTAATGGAATGGGTAGCAATCAGAGAGGGAGACAAACCAGGAGAGACTCTTAACTACGGAAAAGAAAAGGGTTTGGCGGGGGGCGGGGGGGGAGTAAGGATGACAGGTTTTAAGAAGGGCACCGGGCGTGATGAGCACAAGGTGTTATACGCAACTGATGAATTACTGAACTCTACATCTGAAACTAATGATGTTCTATATGTTGGCTAACTGAATTTAAATTTAAAAAAATTTTTTAAATATAAAAAATAGAGTGATGTAAATCACCAATTTTTTAAAAAGTGCCGATAAATTAAAATATGCTTCCCTATCTAAAAATCAACCTAAGAGGATATATTTTCACAATCCCTCAACTTTCCTGGTGTACCAATAATGACTTGACCTAATACTTTCTATAAAAGAAACAGAAGAAAAATTATAAACCCAACAGCAATTTAAAAAAACAAAAAACCCTCGAGTAAGCATATTACACATATTGAATTTCCAAATTACAAGAAAACTTACATGTAGTGATCCTTAATGTAAATTCTGAAAATCTAAATAAATAAAACCACAACAATACACAATAAGTATATGTGGTGCTACCTTTCCACTGAAGTTGGATGTTGTTTTCATATAGTCTTCTGCTTGCTTCAGACAAACAAGTACTTTTTCAATATCTAACGGAAGAAAAATGGAAAAAAAGGAATGCCTATCAAGTGCCAATTAACGACTATTAAACAACCACGTAGAAAACAAAAGTGCTTGTGAAATAATAAAAAATGTTCAAGAAAAGTAGATATAGTTATTTCATGTTTGTAATCAGTACATGTAATTAAGGATATGTTTTAGCCAGCCTGTGATTCCAATTGCTTTTTACTGAATCATTTTTTCCCTTATGATCTTAAAGGTATTTTGTTCATATACTAAATTCCCATATATTTTTGGGCCTGTTTCTGAATTCTTTGTTTTGTATTTCTTCAAAAACTTAGGTTCTTAATGTATTTTAATCTATGAAAGGGTTATTCTCCATCATTACTATTATTTTCCAGAGTTTTCCTGAATATTCTCACATGCTTTTATTCCACGAGAATATGATTTGAAACAAAACACTACAATTGCAAAAACAATACCACCTGTTGGCATTTTGATCAGGATTGCATTGAATTAGTATTTTAAATACTAAATCATTCACTGAACATTTAACTTGCATTTTTAAACATAAAAACATTTACAGCATAAAAATTACTATCCCTAAACCTTATATATAATCCCATGAGCATCTGCAGATAAATTTGTCAAAGACCAAGTCTTCCATTTCTCTTCCATTTCTTCTAATTTTTATTACTTAATCTGACAATTTAGTTAGGTTCCCTTAAGTAATTACAACAGCCTCATTCGGGGCACCTGGGTGGCAAAGTGGTTAAGCGTCTGCCTTGGGCTCAGGGCGTGATCCCGGCGTTATGGGATCGAGCCCCACATCAGGCTCCTCCACTATGAGCCTGCTTCTTCCTCTCCCACTCCCCCTGCTTGTGTTCCCTCTCTCGCTGGCTGTCTCTATCTCTGTCAAATAAATAAAATCTTAAAAAAAAAACAAAATCTCATTCATNCCCCTGCTTGTGTTCCCTCTCTCGCTGGCTGTCTCTATCTCTGTCAAATAAATAAAATCTTAAAAAAAAACCAAAATCTCATTCAACATATAGCTACATTACAGTTCTTACAAAATTAAAATGCATAAATAACGTTATTTCTAAAAGCACTCCAACTTCCTGGTCAGAAGGTGAATAATTCGACTCCTTCAAGTCTGTACCAGAGATGATCAAGTTTCGTAACCATTTCAAATATTTAGGGCGAGGAAGAGAGAATATTCTAAAGTTGAAAGGTAATAAAGTGCCACATTAGAGGGGCGCCTGGGTGGCTCAGTCGATTGAGCATCCACCTCCAGCTCAGGTCATGATCCCGGGGTCCTGGGATCAAGCCTCAGTCCGGCTCCCTGCTCAGAGGGCAGTCTGCTTCTGCCTCTGCACCCCCTGCTCCCGGCTTGTGCTCTCTCTCTCTCTGTCCCAAAAAAATAAAATCTTTAAAAAGGATAAAAGTGGGAAGCCTCGGTGGCTCAGTCAGTTAAGCATCTGCTTTCGGCTCAGGTCATGATCCCAGGGTCCTGGGACTGAGCCCTGCAGTGGGCTCCTTGCTCAGCGGGGGGCCTACTTCTCCCACTGCCCCTCCCCCGCCCATGCTTTCTCTCTAAAATAAATAAAATCTTAGGAAAAAAAAAGGAAAAAGGGCCACATCAGAGTAGGAAGCCAGGAATACCATATGGATAGAACATTCATAGGTCAAATGTTTTTAAGTTTACAGCTACCTGCTCACTTTTATTATTTTCCCATAATTAATTTTCAATAGTTTTTAAAAAAGGAAATACATGAAAATGGACAAATCTTGTAGCATGCAGGCATACCTTTGCTTTCAAATTTTTCATCCACTTTGACATTGCCAGAGAATCCATTTTCTATAAGACAGTGTTCAATGAGAGCTGGTCCATAGGCTACAAGAGCAGAGGGTAACATTTTTAGTATTTTCTTATAAAATTTAACATTCAAAATATAATCCAAAATTTATACCCCAATATAAATATCTCCTCAATAATAGTAGCCAGTGAAAATAACAATTTACTTGTTTTGCTTTTTAAAATTTTATTTTTTTATTTTTTTATTTTACTTATTTTGAAATGTTAATAGAAATAACAATTCAAGTACTTATAAAAATTTGAGACTATAATACAATTATAGAAGTCAGTGCATAAATTATAGAAATTTAATGGAATCGATCCAAATATAAAGGACACAAATCAGGAATGAAAGATTGTTTTAATATCCAAAAACTGGTGAATGCAATACACCATGTTAATAGAGTAAATTAAAAAAAAAAAAACCCAATCTTACAAATTCTATGTGTGCTATACTAACAGTTGGAAAGTTGCAGAAAGAACTTTTTAATGCCTTCTAACTTCATAAGACAGTCCTGAAAACTTTATTTTCTTACAAACATGTCACTGCTCTATTTAGGATTACTCACGAAGTAATGGGTTCAGAACTCTCTTCAGTAGTTCACCCTTAGGTGCACAGGCTATTACTTCAGTCAATCTATGAAAACAAAGTTGACACACCTCTTACTATGTTATATTTAACAACCCTCACAGCACTTTCATACACATCACACCGCCTGGTCCTCCCCGGACTCTGGAGTACAAGAGGAGTTAGCTCACTCTGCAGGTTAAGAAAATGACTGTAAAAGTGATTTATCCAAGGATAGTAGGCTCCTGAGCAGCAGGCTGGGACCTGAAACCAAATTTTCTATGAAAAATCAATACTTTCTCAACTAAGTCTTATTGTTTATTGTCAATGTGCTCACACATGACAGGAAAGTGATTTTTTTTATGTAACAGGTAAATGTTTGTAAAACCTGGTGATATATCTTAACACCTGGAATGGCTTTACCAAATTATGCATTTAATAAGAACTCTTAATGAGGCTGTGGGCCACTCTGGTCCCCAGATCAGCAGCATCAACATAACCTGAGAACTTGCTAGAAATGGAAATTCCTGGGGCGCCTGGGTGGCTCAGTCGTTAAATGTCTGCCTTCAGCTCAGGTCCTGTTCCCAGGGTCCTGGGATCAAGCACCGCATCAGGCTCCCTACTCAGCAGGAAGCCTGCTTCTTCCTCTCCCACTCCCCGTGCTTGTGTTCCGTCTCTCACTGTCTCTCTCTCTGTGTGTCAAATAAATAAATAAAATCTTAAAAGAAAAAAAGGAATGTAAATTCCTGGGCCTATCCCAGATCCACTGAATCAGACACTGGAAGCAGGGGCAGCAATATATGTTTTATTAAGCCCTCCAGGTGAATGTGATGCATGCTACACTTTCAGAACCTCTGCTATAGCTATTAGCCAGCAAAACCTTTCAGCCAGAAGAGTACAATTACAATCAGCACCTTATCCCACAGTACTCCCTTTTCTTAGCTAAACCATTTCCATTTGCATTCTGCCCAAGATAGATATCGGTCTTCTCACAGAATAGCTAGTAGGTCCCCTCACTTTACCAAGAAATCATAAACATCTGAACTAACACCAGACTTAGATTAAAAAGACATACATTTGCTACTTGCAAATGAGGCTTAATTGCTTATATGCACATTTATGTAGTTCAAGCAGTCCAAATTGAGTTACTATATGCAAGTAAACAAAGTGTTTTCTTATGTGACAGTTCATATTCTGACCTATGACCTATTTTACCTTCTAATACATTATGAAATGAGCTTACAAACAAAGCATGTTACCTTTCCAAGGTAAGCAAAGGCTCACCAGCTCTAGCATGACCAACTGGATAGCGTTCACGAACAGCAAATTTAACATCATCTGACTCGTCAGTTCGAAATCTCAGGATATTCAAAATTAGGTACTCATAATCTGTAAGAACGATGTTCCCCTGTAATAGAAAATATAATTTACTGCTTTTCCCAAATCATTCTTGAAACTTCTTAAAAAGTGATTAAAAAGAAATGTAGTCTCTTAAAAACTTGAGCTACAGAAATGAAGTTACAAACAAAAAACATTTAAGTCTCATCTAAACACTGCTCTTTGCACTTGCACAGCACAGACTGTGAAACAAGATGAGCAAATAAAGGACCCCAAGTTTGAAACATAATGAAGGAATGTACAGCAACTTTAAATTCACTGTCTGATGGTTCTACAGAAGTCACTAATGGAAGCACAATAGTTATCCCCCAGTTCTCGAAACTGCTTCTTATAAAAGACCTACATTAGTACCTGTTTTCATTAACCAAAAGAAATCTGAAAAGGATTTTTACTTTTATGAAAAAAAAGCAAAACACAAAAAAAGCACCCAATGTGTTTTGTAGTGATCTGTCAGAGTCAGCACATACCCCAAGCAGTGAAAGGTGGCACCGCCGTTTCCCCAGAACTACGCTCAGCATCTCAGCATCAAGGCATCATAGCTTTGAACTGTCTGTGAGCATCTGTGCTTTATCTCTACTTATTTTGTGCACCTATTAGTAAGATATGACCTAAAGTATCAGAAAAGCCCGGGGCACCTGGGTGGCTCAGTCAGTTAAGCATCTGCCTTCAGCAAAGGTCATGATCCCAGGGTCCTCAGATCAAGCCCTGCATCAGGCTCCCTGCTCATGGGGAGCCTACTTCTCCCTCTCCTCCCTGCTCATGTGCTCATTCTCTTTCAAATAAATAAGTAAAAAAAAATTTTTTTAAAGTTGTCTTAAAAAAAGAAAGAAGAAAAAAAGAAAAGCCTAAAAGAAGTTATTTTTTGGGTCTGGGAATGCTCAAAAATTTTTCCATACAAATTGATGGCAACTGCTTCTTTGCTTTACACTGTTTCGGCTTATGAGAGGTTTCATGAGAATGGCTCTACGTTTGGATAGCAGGGGAAACCCGTAGTCAATTAGCACCTTGCTGACCACCAGCTGAATTAACTGCTGCCCTTGCCTGCGGCAGGTCTACAAAAACTGTGGCTTATTCAGAACAACTGAGAACAGATATTTCAGAGCTAAGTGAAGAGCTACTGGTCTTTTGACAGCACTAGTTACATGGAAAAATGAATAAAGATAGTTATACCCTCTACCCAAGTAATTCCACACTTGTAATGTAGACTAATGTAATAACACAATAAAACCAAAAGCTACATGCTTAAAGATATTCACTGAAGTTCATTAGCAACAGAAAAAAAATGGCAACAACCTAAAGGTAAAAATTAGAGAAACTGCTGAATTATGATATATCAACATAACGGACTATTCAAAAGCTGTTAATTTATGAAAGCTACGTCTTGAAAAAGGAGAATGTTTATAATCTTAAGTAAAAAATAGTAAGACACAAATTCTGTATCCTACGAAGTGGAAAGCAAATATATGGGAAAATGAAAAATATTAAAAAGTTAAGATTAAAAAGACTTTTTAAATCTTAATATTGTTACATAATCTTTTCAATAAAAAAGAGGGAGGAAACTTCCCTGGAAGTGTTTTTTCCTTAAATCAAGGTTTCCCAAAACTCTTCTGTAAAATGGTCCCTCCTACCTCCATAAAAAAAGAATTCTGTGATCAAATTAGCTGGAAATTCTAAATAACAAATCCTTCTCTAGGGGATATACACATCACATTATTATATTAAAGGCACTGATAAGTACTAGAGTTAAAAAAAAATTTACCTTACTTTATTCTCAAAGGTCCTCAAACTTTAATGGCTATGGAACCCATATTTCTAGGTAAACCTATTAGCTATGGAAGGTGGTATCTAAGAAACATACTTTGGGAAATATTGTGCTTGACTCTGATATACTCAACAAACTACTTTCTGATCTTACTTTCTCCAGAGTCTTTCTTACTAGAACTTTATTATAAATTAATAAACTGACTTTCTTAAATGAATTTGAGCAGCAATCACCTCTTTACCCAAGGTCTGACCAATTCTAGATAAACATGCAACAAAATTCCAGACATGAAGGCTTGGAAATCAAACCCTGGTATAGAGAAAGGAAAGAGCTATCTTCAAGATCTACTGTAAGCATCAACCAGCCTATCTCTCTTAGATATCACAGTGACTACTGAAAATTCCCAAGCACATACTTCCATGTACAAAATCCTTATTTTCTATTTCCAACTCATCAGTAATTGGACCTCTGAAACCTAGCAGTATGCATGCCAACTGCTCAAACCCTTCAAAATATAAAGGCCCTAAATTTTAGCAATGAGGTATCCTGGATTGAATAACAGAACAGAAAAGGACATGTACTTGAAAAACTGGTGAAATCTGAAAAGAATCTGCAGTTTAATTAACAGTGATGTGTCAATGTTAATTTCTTGATTTTGACACACGGACTGTGATTATGTTAAGATGTTAATATTAAGAGAAACTAAATGAAGGGCATACAAGAACTTTCTGTATTATCTTTGCAACTTTTCTATAAATCTAAACTTATTACAAAATAAAAAGGTTGTTTAGATTTTTTAAAATTATAGGAGAGATTACATAAAGTCATCATATGGAAAGAATTTTTATGTATCATCAAGGTCTAAATTAAATTGAAAAAGAAAAGGGGTGCCTGGGTGGCTCAGTTGGTTAAGTGTCCAACTCTTGATTTCAGCTCAGGTCTTGCTCTCAGGGTCATGACACTGACCACTGTGGCTGGCTGGCTCTGGCTCAGCGGGGAGTCTACTTGGGATTTCTGTCCCTCTGCCCCTCCCCTCCATCAGCCTAACTCCTGCCTGCGCACACACTCTCTCAAATAAATAAAACTTAAAAAAAAACCACAAAAAACTGAAAAAGAAAAAAAAACTCAAAGGCCCATACCTGGTATATGATTAAACTTAGAGTGACCAAAACCTAAACATGCCTGCAATTAGTTACATTGTAGAGATTTTTCTCCCCTCCAAATGAAAAAGAAAAAAAGAGTTTTTTTCTTATGGTGGTGGGGAGAGGGAAAGAGCCCATAAATAGGACACCAAACATAACGGTGGTTACCTTGGGACGAGGAAATGGTTTGGGCTAGGAGTGGTAAGACCCTGCACTCTAATTCTGTGTACTTCTCTATATACTGAAAATGTATTCATGTACTACTTGTATAAACATGTTTAATTTAAATGGTAGTCTAGATAATTCCAACCACTGTCCTACTGAGAAACAGAAAAACTGGACAAAATACACAAAGCTTGTCTTTTAAGAAATAAAAAATGTAAGCAAGACAGTAAACATTTACAGGACCGAATCCTAGGAGAAGAAAACTCAGAAAGGTAAGTCCCACGCTTGGGGCTGATTTTCCCTTAGGATCATTTGTCTAACTGTTAAGAAGCAGCTGATAGGCTGAGAAGCTGAGCATAAATTTTGATAGACTTATAGGACAACTAAGGGGAATAAAAACTGGAGTTCAGAGTCCAAGTGAAAGATGAGTTGGTGAGGGAGGGATATCCTATAAGTCCAGCTCTGAACAGTGAGTCATAAAGGCTGCATCTCAGGGGATGAGATGAATTGGAAATATACCAGCTTTTCAGGCCCAGCTTCTAATCAATTCAATTTTTGACTGGAGTGAGGCAATCTGGGATTATTTGTGCCATTAGCCACTTGTCAAAAGCAATTATCTCCTCTAGAGGAAGATAACATCATTCCAGATCTCACAATATTAACTACTGTTTTTCGTACTCAATGCCTGGCACACAATACAATAACTAGACATGTGAGGAGATTAAGACAATGTAATGAAAATCAAAAGAAACAACAGACAATAAAAGCAGATACTCAAAGCAATTCCAAATGACTCCAAACGATTCTTGTCTGATACCAATAAAATTAGTCAACTGGAAGACAGGTCAAAGAAAATATGGCTAAACTTCCCAAAATTGATGAAAAAAATCAACTTAGTTCTAGAAGTGCTATGAATCCCCAAAAGATAATTTCAAATAAAAACTAGGCACACCACAGCAAAACTGAAAACTAAACACGAAGAGAAAAAATTTTACAGCATCCAGATAAAAAGGCCAGATTACCTTCAAAAGAGCTGACATTGATTTCACTAGAAACAATGGTTGACACAAGACAATATACTGTTTTTGTAACTGTAAAAAAAGTTATTTAACTAATAAGAAAACCATCTAGATGGTAAAACTGGTTGTAAGAGAAATGAAATAAGTGAAATATTTAGAATGACTGAGAGAATGATTGTGTACAATTGCCAATTCAAGGCAGTAAGATAAGACCAACATTTGGGGATATCTTTTCTCTGGACAGATACAGTTTGAATCTCTACTAGATGCAATTATTTTCATTGCTATGAGGCAAGAATTACTGGTATTGCTATCAGTTTTCTACAAGTTAAAATCGACCTTTATACAGTTGTTAAAAAAACCTAATCAATGGTAAATAGCAAATCAAAGATACACATCCTCAAAGAAAAAAAATAATCCCCAGGAGTGCCTGCTAGACAGCACTCAGGAGGATACTAAAATGACATTTTGTCCTTTTTGTCTCTTTTCAAATTTTGGATATCATTTTTTTTTTTTTTACAGTTCCCTCTCATGATCAGAACATCTAAAATTATTGATGACAAATACACACACACATAAGCTACTCTCATTGCATCTTGGCCTGATTTATTTATGGGTACAGCAAGAAATGTTAATTAACATATATAAATCTCCTTATAGTCAGCAAATCTAGAGCCACAAAGTATGAAGCAATTACTAAAGCCATAATAATTACTGCTGCCTGGAGAATTCATAAGAAATTTGGGATTTTATTTTCAAACATTTGTTATCGCAGAGATTTAAAAATTAGTATTTGCTTCTAATTCAAAGCTATGAAGCCAAACCAAAACAAAGAAACAAAAAAAAACCCCACTACTCACTGTGTCTGTGGAATACCTATAAATGTAGGTAAATTCCTCTTTAAAATTACTCAAACCTACAGATGTGACCTTCCTCACTACAAATAGGGTAGGATCTTACATGCCACAAAATAGGTACAAAACCAGTTTCTCAGGAGGGCTTTGTGGACACTGCTTCTGCATATAAAATATAACCTTTGTTCCTTAATGATGAGCTTGTCATCCTACTGAAATGAGACTTATTCTCAACTACGACACCCCAAATTTGACTTTAGTTGCACAATGAATTCGCCTAATTGTATCTTGGTAAAAGGAAGGACAAACTCTTATCAAACCTATATAAATACACACATTGCCATTAACAGTGAAAAAAATCTCAGTAAAAGACATTTGTTCCTAAATTCTAAGGGATCAATGAGCGCAAATTACTATTTAAATATATCACTTCAATTTGCGAATATATCACCTCAATTTGCAGAACTATGAACTACTAAAGATCAAGAGAAAGGTAAAGGGCTTTATCATACACTATTGTAAAACACTCATCATAAAAATAATACCAACAATATTCTGAAAAAAAATTAACCACAATTAGATTCTCTCCAGTTCATTTAGTCCTATATGATTAATTCTGATCATCTTAGATCACAGGTTGGCACTCTATTCTCATACAAGCATCTGCTTCTATATTATAAAGTAAGTCTCATAAATTCTAATTTGGTCCCCTGATACATTTTGGCATTTGTCTAAGCAATACTGGCTCAGACGATTGAGTCTATTATATAAAAGCAGGGGCCAGAAAACTTTTTCACAAAGCTAACTCTGTAAAAGGCATGATAGTAAACATTTCAGCATTTGTGGCCACATATGGTCTCAGCTGCATCTCTCTTTCTTTCTTTTTAAGAGCCCTTTAAAAAAAAAAAAAAAAGAATGGTTTTTATGTTTTAAGATTTTATTTATTTATTTGACAGAGATAGAGACAGCCAGCGAGAGAGGGAACACAAGCAGGGGGAGTGGGAGAGGAAGAAGCAGACTCATAGCAGAGGAGCCTGATGTGGGGCTCAATCCCAGATCGCCCGGATCACGCCCTGAGCCGAAGGCAGACGCCTAATGACTGAGCCACCCAAGCGCC
This sequence comes from Ailuropoda melanoleuca, assembly GCF_002007445.2. NCBI lineage: Eukaryota > Metazoa > Chordata > Mammalia > Carnivora > Ursidae > Ailuropoda > Ailuropoda melanoleuca. The sequence goes on from NC_048237.1 coordinate 25,212,666, forward strand.
CCTAAAACATAAAAACCATTCTTAAACTCACAAGCTTTATAAAAAGGAGCCACAGGCTGTAGTTTATCAACTCCTGTTTAAGAGTATCTGATATGTCCTTTCCAGCAAGTTTCTGAAACTGACTTCTTTGTTGAAGACCCAATATAATGACAAAATTATAGAGAAAGAACAGATTGGTAGTTGTCAGGAGGTAGGGGTGGTGGGAGGAAGAGGGGTGGGTGGGTATTACCATAAAGGGGTATCACCAAGAACATCTCTGTGGCAATGGAAAATTCTGTATCTTGACTGCAGTGGTGGTTACATGAATCCACAAAGGTGGTAAAATGCACAGAACTAGATACATACATTGTACCAATACAGATTTCCTGATTTAGATACTGTACTGTAATTATGTAAAATGTAACAACTGAGAGACACTGACCTATCTTTGCAACGTCCTGTGAATCAATAATCATTTCAAAACAAAAAGTTTTTAAAAAAATTTTTAAAAGAGGCTATCATACAAATTTTAATTGACCACTACTTGAGACCACATACAAAAATCAATTTCAGATAGGCTGCAGTTGCAGTTGCCTGCAGGGGAAGAGGCAGAATGTTCCCAGCCAATGTTTTACGGTACAATAGTATTACACAAATAATTAACAATATAATGTTCAATTACCCTTCATCTCGTTCCCCAAATTTAACTTACCCTATCATAGAGCTCAATGATTAAGTGATAAGCAGCTTCATCGCTTCCAAATTGAAAATCTACAATTCTATCCACACCAAGCTGTTTTGCACTGACCAATCGCCGACTCTTCAAATGTTTTCGACACTAGTGAAAAACAGAAGAAAAAGTCATTTATGTAGAAGTCAATTCCTAATCGTTTGATGCTGGTTGTAAATAAATTTCCTCTTTTCATTACCATTAAGAATAATATTTAAAAAGTAGTAAACAAAAGCTTGCAGATGATAATCAAAGGAAAAACACTTTATTTCAGACAACTCTGACTGCTAACTCTGAAACAGTATTTTATACTTTTTTAAGAAGACAATGACAGACCTACAGAGAAATTTATTTTGTTTATACCATTGCTAAATCCCTTTTTCTTACCCTGATACCCTCACTCAAAACCAGAACTTTTTTTTTTAAAGCCTCTTTCTAGTCCTGTCTTTTAAGTTTCCCCAGTTTCCTTTGTGTTCGAAATTCATTAATGGTTTCCACTAATCTTCCACTTCAAATACAAATCTGAACCATGAGCTTATGCGTATTCTATGTTAGTCCTCTACCTACATCCAACTACTTTCTAGTCCCACAAATTTATTAATATAACCCAGACATTTTTCTGGTACTGTCTCCAAAGGTTTTGATCAACCTAGCTCAAATCCAAATGTATTAACTCTCATTCCTTATCAAATCCCATTTTTCCCATCCCTAAGTCACGATGTTCTCTTATTAGGAATTAAAATAAAATAAACATTTTTAAACCCAAATACAAATTACTTGGTAAACATCTATTGCTTTAGATTATAAGTACCATCCTTTAGTAAAAATATTTAAGTATAACATAGACGAGAAACAAGACTACTCTGCAGTGCCTAAAAATTGTTTCTAATTCTTGAATTAGAAAGACCCCTTAGTAAAGACCAGTAAGATAGAATGCTTTCAAGACTTAAATTCAAGACAAATTTTACAGAGAAGTTAATATAAAGTCACCTTAAAAAAAAAAAAAAAAGAAATACATAATCATTCTTAGAATGCTAACTCTTTGAAAACCAAGACTTCTTCCCCAGACCTGATAGTTCAAATTGACTAAAATTCTCATGTACTTATATATTCAGGCAGATGTAATAAGACTTTTCAAACTTCTAACAATCTCCCCTTCCTATATTCAATAGTTCTGATTTACTAGTGGTCTATAATTATTTTTTATTTAAACACTGACCTACATATAGGGCTATTTTTAAATCCCCAGGGGAAAAATCACAATCCTTCCAGAGTCCCCCAGTATTCTTATTCAAGAAAAATAAAGTTAAAATGGAGATAAAAGGCATCCTTGAAAGGAACAGAAATCCACACCATGGACTGGAGAAAAGGGAAGATTATTTAGCATGAGTATAGATGGGCATATGGTACATCTGTAGTGCTTATTTCCTTTATTTCCCTATTAGCAGCTTGGTGAAAACAACTGTCAGTCCCACAAAGCATGAACTAGCATCCCCAAATGTGAAAATGAGGAACAATCTCTGTGATTTACCACAAACTGAATATGACTATGCCATACAACAGTAGCTGTCTTTATTTTAAATTATGTATAATGTGCTTAACACTTATTGTCTGCTCCATTGGACAGTATCTTTCTATAAATTTAGATTAACATGTATACCTAACTCATAAAATTCTAACTCTTTTTAGAGTGTTCAGCTTCCTATTGGTATAGCCTGATTTGAGGATTTTTACACAATCCCAGTATCATATATCTTATCATCCGTTACATCATCTGTAAAACTAAAATAACTGTTCTTCATATCCACTGATATATTAAACAACTTAAAATATACATTATTCATTTACTTTGAAAAGCGCTATACAAATACCAAGTGTCACCACTATTAAGGACAATTCCCAAAGAACCATTTAAGGTTACTATTAAGTATATTAAACTTTTAAGAGTTTGATAATTTTGTGACAGGCCTTGTGATTTGGGAAACACTTACCTAACTTGTAATCCAAAACAGATTCTAAGTTGCTGGGGATAAGATTCTTCTCTGTAAAGCCTCTAATGAAATAACACAATGCCAAAACAAATAAATTTCTGAAGGAAAGTGAGGAGGAGAGGAAGAAGGAAATTAATACATATGGAGCCCTAATATGTGTCAGGCATTGTGTTAGGTGCTTTACAATTTACTTCAATTAATCCTCACCAATAACCCCATGAGGGAGGTATTATCCACATTTTATATTTAAAAAAACTAAGTTTCAAGAGGTTAAGTAACTTTTCTGGGTTATAAAAATATTTAGAGGCAAAATCATTAATTCAAAGTTAGGTATATTTGATTCTAATGTCTTTCCTCTGTGCCACATAATCTTTCAGTATATCTGTTATGTCAACAAATGGATAGGTAACATGCCCACAAATGCAGAATCTCAGTTTTAATAGAAAAAACAAAAGCAAAGAGAGAAGTAAAAAGTAAAAAGATATGATTGGTAACATACTAATGTCACTGAGTATTCCAAAATACAGATTGGTAGCTCGAAAGTAAGCTGCAGAAAACTAGGAAAGGGGGTAGGGCATACCACAGAAAGCCAAGAATAACAGGATACAGGATATGGACTCAGAAATTAGGGAATCATAAAAAGGTGAAAAACTGATGAAAATGAGGCTTTAGAAAAATTAACACTGGTCTAACACAACTGTTTTGACAGCAAGAAGCAGACTGTAATTAAGAGACTTTAAGGGAATGTTATGAAAGCTCAAGCTAGAATAGTGACTGTGGGAACAGAAAGATTTGGAGCACAACGGGGTGTGAAGAGTAACAGGAAGAAGTCAATGAACAGCTACTTTATTCATCCCAGTATCTATCAACTACTCTATTTTATCTCTACTTTATCCATAATAGTATAGGAAAACCAAACATTTAAAAACTTAAATCGTTAGTGACCAATCTCTGGGCCTTAAAATTTAGCTTCAAGTATAACTTAAAGTTTACCTTCATGGCAAAACTAGATGGCATCATATTCTTAGGCCACTCAAATTCTGTTGTGTGAATTCGTATGCCAGATTCAAGTAAAAGTGTAGCTTTAAAGTCTGGTCTGTAGAAGAAAAAAGTTAAATTTTTCTTTAGGGCATTTGTCAACACTAAGTCAGTAAGACAAACTAAAAGTGTAAGTAAAAAAAAATTAATAATCTCATATTTAATTATCAAAGATAAAACAAGCCTGTAAAATGCTCTTACTTTTGAAGACGAATAAGATAGGTCTTATTATCCACATCATAAACATTGTTTACTCTCATTCCTATTAAGCTGCGGAGAGAAAGGAAACATGTAACATTTGAAATATAAAACTTCACAGAAATTAAAGCGGCAGGTGGAAGCAAAGCCTTTGAAAGGGGATCTTCAATTCTAAGGACATGGAGTCAACAAGGGAGCAGAGTCTGAAGGCCATCAGGCATTCAGCCCAAAACTTAATTGTAACTTTTTAAGAACAAAAGTGGTATACCAGCCCTAAGAAAACCATGCAATGCCCTGCGTCCTTGAAATGACCCAATATTTTTAAGGAAACAGTACAATCTAATCCACTTTATTACAAAAGGGAAAAAATGGTACACGAAACCCTGGAAAAATGACAAAACTCACAGAGCTGAATAGAGATCAGACTACAATCTGTTACTTGCAGCTAAAACGCCGATACTCCGTCTCCCAGAGGTAAGGAGTGTCAAGGAAATCAGGCCTCCAGATTGGAAACCCCTGACGCAAAAGACTACTGTACTGGGGCATCCAGGTTTCCACCTGGTGTCTCGTGTTGACTAAACCTTTGCTGCCAGACCTGGGCAACTCAGGCCAACGAGGAGAGCGCTCGGCGAGAGCCCCGCCAATGCCTGACACAAGACCTGGTGAGATAAGCAGCCCGCGAGAGCGGGGTGTGGGGCACGCGGACACTGGGGTCCCCCAGGCGTCCCGAGTGCCACGGGAAAGATGTCACGCGCTCGTCCACCCAGGCCTAGCCAGGTCCGCAGAAGAAGAGCACTGGGGGATTAAGGGGAAACATCGGGCTGGTATTTCTTCCACTTTGGGGCACTGGCCTCTGCCTTTTGCATTCCCCGCACGAGCCTGGTCACCTATCGCTCAGTACCTGGCATTCAGCTCCGCGAGTACGGCGCGGAGGTCAATGGTGCTAAAGCGAGTCTTCATGGCGAGGGCTGAGGGGCGCTACCGCAGTTTCCTCCACTGACTGCCTGACTCAACGCCGCTACTCTTATGCGCAGGCGCACTTGGCCGAAATCTACGGCCGCGCAGAAGACCCAATATTCCTTGAAGCGAACGTGTTTGCGTCACCTTTCTGAATATTTGAGCTCTCAAGTCGCCGTCAGCTGGCTTTTCGTTATTCGAAATAAATCCAAAGTATTCTCTTGAAACTGTATTTCTTCCTGGAAAGCTGAAGGGATAGTGCGGTGACCTTTCCCCCTTGTGTTTCGGGACTCAAGCAAGCCTCCCTAGTGACCCCTGCTGGTGGTAAAAATTTATGAGGCGCGTCCTGGGAGGATTTCCCCTAGGTGGGCGGTAGGGTTCGGTGTGCCAGAGCAGCAACCGCTTTCCATTCGGCTACTTGGACGAGCAGAAGTTTAAAGTGTAACGAAGCGGAACTGTCTCCCTTGTCTTACAATTACCCTCAATGATAAAGGTGAAGCCACGCTCAAAAAGGAGTTGCTATTTTGATGGGCCCTGCTCTCGGAAGAGTATTTTGCGATACACTGTGGGATTCCCATTGCACCTCGGTCTTGGCATTCCCTCGCCTAAGCGTAGTACCGGGTATACGATAGGAACTTCATAAACGCTAAGCAACCTGAATATTCAGGTTTTCGCTAAATAATCAAAAAGTAAGAATAAGAGAAGATCGCCCCACCATGGGGGGATTCACAGGGTAGTAGAAAGCTGTCGTGCAAGAATATGAGTGTGCCGCTTTTCGTTGTGTCCGACAGACACAGGAGAAGAAAGGGTACTTTAAGGTGAGAGCGAGCTCAAAAGAGACGGGGTCTCGCTATGTTGCCCAGGCTGGAGTGCAGTGGCTATTCACAGGCGCGATCCCACTACTGATCAGCACGGGAGTTTTGACCTGCTCCGTTTCCGACCTGGGCCGGTTCACCCCTCCTTAGGCAACCTGGTGGTCCCCCGCTCCCGGGAGGTCACCATATTGATGCCGAACTTAGTGCGGACACCCGATCGGCATAGCGCACTACAGCCCAGAACTCCTGGGCTCAAGCGATCCTCCTGCCTCAGCCTCCCGAGTAGCTGGGACTACAGGCGCGCGCCACCGCGCCCGGCGAGGACGCTGAGCTTCCGAGGACTCTCTGGCGTGCCGGCGGCCTCGTCAGAATTCCCTCCAGCAGACGGCGACTCTAAGTTGAAAGGACGCGCTTGCCGTTTCAGAAGAGCGGGAATTGTAGATGGGACTATAGCAGCGGGACTGCTATAGGACACAGGGCACACAGCATTCGTTACCGCATCGTAGGACACAGTAAACCATGCAGAAGAGCTCAACGTGTAAAAGAAACCTTTTGGAGGGTCAGGAAAGTGCGGGAGCCAAGTTGTCTGCGGTCCAAACTGCAAAAATAAGACGTCCCGCTGTACATAAACAATACTGATGTTATTATGTTGGCTCTGAACTAGATAAGGGACAACACTCAGGTGTTTCTTTAAAAACAAGAAACTGAAGTACTCATAGCAGCACTCCCACCTTAGGGCACTGGACCAATAAGAAAGGAGAAGGAACCCTTACACAGGGTCCGTCTGCCTATCAACTAACTCATACGTTCCTTCTGCTTTGTCTGTCAAGGAAAGTGGGCATCAGAAAGAAAATGCAAGAAAATTCCTAAGGGAAGAGGTAGATCAAGATTCAAGATAAGTGTAAAAATTACCAGAGAACTGAATCATTTACTACTGAATTCTATCATTTCTAGTTTTTGAAGTAATTTCTCTACTTTGAGAAAATTCTGAGACAGGGTTACTTGAGGACTTGTGGAAAAAATAAGAAGCAACAGGGGGTGAGGAAATCATCTTCTGATTTTCAAAGAGAAGATAAAAGTGACTATTTGAAACCACAGACAGGTGCTGTTAACATTTGGCGCAACCAAAAATTTAGAGAAAATTATTAATGGGTGACTTATGGGCATCTAGAATTATGATTCTCAAAATTTACTGTGCATTCAGTAATTACTGTAGACATAATTAAAGCAAATTCCTGAGCACCACACCCAGAACCATCTCCACTGTCTAGTTCCATAAAATTGGGGTGCATTTGTCATTTAAGACCAGCTCACCCACCTTGGAAGTTTCCAGTGGACACACCTTTCACAGCAACAGTGAGAAATAAATATGTGAGAGAAGGCTCAGCAACCTTAAAGGGCTCTACAGTCACATTTCTCTGTAGGCCAGAACTTAAAGTGGGAACTGCTGCCACTGAATTGGGAAACCTAAATGCAATGAGAATAATTGGATGGTGAAGTGGCAGGGTCCAAATGGCAGCACTCCATCACCAAAGGCAAATTGGGTGTCATTACCATAGTGGACAGCCGGGTCAAAACAGCAATCGAGCAGTCTGACTCCTGAAGATCTGTGATGCTGGCTCTTGATCATGGTGTTTCTGGAAGAAAAATATATGGGAACCCTACTAAATTCTCACTTGATCTGCATAAGTGGAAGAGTTCTCAAGTGAACAGAACTCTAACTTAAGTCATAAAAAGAGTTATAGCCTTTCAATCAATTTCCAGATTGGAGCCAGTTTATAGACCCGGAGGCCCTTGAATGAAAGGGAGACCAGGTCCCCTTGAGGAAGAACCCTAGTACACCTCCAAAAAGTTACACCATTAATCTTTCTCCCAGTTTTCCCCATAGGGACGCGATGGCCTTTTACCAAGGTAACTGTGCTTTGGGGGAAAGGAAATGGTCAGAAAATCATAAAATTGAAAAAAAAAATCCCTTTTGGGAATTGCTGACACAGACTCTGACCTGACACTAATTCTAAGAAACCCAAAATGTCACTTTGGTCCACCAGTCAAAGTAGGGGCTTATGGAGGTCAGCTGATAAATGAAGTTTTAGCTTAGATCTGCCTCACAGTAGTCCCAAGGGAGTCTCTAAACCCATCTTTTTTTTTTTTTAAAGATTTTATTTATTTTAGGGAGAGAGAGAGAGAGAGGAGGAGGAGGAGAATCAGAGGGGGAAAGAGAGGGACAGGCAGACTCTGCATTGAGTGAGGAGCCCTATGCAGGGCTCAATCCTATGACCCTGGAGACCATGACCTGAGCTGAAACCAAGAGCTGGAAGCTTAACGGACTGAGCCACCCATGTGCCCCTCCAAACACATCTTGTGGTTATTTCCCCAATACTGGAATGTATGATTGGAATAGACATACTCAGCAGCTTCAGAATCCCCACACAGATTCTCTAGCCTGTGGAGTGAGAATCTGTGTGGGGAAAGTTGAAGCTACTCAAACAGCTTCTACCGAGGGAAATAATAAATGAAACACGATACCACATTCCTGGAAGGGTTGCAAAGATTAGTGTTACCATGGAGCACCTGGGTGGCTCAGTCGGTTGGGCCACTGACTCTTGGTTTCCACCCAGGTCATGGTCTCATGGGTCATGGGATTGAGCCCTGCATTGGGCTCTGCATTGAGGGCAGAGCCTGCTTGTAGATTCTCTTCCTCTGTCCCTCCCCCTGCCCTACTCTTTCTCTAAAACAAATAAATAAATCTTTTTTAAAAATTAGTGCCACCGTCAAGGACTTGAAAGATGCGGTGGTGGTAATTCCCACCACGTTCCATTGAACTAGCCTATTTGGTCTCTGCAGAAGACAGATGGATCTTGGACAATGACAGTGGATTACTGTAAACTCAACCAAATGGTGACTTCAGTTGGAGCTGTTATACCAGACAGTTTTATTGCTTGAGCAAATCAACACACCCCCTCATACCTGATATGCAGCTATTGGTCTAGCAATGGCTTTTTCCCCATCTTTGTTAATAAAGACCACCCAGAGCAGTTTGCTTTCAGCTGGAAAGGGTAGCAATACACTTTCACTGTCCTATTTGAGGGGTATCAATTCTCTAGCCCTATATCATGATTTAGTTCACACGGATTTTGATTGTCTTTCCCTTCCTGGTTTATTACATTGAGGACATTATGCTGACTGTACCTAGTAAACTAGAAGTAGAAACTACCATAGACTTATTGGTAAGACATTCGTGTCAGAGGGAGGAAATTAATCTGATAAACATTCAGAGACCTATCTCAGTGAAATTTCTAGGGGATCCAGTGGTGCGGGATATGTCAGATATCCCTTTTATTGTGAAAAATAAGTTGTTACATATGGTCCCCCTTACAACAAAGAAGAGCCCACAATGCCTACTGGACATTTTTTGGATTTTGGAGACAGCATATTCCTCATTTACATGTGCTACTCAGGTCCATTTACCGAGGGACCCAAAAAGCTGCTGGTTTTGAGATACAATAATGATTCCATTGAACTGGAAGTTTAGACAGCTGCCTAGTCACTTTGGGCTCCTCATACCTCTGAATCAATAGGCCAGGAGGGAATAATTGTGCTTACTGGGGTGATTGGTTCTGACTACCAAGGAGAAATTTGCTACTCCATAATGGAGGTAAGGAAGAGTATGTCTGGAATATAGTAGATCCCTTAGGGAATATTTTAGCATTACCATCCTCTGAGATTAAAGTCAATAGAGAACTAAAACAACCTGATCCAGACAAGAATACTAATGGCTTAGACCCCTCAAGAAGGAAGGTTTGGGTAACTCCACCAGTTAAAGGACCATGACCACCAGCTGAGGTGGAAGAAAGTAGTTATAAATACCAGCTACGACCACAGGGGCACCTGTGTGGCTCAGTCGGTTAAGCGCCTACCTTCGGCTCAGGTCATGATCCCAGGATCCTGGGATCAAGCCCCACATAGGGCTCTCTTCTCAGTGGGAGTGTGCTTCTCCCTCTCCCTGCTGTTCCCTCTGCTTGTACTCTCTCTCTGCCAAATAAAAAAATAAATAAAATCTTAAGAAAAAAATGCCAGCTATGACCACGTAACCAGTTACAGAAACAACAACTGTTAATTGTCATGAACATTTCCTCCTTATTTTGTGCGTGTATTTTGTCACGCATATATCAAGGAAATATCTTGTTTTCTTCCCTTTCTCATCCCTTTTTCGTGTAACATAAGATGTAATGACTTTATATTATAGTATTTAAGTAAACTAGTAAACTAGTAATTTTACATCGTACTATTCAAATTATGCGATATCAAGGAGAAGAGCAAACATCACCCAATGACTTAGCATTCTTCTGGGGGGGAAGACAGTGCATTTTTGGTTGTACACAGGATAGTTATATCATGTTACACAGAATTATGACATTGTTATTGTCTTTACTTAGAAGTTAAGTATGGTTTAAGAAGATGTGTATGAGTATCTAGTTGACAAGGGATGGATTTATGATGGTAAATTTTATGTGTCAACTTGGCTGGGCCACTGGGCCTGGATATTTGGTCAAACATTTGTATTATTGTAGCTGTTGTTTGTTTGTGTAGTGAGCTAAACACTTTTTTTCTTTTTCTTTTTTTAAAGATTTTTATTTATTTATTTGACAGAGAGAGACAGCCAGTGAGAGAGGGAACACAAGCAGGGGGAGTGGGAGAGGAAGAAGCAGGCTCCTAGCAGAGGAGCCTGATGTGGGGCTCAATCCCAGTACTCCGGGATCACGCCCTGAGCCGAAGGCAGACGCTTAACGACTGTGCCACCCAGGTGCCCCTAAACACTTTTTTTCTGAACTAATTTTTTTCCCACTTTTTTTACTGTGGTAAAATACTCTCTATAGAAAATTAACCATCTTAATTATTTTTAAGGGTACTATTTAGTGGTATTAAAATACATTTGTGTTAAATACATAATGTTGTAAACCATCACCACCATTCAATGCTATAGCTTTTTGTCCTGTAAATCTCAAATTCTATACTCATTAAACAATAACTCCCAACTTCCACTGTCCCCAGGCCCTAGAAACCTGTAATCTATCATCTTTCAGATTTCACTAATTTAAGTACCTGATATAACTGAAATCATATGGTATTTGTCTTTTTGTGATGGGTTTATTTCACTTAACATAGTGTTCTCAAGTTTTATCCATTCTGTAGCATGTTAGAATTTCCTTCTTTTTTAAGGCTGCATAATATTCCTCTGCATGTATAGACCACATTTTGCTTACCCATTCATCATCTATCAATGGACATTTAAGTTGCTACAACATTTTAGCTGAATAATATTGCTATGAACATGGGTGTGCAAATATCTCTTCAAGACCCTGTTATAAATTCTTTTGAGTATACACCCAGAAGTAGAATTGCTGGATCATATGGTAGTTCTATTTGTAATTTTTTGAAGAACCACCATACTGTTTTCCACATGGTGATACTGTCTTACATTCCCTACCAACAGTGCACTAGTATTCCAACTTCTCTACATTCTCACTAATGCTTCTTATTTTCTGGGGTTTTTTTTTTTCCAATATATTGTAGTATTAGTTTCCATCTCCCTAATGATCCATGCTGTTGAGCAGCTGTTCATGTGCTTATTGGCCATTTGAATACCTTCTTTGGATAAATGTCTATTCAAGTCCTTTGAAGCAGAAATTTCCAATTTTCCCCATATAGTCAGTTGCTTTCGAATGTCCTAGTCTTTGATATCTGGCTCCTAAAAGGGGAAAAAGGAAAAAAAAAAATGAGACAGGAAAAAAAGGGTGCTGATCCTTTTAATCCTTTGGAAGTTAGCTTTGGCTTCCTACGATGGCGGGAGGTGCAACAACATGGCCACCTGCCTCTTTGTCTGCACCTCTGTGACCAGAAGCTGCAATCATCAATCAGAGCACAGATGCTCAATATTTGGAAAACAGGGTCCTTTCACCCATTCTGGCTGCCAAAAGCTAGGAGCAAGCTGCTTTAAGAGGATGTACACAACTGCTTGCTGTGGGACTCAGAGCAGAAATTGACAAAGGCTAACCATAATTTACCATGCAAGACTTTTTCTGGAAGTTGCAGACATTTAGTAGACTCAGAGTTCCAAAACAGGTACCCCAGACAGGTTCTGCCAATTGTTGTCTGTAATTCTGTGATTATTGTCTAGGTGGAAAGACAGATTCCTGGTGCTTCCTACTCTACCATCTTTCCAGAATTCTCTCTTTCTGAATGAATTCTGTAAAGTCTTTATTCTTTGTTGTTTGTGGCCCCTGAATTCCCTATTCCATTAGAATAATGTGCCACTAATGGTTTGACAGATTTCCTTAAATGCTTGAACCAACCAACCAACCATCCAAAGAATTCTCTCTGATTTTGCAGAGTGCCCTATATTGGGGCACTTCAACATTTAGCAGGGCAGTTTATGACTCTGCCTTAGCCTTCATTTCCTTCTTGTTCTAGCCTGAAGGTCAGCCAGAGGTGAGAGCTTAGTCTTCTCAGGTCTCATCTGAGCATGCATTCTGCCCTAGGCATATGTATGACCTTCTAGATTTCCTGGAATATACAGAACTTTCACAGTCTATATTCCTCCAAGTATCTCTTTCTTCAGCTTCTTTCTTCCTAGCCTTTTTAATCTATTTCTTGCCCTGACTATTATCTCTTGCCCCAGCTGGCAGGAGCTAAAACATTTGCCTTTAAATGCTTTCAACAAATATGGCCCATGAAGCCTTCCCAGCCCTGGAAAATCCCCTATGTAGTCAAAACAAAGGCAAACTCTTAAACTGATCCCTTGGGGAGCCACCAGACAGGTCAAAACACGCAACTACAATTTTTTGAGAATTATGTCTGTCCTGCTTCTTCTGTTGTCAAGCACCTTGTACCAGGAATGTGAACAACAACAACAACAAAAAGTAGAGTTAAGAACAAAAAATTATTGTTTTGGAGAGATAGTGTTATTTTATTTTTATTTTCTAAAAGGTTTTTAAAAAATTAATTTATTTGAGAAAGAGTGAGAGAGAGCATGAGTGGGGGGAGAGGGGCAGAGAGAGAGGGAGAAGCAGACTCCCCACTGAGCAGGGAACCAGAGGATGAGGGGCTCCATCCCAGGACCCTGGGATCACGACCTGAGCCAAAGGCAAACACTTAACTGACTGAGCCCCAACAGTGTTATTTTAGAATCAGTGACAGGTCTACATTAAGATGACTACTATTATTATGGCACTACTGTGACTACGCACATGCTCTTGAGACGGGTGAGACCCTTCCAAGCAAACACTAAACGCAGAAACCATAAAGGAGAACGCCTGGGTGGTTCAGTCAGCTGAGCGTCTGCCTTTGGCTCAAGTCATGATCTCGGGGTCCTGGGATCAGGCCCTGCGTGAGGCTCCCTGCTCAGCAGGGAGTCTGCTTCTCCCTCTCCCTCTACCCCCCACCCCGCTTGTGAGCTCTCTCACTCCCTCTCTCTCAAACAAATAATCTTTTAAAAAAAGAAACCATAAAGGATAAGACTAATAGTTATGAATACATAAAATTTTAAAGTCACTGTATGTCAAAAATATTACACCATTAACAAAAGGTCTTTAAAAAAGTGTATGGTCAGGTTCATGATATACTAACCTTCTTTCACAGATATTGTGGGAAACTGTAAAGTATAATCCAGTATCAGGTGGGAGGTTGAAATAGAAGTTCTCTAATGGTATTGAGTAAATACCAAAGTGCATTTGTAACTGAAAACCATGCCTTGACCCAGGAGAGAGTTTTGGGTATTGGAGATTTCAGGCGTGCAGGCAGGCTAATGAATTAAATACGGCTGACAGAGCATCATGAGAACGCTAAAGCACAATTACATGGCTCATTCTTGAAAGATGGTCTCTTCCTCACCCTCAACTAGACCAGCAACTCCACAAAGGCAAAGATATTGTTTCTGCTTATCTAGTATAAATATATGATCTGGCAAATATTCTGCACTTAAACTTTTTTTTTTTAAATTAGTAGATGGATAGATAAATGGATGTATGAAATTTTAAAATATTATGGTTTAAACACACACACACACACACGAAAAATATCAACCCTAAAAAGTTGTTCAACATGAAAATTTCTTGAAAAAAGTACAAGTATGTTAAAGAAGGCAGCTACTGGAATAATTCCTTTCTGACCTCATGAACTTTTTTCAGGTACAGACTAACCTTGATATATCTCATGTATTTTCATGTGTTTTCTATTGCTACTGTAACAAATTACCACAAATTCAGTGGTTTAAGCACCACACATCTATTATTGTACAATTCTGAAGGTCAGAAGTCCCACATGGGTCAGCAGGGCTGCATTCTTTCTGAAGGCTCTAGGGGAGAATTGGTTTCCTTGCTTTTTCCAACTTCCAGAGGCTGCCCACATTCCTTGCTTGGTGGCTTTGCATGAACTCTGATCCCTGCTTTCAGGCTATATATCCTTCTCTGACTCTGACCCTCGTGCCTCCCTCCCTGTCATAAGGATTCTCGTAATTACATTGGGTTCATTGGCATATTCTCCCCATCTCAAGATCCTTAATTTACTCATATCTGTAAAATTCCTTTTACCATGTACAGTAGCAAATCATAGGTTCCACATACTAGGATGTGCACATCTTTGGGGAGGGGCCATTATTCTGCTTACCACACCTCAGTTCCAGAAAGCTGAGAAGTTCTTCTAGAAGTGGTGGAAGAGACTGAAGGGTAATAGAAACTGTAAACCCCAAAGCTAGCAGACGTGGCAAGTGAAATACAATCCTTATAGTCACAGCTAAGTCATTCTGGGCCAAATTCAGGGATCCACGCAGTGAAAAAAAAAAATGAGACATGCCCGAAGTATTTTTCTATTTTCTGGTTGGGCAGGGTAAAGATTAAAAAAGTAAAAAAGTATTTCTGTATATTTCCATTTTGTGGAAATGTATTTGATGGGGAGGTGACTTCTAAATTCTTGAAATGTCCTGAACAATTGGAATAGGGCTTATTCCATGTAGTTGTAGAGGGCAGACCCAGAAGCATCAGAGGAAGGTATGTGTTCAATTCAAGGAGGGCTTTTTTTTTTTTAAATTTTTTTAATTATATTATGTTAGTCACCATACAGTACATCCCCGGTTTCCGATGTAAAGTTCGATGATTCATTAGTTGCGTATAACACCCAGTGCACCATGAAGGAGGGCTTTTCTGACAGCTATCTTTGTTCAAACAGAATGAATCACCTCAAAGAAACTGAATACAATTAGCTTTATGAAAAGCTTACTACATTGTCCCCGTTCCTTGTCTTTTTACAAGTAAAGTCTGTGTTTAGTGCTTAGTCTTGAAATTCCCAATGGATTATCAGACTAATGTTAAGATCGATGTGAATATTTGATCCACTTCTGCTGGCCCTAAAATGTCTGAATTTAAAGGGAAGCCCTCTAAGACAGTTCTTTCATAAAAGTGAAATTACGATCACAGACAACTGAGAACTTCTGATAACTGCAAACATTCTATTCATACTGTGTTCATTTATTTCATTGTGAAAATTAGGCAGGGGCACAAGACTTGACTTGCTGGGTGCCGCTCGGTGCACGGCGCTGAGGTTTTGCTCTCTGCAACACAGGGCTCAAGACTCAGCGGCTCACCGGGTGCTCTAAGTTCCCTGCGCTTCATTCCATCCCTAACGTTGGCTGTTGGCAGTCCAAGAATCAAGGGGGAGACAGGGTGACGGCGTTCTGGCACTCTGGCCCCTCACCTCTGCTCTCACAAAGACGTGTGGGCGCCTCATAAGTTTGTTTCTTTTCTTTCTTTCTTTCTTTCTCTTTCTTCCTTTCCTTTCCTTTTTTCTTTTTTTCTCTTTTCTTTTCTTTTTTTTTCTTTTCTTGTACCTTACAAGGAGGGACTAGCAGGCAGGGTACCCCGTCGGGAGCTCAGCCGTACGGGTAAACAGGTGGAGTGTAAGGATTTGGGTGAAAGACGGCTGATTTGCCAAATCTTTCGTCTGCAACATTTCAGAGCAAAAACCTTGAGCTAACAGTGGTGAAAGAAGGCAACGTTTCGTGGCTGGAGGTGGGGAAGAAAGGTCCGGAGAAGCCGTGGGAGCAGAGCGGCAAGCCGGACGGCCGCCCGGAGGACTCGGGCCTTCGGGCGCACTCTTCGTAGCGTTGTCCGGCGGCCATCTTCTCCCCCAGGCGGTGAGGAGACGAGCGGCCCCTGTTGGCTGCGAAGGTGATAACGGCCCTTCGCAGAGAAGGTTTGGCGATGTTCCGGTAGGGGTCAGTGATGAGGCGGCTCCGAAACGCCGACTCTCCTAGGTTCTCGGGTCAGCTTTGACCCTAAAGGGGATGCAGAGTAGAAGAAAACTAAGAGGAGAGGGAGCCAGGAACGGAGACCAGGTCCATCTCGCTTATTTGCAATGTACGTTTAAGTAGACTCCCAAGTACACACAAAACGGGGGCAAACTGCTGCCGTTTATTCATCAGGAGAAAGGACCCTCGGAAATCCGAATCCGGGAGAGTCAAAAGAGACGGGGTCTCGCTATGTTGCCCAGGCTGGAGTGCAGTGGCTATTCACAGGCGCGATCCCACTACTGATCAGCACGGGAGTTTTGACCTGCTCCGTTTCCGACCTGGGCCGGTTCACCCCTCCTTAGGCAACCTGGTGGTCCCCCGCTCCCGGGAGGTCACCATATTGATGCCGAACTTAGTGCGGACACCCGATCGGCATAGCGCACTACAGCCCAGAACTCCTGGACTCAAGCGATCCTCCAGCCTCAGCCTCCCGAGTAGCTGGGACTACAGGCACGCGCCACCGCGCCCGGCGCTTACACGGCCGGCGAACGAGATATTAGAGGCTGTGCGGTGATGACGTTCCCTGGGGGCGGGGCGAAGGCGGGGCTGCGGCTGCCGCGGGAATGGAAACGGCCAGTACGAGGCGGTCCGGAGGCCGACGCCGTGTGACGTCATCAGGGACGGCGTGCTGTCGGCTTTGCTGGGCTCCGAGCCGGTGAAGCGGCTTTCACTGTTCGGGCCTCGGCCGTGGGCGTTTTGCTCTGAACACTGTGTTCCTGGACTTCAAACAGGCTCTGGTGCGTACTGCAGCTTTTGGGGGAAGTTACTTCCGAGGGAACCATCTGTCCCTAAAAGTCTCATTGTCCACAACAAGGAGGTGCGTTTGCTGTACGTAGTAGTATAACACGTCGTGGCAAGGGGGTTGGGGGTCTGCAAAAATGTCGGAGGCCCACTCAGTTTTCATTACTGAAATGAAGGAAGTTTGAGGGAGTGGTCTGCTTTCGTAGCCCCCGCATGTTCGTTGCCGGTTGTTGCTGGAAAAAAATCTATGGGTAAATGGGTGCAAAGATTAGGATTTGTCAGCCTGGAGTCGTTTTTGGAACAAGTTTGGGTTAGGTAGGGGTAGGAGGAAGAAGGAAAAAAGGATTTCCAACCATAGTGGATCTGTAACCACTGGACCTTTTATCTGTCCCATCACACTCTTTCCCATTCTTCTCTTCTCCTAGAAGATAGTTCAGACTTCTCCACCGCCTCCGTTGCGTCACAGAACTTTACTCCCTCCTTTATAGATAAATCAAGGCCATTAGAAAAATATCAAATCCTTGTTACCCCCTCCTTTAAATTTGCGGTTACATCTTCAAGGAAGGACAACTCTATTGTGGCTTCCTATCTGAAACCCAGTAGGTAAAAATGTCTCCATCAATCATTTCCATACCCATCCTCTCTCTTTCACTTGTTTAAAGAGATGCTGAGCTTTCTTTCATCTTAAAGTCTCCTTTGACCTTGCCTCTTTTTCCAAATGCAGTGTGTGTTGTGCTCGTGTGTGTTTTGCTCGTGGCTGCACTATTTGAAAGCTTGTTCTACAATCACTACATTTAGTTCCTAACATTCTATCTTCAGTCCACAACCCCCCCAACCCGCTGGAACTATTCTAAGACTCCCATACCTACGTTCCTAACTGGCAGATCTAGGGACTCTTTAGGACTTACCCACCCAGTTTCCAATATATTCTCACTCTTTACCAATATAGTTATTTAGTTGGTCACTTCAGAACTCGCTCAGTCATCCTTGACCACTGTTTTCATTCATTTACCACCAGATATTTTGTTTCTGCCTATCCAATGACAGACTGTGCTAGATGATAGAGATGTGGTGGTGATGAAAAGACGCTGGGGGGAGACAAACAAAAACAAAAACACAGCAGTATATATACGCTCTGATAAGTGCCATGCAGGAAACGAAGTGCTGAGAGAAAATCACAAGGATAGCAGGACTGGGAAGGGACATACTTTAGAGAAAGCAGTCAGGTAAGCCTCCTTGAGAAGGTGTCATTTGAACTGGGGCCTAAAGAATGAGACATCAGTTAGGGTACTTCAATTGCCAGCAATAAGGGCTATGTGTAAACTGAAGTAAAGGAACTCCTAAGAGAGAACTCATTGGAAGGAAGTGGGCAAATGTGGCAGAATGGTAGTTGTCCCCTCTGTGCTCATCTTTTACTACACTAATAAATTTTTTTAAAAGATTTTATTTATTTATTTGATAGAAAGAGACAGCCAGCGAGAGAGGGAACACAAGCAGGCGGAGTGGGAGAGGAAGAAGCAGGCTCCCAGCGGAGGAGCCTGACGTGGGGCTCAATCCTAGGAACCTGGGATCACGCCTAGAGCCAAAGGCAGACGCTTAACGACTGAGCCACCCAGGCACCCCACTACACTAATAAATTTTTAGTTGGGCAGATGAACCCCCCCCCCCACTTAGAGACAGATGTGATTTGATGTGGGGTCCAAGAGCAAATGGTAAGAAAGAATTCTCAAAACGTTTTCGGTGCAAAAATGGTGGTTTTATTCAAGCATGGGGGACAGGAAAGAGCTGCAGTGGGATTGTATGGAGCGACTGATGATATGCTTTTAGGTTGGGGGTGGGGGTAGAGACAAAGGAAGTTTCCAAAAAGATTTTCATATGTTAAAGAAGACTTACAGGATCCTGGAGGCCTAGCTATTGTCAAGCTAAGGTTGCTTTTTGCCACTAGCAAAGCATTAACGTTAACACGCTTGGGAGTTCCTGGAGGAATGTCATACTCTGCCTGTCTCAAGTATTTGTCAATGGGCTGCAAGTTGTAAGGCAATTTAGTTTTATCTACATTTCCTTTTGCCCTTGTTCTCCAAGTCAGAGACCACATTTCCCAGTTTCTCTAACAACCAGGTGTGTTCAGGTTCATCACCAATGGAATATGAGTGAAAGAGATAGGTGCAACCTCTTGTCACTGGCTGAACAATACATCCTTTGTCCTCTGCTTCTGCCCTTTTGCCCTTCCCTAGAGCTAGATGGCGCTAAGGCAAACCCACGGAAGTGCCCCGGCTCCAACTATGCAAATGAAGAAAATATCCTAAGCTAGAGCGTCAAGATAAAAAAAGAAACCAGAGTCTATTAATGACTTAATGGAGCCAGCCACCCTGCCAGCCTAGGCCACTCCTATCTCTGGACTGTCACGTGAGAAGTAAGCTTCTATCTCGTTTAAATTACTGTATTGTGTGTGTGTGGGGGGGGTTGTTATTGTAACACACTCTGTACTCTAACCTATACAGGAAATTTCACAGAGGAAAACCCTGACTAACCAGAACTCAGGAAGGGCAGAAACCAAAAGAGCTACAGGCATCTACAGCTCACCTCAGTTGGATGAATCAGACTCAACCTCTTGTAAGAGTCTGATTTTCTAGTTTGAGTCCTGTGTCCTGTTACAATCTCCACAGTCATATCCATTTTTGTCATTATTATGTTGTAAATAAAACTTTTACATTGTTTTTCTCATTTGTCTCAATACTTTTAGTGGGCGTACAAGCCTCTCAATGTGATGCATAGCTAATGGTGATTTAAATTGATCTAACGTCAGTTACACTAACCGGCTCTTCATCATTCTTTATCATTTTTTTCTTTATCTATTCAGCTGTTGATAGATACTTAGGTTGTTTCCATACCTACACTCTTGTAAATAATTTTGTAACGAGCATGGAAGTACAAGTATCTCTTCCAGATAATGGTTTCCTTTCCTTCGGATATACACCCAGAAGTGGGATTGCTGAATCACATAGTAATTCTATTTTGAATTTCTTGAGGAACCTCCATACTGTTTTCCATAATGGCCGAACCAATTTACATTCCCACCAACAGTGCACATGGGTTCCCTTTTCTCCACATTATGACCGCCATTAATTACCTAGTTTTTTTTTTAACCTATGTGTGCATTTTTTAATAGTTTATTTTTATTTAAGTAATCCCTACACCCAAAGTGAGGCTCCAGTTCACTACTCTGAAATCAAGTCCATGCTTTTCTGATTGAGCCAGCCAGGCGCCCTTAGACTGTTTACTTTTTAATAGTTCAATAAACTAGGTCATGTCTGGCTATATGAGGTTTTGCTTCTTGAAAAGGTAACCTGAATGGCAGTTAATTTTGAGGCGCTTAAACATTAGAAAAGATAACACACTCATCCTAAATGCTTATGTCTTAAATCCGTCTGAAAAAAAATCCATTCCATGGAGCTCAAGACCTTTACACATTAGTCCTTCTGGAACGTCAAACGAAGGAGAGCATGGGGTCAGACGAAGAGGCTTTCTGCCCAGGTTGGGGAGGAAAGTCTTTAGGGCGAGCTGGGTCCGAGCTTAGGTCCTCAGCAGCCATCAGGCAGGAGCACCGGACAAGCCTGAGGCTGGCGGTGACCCAGGGGCCCCAAATGCTAGACCCAGGGAGAGCACCCCCGGAGGAGGTCCCATGGGGCATATGGAAAGGCGGCTCAGAGGTCCCAGAGAGAGAAACTAGTGCACGCTGGGGGCTGTTGCCTGCCGGGACCGCCAGTCCATTCGCGCCCACCAAACGGAAGAGGAACCCGGGTGGGTGCAGGCGAGGCCTCGGAGAGTGGAGGTGGGCCACGGGGGGAGAGGGCACCCCCGGAAAGGCGGGGCCTCCAGTCGGGAGAGACAGACGAGACCCGCAGGGGAGGAGAGGTGCGCCGTCAAAGGGAGAGGCACCCGGGGAGGGTGACACGCCCGAGGGGCGGAGAAGGCGGCGAGAGGCGTGGAGACTGGGGGATGGGAGGCAGGGCCTCTAGAAGACGAGGGCCCGGCCAGCGGAAGGCAGGAGCGCCGCTAGGGACGAGGCCGACCACGTACGCACCAGCCCCGGGTCGGATCTCGCGGTCCAGCGCCGGGCAGCGCCCTCCCACGAAGGCCCCCGCCCCCGCCCTTTGACACACAGCCCGGGGCCGGGGCTCACCGCGGGGGTCGCTTGTTGCCGCGGGCAGGATTTTCATCACATTGGGTTCTGTGCGTTTCAGACACCTGCCCTGCGGGCTGACCCTGATTCCACTACCTTTAATAAACGAGCAATGCATCAGTGAGAACCAGCACTGTGACCACACCCTACATGGAGCAAGAGCCTTTAATACGGTTAATACACGGAACCTCACCCACCCAGAAACTCATTTCTTGTGGCAAGTTTTAAAATATCAGAATTACATACCGTGTCACACAGCTGGGCCTATAAATACAAGTTAAATTGGGGGGCTACTTTCTTTAATTTGAATACGTTTTGACTTTCATATGACGACAGTTCTGCGGGAATATTTTTAACGTTTAAAACTTAGTAGAACTCCACCAGGGCATGGGTATTTATTACGTCGATTCTGTTCTGACGTGCAAAAAATCACATCCCCAAACCAAAACTTCATACATTAAAATCCTGATATTTAACACTTTACCACAAATATTGATTCTATCTCTTTACACCAGTGTGGCTTAAAAGCTTTTTATCTGTATTTAATTTATTCCTCTTGAAAGTATTAGAATGTTTCACTTTCTTCAGATAACGATTAGAAGAGTGCTCCCTTTGTCTGGGGACTCCGTAGACTTAAGCTAATGTCACCTCAGCATAATTTGCAAATTGATTTACTTTTTCGTGACTTTCTATTCTCAAGGCTAATTATTTGCCCAGGTTACTGTATCGAAACAGCCTGGCTTTTGGTAGCAAAACAAATACTTTAGATTGTATACAGCTTTCACTGACTAGGGTGAGAGAGGACCAACATAACATTCTTCGCCTAAATCACTCCCAACCAGCAAATAGTTATTGAACATCTGCTGTGTGCTAGGTGTCCTGAAGTGTTAACCATTAGTTAATATTGGGGATAAAGGTTAGTTTTGAGAATTAAAGTGTAAACAGGGAAACAATGATTCTGCTTGACATGAAACAAACAGTCTAATAGATGGGTTTATGTTTATTCACCTTGCACCCTGAGGAAAGGGTATAATTTCTGAGAAGAATGACTGGAAATGTGTCTAATCTTGCATGACTGCTGGCCCCAAGTATGACTAACATACAAATTCTACGGTTTTCCCATGTGGAGGTGGTAAGGAGGGTAATATCTTCCCCTAGACTGCCCCATGACCCCCTTATCATGAACGGGTAAAAGAACATTGAGGCCTTCTAAGGTTCAAATGGCAACCTACTTCCACTTTTATTTTGGAGGGGGAAATTATTAGCTTTTCTCTGTGTGGTTTAGGTAACTTTG
Organism: Ailuropoda melanoleuca; assembly: GCF_002007445.2. Taxonomy (NCBI): domain Eukaryota; kingdom Metazoa; phylum Chordata; class Mammalia; order Carnivora; family Ursidae; genus Ailuropoda; species Ailuropoda melanoleuca. The sequence goes on from NC_048237.1 coordinate 25,234,934, forward strand.
TAATATTACTTACTGAGATATTTATAATGTAATGGAGCACCTGGCATGCTTGCTAAGGGATACTTTATAAATACATGTTATCACAATTCACATCATTGATACGTAAAAATAGATCGTGTTACACTCTGGTTTCTGTATATGATGATTTACAATTAAAGTGATTCATGGTTTCCTCGGGGGTTGCTTTTAGGGCTAATGTACCCTGAAAATATCTGTTTTTACAGAGAAAACTGAAGGCACAGGCGGCCTGTGCCTGTTCAAATGAACCCTGTCACTGTACAAAGGCAGAGCTGTAATTCATTTTATGGCATAGCTCATTTCCCAAGAAGGGCCCGGCCTGGGATGTGGCAAGAAATAAAGAAAAGACAAAACCATTACACATTAGTTGCAATATTCTCTTAATGGAGACAATCTATAGTCCATGATGTATGGATAAATTGCATATTACTAAAACGGTATTTTGTATAATCAAGGCAAATATATGCAAATACTGAGGTATGATTTAACATTATCAAAACTAATATTAATGCTCTATGCATTAATGTAATCATAATATATACTAGAAGAGGGATTTAACCTAGGATAAATTTTATTAAAAATAGTAAGTCTGGGGGCGCCTGGGTGGCACAGCGGTTAAGCGTCTGCCTTCGGCTCAGGGAGTGATCTCGGCATTCTGGGATCGAGCCCCACATCAGGCTCCTCCGCTATGAGCCTGCTTCTTCCTCTCCCACTCCCCCTGCTTGTGTTCCCTCTCTCGCTGGCTGTCTCTATCTCTGTCAAATAAATAAATAAAATCTTTAAAAAAAAATAGTAAGTCTGGGGTCCTACTGGGTGGCTCAGTAAGCTAAGCATCTGCCTTCAGCTCAGGTCACAATCTCAGGGTCCTGGGATGGAGCCCCGCATTAGGCTCCCTGCTCAGTGGGGAGTCTGCTTCTCCCTCTCCCTCTGCCCCTCCCCCTGCTGGTGCTCTCTCTCTTGCTCTCTCTCTCAAATACATAAATAAAATCATCTAAAAAAATATTTAAAAAAATAGTAAGTCCCTTTGTGCATTCATTCATTCATTCATGAACCCTACCTTAATTCTATATCATTACCCATTAAGGAAATGCAATCAAAACCACAATGAGATACCACTTCAAACCTACTAGGAATTGCTATAATGTAAAAACAACAAAACAAAACCAGATAACAACAAGTGTTAACAAGAATGTGGGGAAACTGGAACTCTTGTACTTTGCTGGTGGGAACATAATGGTGTGGCTGCTGTAAAAACTGGTTGGCAATTCCTCAAAAAGTTAAACATACAACCACTATATGGTTCAACAATTCCACTCCTAGCTAAATGCCCCAAAGAATAAAAAACCGGGACTCAGTTACTTATATACCAATATTTGTCACAGCATTATTCACAATAGCCACAAGGTTGAAACAACCCAGGTGCCCATCAAATTAGAACAGGTGGAGAGGGGCGCCTGGGTGGCACAGCGGTTGGGCGTCTGCCTTCGGCTCAGGGCGTGATCCCAGCGTTCTGGGATCGAGCCCCACATCAGGCTCCTCCGCTATGAGCCTGCTTCTTCCTCTCCCACTCCCCCCTGCTTGTGTTCCCTCTCTCGCTGGCTGTCTCTATCTCTGTCGAATAAATAAAATAAAATCTTTAAAAAAAATAAAAAATAAAAGAACAGGTGGAGAAAATGTGTCAAGGAATATTATTCACCCATAAAAAAGGAATGAAGCTCTGACACATACTACAACACAGATGAGCCTTAAAAACATTATGCTAGGGGCACCTGGGTGGATCAGTTGGTTAAGCATCTTGCCTTTGGCTCAGGTCATGATCTTGGGGTCCTGGGATCGAGCCCCACAACAGCCTCCCTATTCAGGGTCGAGTCTGCATCTCTCTTTCCCTCAGCCCCTCCCCCTGCTTGTTCTCTCTCTCAAATGAATAAAACCTTTAAAAAGAACAAAAAAACCCCATTATGTTAAGTGAAATGAGCCAGACACAAAAGGACAAATACTGTATAACCCCACCTACATGAAATAGCTAGGAAAGCAAAACATAGAGACAGAAAGCAACGTGGGGAAGGGGATTCCTGTTTTTTCAGAGCATTAACCATAAATAGGTGCTGAATTTTGTCAGATGTCTTTTCTGCATTAATAAATGTGATTGTGTGCTTTCTTCTTTAGCCTGCTAATAGTGGATTACATTGATTTTTAAAGTATTAAGATGGCCTTGCCTCTCTGAAATAAACTCCACCTGGTCATGGTATATGGTACATGATTGGTGTAGGATTAAAAAAAATGTGCATATGTATATATATATATATATATAATTGAATTTTATCTAACATTGTTTAAAATTTTTCATCTTTATAAATGAGGAATATCAGTCTGCAGCTTTGTCATTATTCGTACTGCTTTATTTGGTTTTCGTATCAGGGTAATACTACTATTATAAAGTGAATTGGAGGTGCTCTCTCCTCTTCTATTTACTAAAGTTCTTTAAATGTTTGGTAGCATTCTCTAGTGAAATCATCTGAGCCACTGGATTTCTTTTGTAGTTTTAAAATTACACATTCAATTTCCTTAATAATTATAGGACTACTAAAATGATCTATTTTATATTGAATTAGTTGAGGTAGTTCGCGCTTTTTAAGAATTTGTCTTCCACTTAAGTTGTCAAATGTATGTGTGTAGAGTTGTTCGTAGCATTCCATTGTTATAATTTTGTTACCTGCAGGGTCTCTAGCGACAGCTCATGTTTCATTTCTGATATTGGTAATTTGTGCCTTCCTTCTTTTTAAATAGGTTGTCACTATTTCTTTTTTAAGCAGGTTCCACACTGGGCTTGAACTCACGAGAGACCAAAACCTGAGCTGAGATCAAGAGTCAGATACTTAACTGACTGAGCCACCCAGGTGCCCCAAGGTTGTCACTTTAATTGATCTTTCCAATGAACCAGCTTCTTCGTTTCATTGATCTTCTCTATTGTTTTTCTGTTCTCAGTTTTACTAATTTCTTTTTTTTTTTTTAAGATTTTATTTATTTGACAGGGAGAGAGACAGCCAGCGAGAGAGGGAACACAAGCAGGGAGAGTGGGAGAGGAAGAAGCAGGCTCATAGCGGAGGAGCCTGACGTGGGGCTCGATCCCATAACGCCGGGATCACGCCTTGAGCCAAAGGCAGACGCTTAACTACTGTGCCACCCAGGTGCCCCTCAATTTTACTAATTTCTGCTCTTTAATATTTCCTCCTTCTGTTGCTTTGGATTTATTTTGTTTTTCTTCTTTGAGCTTTTTGAGATGGTAACTTGGATTATTGATTTGTGACTTTCCCTCTTATTCTAGGGTGTGCATTTTAGTGCTATAAATTTCCTTCTCAGCACTGTGTTAGCTGGTCCCCCAAATTTTGATATGTTGCATTTTCATTTTCATTCATTTCAATGTATTTTTCTTTCCCTTGAGACTTGCTCTTTGACTATGGATTACTTGGAAGTGTGTTAGTTTCCAAGCAGGTAGAGATTTTCCTGTTACCTCTCTCTTATAGATTTCCAGTTTGATTCCATTGTAGTTGGGAGAACATACTCAGTATGATTTCATTCTTTAAAAGCTGCTGAGATTTGGGATGGCTGGCTGGCTGAGTTGGAAGAGCATGTGACTCTGGATCTCAAGGCCATGAGTTCAAGCCCCAACTGGGATATAGAGATTACTGAAATAAATGAAAAAAACTTAAAAAAATTTTGCTGAATTTTTGTTCTATGGTCCAGGATATGATCTATTTTAGTGTATGCTCCACGGGTACTTTGGTAAGAATGTGTATTCTGTATTGTTAGGTGAAATATTCTATAAATGTTGATTATATCCTGTTGGTTGATGCCACTGTTGACTTTTTCTATATCCTTGCTGATTTTGTCTAGTTTGTTCTATAAATTGTTAAGAGAGGTATTGAAATCTCCAGCTATAACTGTAGATTTGCCTATTTTCCCTTCCAGTTCTATCAGTTTTTGCTTCACATATTTATGTTCCTTGGTTATTCTGTTTATATTATAATTGTCTTTAATACATTCCTTCTATACACATTTAGAACCATATCAGACAGTATTATAAATTTCTGATGCAATCACATAATGTAACTTAAAAAACTGAAGAAGGAAAATCTATTGCACTTACCTATATTTTTCCTTACTATGTTCTTTCTTTCCTCCTGACATTCCAAGATTCCTTTTTTTTAAAAAAATCCTTTCCTTTCTGTTTAGAGAACTTCCAACTTCCGTTGGACATTTTCTAGGCTAGGTCTGCTGGTGAGATTCTCTTAGTTTTCCTCCATCTGGAATGTCTTGATTTCCCAAAGGGTGTTCTACTGGATATAGGATTCTGGGTTGACGGTTTTTTTCTTTCAGCACTTAAAAAATGTTATTTCCTGTTGGCCTCTCTGTTTTCTGCTAAGAAACCCACTATTTTAAAAAAGATTTTATTAATTTATTTGAGAGAGAGTAGAGCAAGAGAGAGAGAGAGTATGAGCAGGAGTGAGGGGTTGAGGGAGAGGGAGAAGCAGACTTCTTGCTGAGCAGGGAGCCTGATGCAGGGCCTGATTCCAGGACCCTGAGATCATGACCTGAGCTGAAGGCAGATGCTTAAGCATCTGAGCCACTCAAGAGCCCCAGAAATCCACTATTGTTTAAATTGGGTTTTTTTTCCCCTTGTAGGTAAGGTGCTGTTTTTCTCTGGTTGTTTTCAAGATTTTTTGGTCTTCAGTTTTTAGAAGTTTGACTATAATGTGTTTTGATGTGGGTCTCCTCAGATCAGATTTATCCTATTGGAAGTTCATTCAGCTTTTTAAATAAGTAGGTTTATGTTTTTTTGCCAAATTTGGGAAGTGGTTAGCCATTACATCTTAGGAGACTTTTTCATCCCTTCCCTCTCTCTCCTCTCCTGGGACTCCAATGATATGAATGTTAGAAGTTTTGTTACAGTCCCACAGGTCTCTGAGGCTCTTCTGTTTTTTCACTCTATTTTCTCTCTGTTGTTCAGATTGGGTAATTTCAATTGCTGTATCTTCCAGTCCACTTTTTCCTCCATCTCTGTCATTCTGCTGTGGAGCCCATCCACTGAGTTTTTTTATTATATTTTCAGTTCTAAAATTTCCATTTTTAAAAATAATCTTCTATATATTTGCTGAGACTTCTTACTTTGCTGAGACTCTTATTTTTTCAGTTGTTTCAAGTGTGTTCACAATTCCTTATTGAAGCAATGTTATGATGGCTGCTGTAAAATCTTTGTCAGACAATTCTAACACCTTTGTCATCGTGGTGTTGGCACTTATTGTTTTTTTCTCACTCAGTCGGAGATCTTGGTATGATGAGTGAATTTTGGTTGAGATCTGAAGATTTTGGACATTATAAGACTCTGGATCTTATTTAACTTTCTGTGTAAGCTGGTCTCCTCTAACCCCTTTCCAACAGGAAAAGTGGAGCACCACCTAATTACTACCAGGTAGGAGCAGAAGCCCAGGTTCCTTACTCAGCCTTTGTTGACACTCTAAGGGGGAGGCTCCTTGTTACTGCTGGGTGGGGGTGGGAATACCGGCTCCCCACTAGGCCTCCAGTTGGAAGGGGTAGTTATATCTCATTACTGCTCCCCACATGGTTTTCACTAACACCACACCACAAAGGGTGAAGACTGTTGGGGACACGAGGGGTCATGGTGGAAGAAGGGGTAGGCCTCTACTTACACTGAAAACACTGACTCTCCACTAAGCCTCTTCTGATACTATCCCAGCAGAGAGGGGAAGGGGTACCTCTAACTGTCCATGGAGGTGAAAGTCTAGGCTCTCATGTGTTCTCCACTGACACCAAGTGTTTGGGTAGGGCTCATTACCACCTGGTAGGGATGACAGTCCCTATTCCCTGCTCCACTTAGTGAGACAGAATACCATTAAGATCCAGCAAGGGTGGAGGGACACCTGGATGGCTCAGTCAGTTAAGCGGCTGGCTCTTGATTCTGGCTTAGGTCATGATCTCAGGGTCTTGGGATCAAGCCCTGCGTCAGGCTCCACACTCAGCAGGGAGTCTGCTTGAGGATTCACTCTCTCCCTCTCCCTCTGCTTGTGTGTGCTCTCTCTCTCTAAAATAAACAAATAAATCATAACAACAACAACAAAAAAAGAGTCCCACAAGGGTGTAAATCTAAGCTACCCACCCAACCTTTGCCCCATACTGCTGGGGTAGTATCAGTTGAATGTGGGGCCACAACTTTTTTTTATTGTTTGGCTGGAGTACAGTGGTTATTTTCTCAAAGTTTTCTGTCTTGCTAGGTTGTCCCTTTCCTAATTCTTTGGGTGAAAAAAGAGCATTCATTAGAGGGTTTTTTCTGTTTGTTTGTTGTTTTTGTTGTTGTTGTTGTTGTTTCGTTTTGGCATTTCTGACTTCTCAAGCTCCAAGTCTGGGATATATGAGTCAAAAAGAAAACCCAGGGAACTCACTACCGTGTCACTCCTTGGTCTCTAGTGCAGCCAGTCTGCTTTCTTCTCTCCATCTGTTAAAGTTTTCTTATTCTTGTATAATATGTAACATCCAGGGTTTTTAGTTGTAGAGAGTGGAATTGGAAAAAGTATGTCTATCTGATTTTCCCCAGAACAGGAGTGTATTATATTAATTTTTATAATCACCTTCTGGTTAGGACAAATGATACTAATTGAAAGACTCCTCCAGTGATTCTGTGATGTCTCTTTCTCCTCCCACATTAAGATAACTATTGCTATAATATAAGGGAATGCATTAAATTATTCTAAGAGCTCTATAAAGCAATTCAAGGATAGGTCAAAAGACCAGGTTACAGACCTGTTTAGAGCTTTTTATATAATGAATTAGATTTATCAATAGCCCAGTCCTTCTGACTCTAATTCTAATGGTGTGGGGCGCCTGGGTGGCTCAGTCGTTAATTGTCTGCCTTCGGCTCAGGGCGTGATCCCGGCGTTCCGGGATCGAGCCCCACATCAGGCTCCTCTGCTATGAGCCTGCTTCTCCCTCTCCCACTCCCCCTGCTTGTGTTCCCTCTCTCACTGTCTCTGTCAAATAAATAAATAAAATCTTTAAAAAATAATAATTCTAATGGTTTTATTTTGTAGTGGCGATGGAAGCATATAATTATTATGTATTAGGTATTTGTATATCATATATAATTCTCCATAAAGCATTAAACTCTGTGACTTTGATACATTTACTTTGACTGTTAAAATTTTGTTTTGCTTGCACACTACTTTATAATGTCATATTTTGTAAAGGTAGCACTTTCATTTGTAAGTAACAGCAGCCCCCTGGAGCTTGCTTAAGCAAAGAGAGAGGTAATTTTACATAAAGATACAAGATGTCTCATGAAACTCAAATGTTGGTATGCAGACAGACCCCAAGAAGGGCCTGGAACTGTGCAATGGAGCCTAGGAAATAATCTCTGTTTGTCTCTGCTCCTTTCTATATATCTGTTTTTTTCTGTCTTCCTGAAGACTAACTTCTGTCTGCCACACAGTACTCAAAGCAGAGTATGGCTGTGACGTCGTCACTAGTTAGTAGGATACAGATCCATTGGGAAAAGACAGACTCACATAATCTTCCTTCAGATCTGATTTTAAATTCTCAGGATTGAGAATCTGATTAGCCAATTGGAATAATGAGTGCACCTGTGGTCCAACTGGTATGACCAGAGATGTATGTGTTGCGGAGTCACATGGATGCCAGGAACCTACTCCATTACTCCTATGGATGGCGGGCGGGGTGGGTAGCTGTTTCCAAAGACATCCTAAAAGTGTCAAATACATTGGGCCACTTGTTTTACTGCTAAAAAAAATTTTTTTTAACGATTTTATTTATTTATTTTACAGAGAGAGCGCGCACACAGGCAGGTGGAGTGGCAGGCAGAGGGAGAGGGAGAAGCAGGCTCCCTGCTGAGGAGAGAGCCTGATGTGGGGCTCCATTCCAGGACCCTGGGATCATGACCTGAGCTGAAGGCAGATGCTTAACCGACTGAGCCATCCGGGCATCCCCAAAATTCATAGATCTTTTAACGTGAAGGGAAATTAGCAATTAATTCAATGGTTCTCATTTTTAGCTACACACTAGAATTACTCAGGGAGGCCTTAAAAAAAATACTGGTGGGTAGAACTTCTACCCTAAATATTTTGACTTACTTGATCTGGGGTGCGGCCCAAGCACTTATGTGGTTTTAAAATGCCCCAGGTGATTTTAATGTGCAGCCAGGGCTAAAAGCCATTGATCTAGTCCAGCTTACTGAGTTCACACAATTATTTTGTACAATAGAGGAAAGAACACCAGACTTGAATTAAAAAAAAAATCTTAATTTGAACCTCTTTTGTACTATTTTATTGATCTTAAGAAAGTAGCTTATCCTCTCAGTGGCTCGGCTCTTTCAACTGTAAAGGAAAATACTATATATTGCCCTAGCCAATTAAGAGAGATTTCTCCATTGCAGGAATAGAAAAAAATGATGATCAATGAGGATGAATAACTTACCCAAACCTAATTACAAAGTGTTGGGAGTAATTTAAGGATGTCATTTGGCTTTTTCTATTCACTTGTGCCACTAGACCATGTTGTCTCAGTGTTTATTTTTATGGTCCGAAGCCCTAACTATTAAACAATTTGCTAAAATATCAACTATAATTAGTTTTTAGTTTTATCATTCCCACTTTAAAAATGAGATGAAATCTTCATACTCAGGCAATAACTGAAGTAATTATTAAGGTTTAGATTGGGATATAATTTTTTTTTTATGGTTAAACAGGAAGAACTAGAAAGTGGTTCCTTAGCTGACACAGAAAGAGGCGAGGGAGAGAACTATTATTTTGGCTCCCGGTGTCCCTTTAAGTATTTTTAAATATTTGCATCCATTAAAATTACCACGAATTGGGGTGCCTGGGTGGCTCAGTCATTAAGCTTCTGCCTTTGGCTCAGGTCATGATCTCAGGGTCTGGGATAAGCCTGCTTCTCCCTCTGCCTGCCACTCACCCTGCTTGTGCTCTGTCAAATAAATAAATAAAATCTTAAAAAAAAAAAAAGTTACCAAGAATACTTACAAATGAAAATTATTTGTTTTCATTGTCTTAATTGGATTTTTTAGTTTTATTTTTGAGAGTCTCGATCTTCACTGTATTATCATCAAAAACTGTTTGCTACTTTTACTATATACCCCCTATTGTGCTAGGGACTACGGATTCAAAAATGAAAAGGACATGAAACCTTTCTCAGAGAGCTTATAAACTGATAGGTATAATATGAAGGGAGGGCTAATTCTCCTGCCTCAATGTTTTGGATGGAAAAAATTAGAAATTTTTCTAAAGATATACTTTATAATAGCTTCTTGTTTGCTCTTTATTTCTACTGCTACTAGGTTTCCTGGGGCTCGAGGCTGTTTTAAACTAGATAGAGCTCAACGCTGGATAAGTGGACTAAAGGCTCAAAATGAAGCCATAAACAAGGGATGGTATCTTCCTTAAACAGGTATGTAGTCTGACCATCCTTGCTGTGTGGTCAGAATTGTCCTTAGCCCTGCATGGGATAAAAAGAAATATATGACACAGTCATACAGAATAAATGATTAAGAGCTTTAGGAATTCAGAAATGGGGGTAAACAGAATGGGGTGCTATTGTTAAAGACTTGTTCATTTCATTTGAAAAGCAAAAAGTTAAGCCATTTCTAAGTAAATATTTTTCTTATCACGTGGTATTTTAGTCAGGAATATCACAAGATAAGATAATACATGCGGTTGTTCAGCAGATTAGAAATTATGCTGTTTTCTAAAAGGGGAGCCTCGTTTCTAAGTAAGCTGAAGAAACCTTTTCATTTATAGGCTTTAAATTAAAAAGCAGAGATTAATTTTTCTGTAGCTTTGCAGCTTTCACTTGTGTTTGAAACTTAAAAAGAGTGAAACAGGGTACACACTGAGAAATGTAATATTTTGTTTCATAAATGCAAATTTTAATTTATCTGTAAAACATTTCACAGAATGGAAATATTTTTCAAATTTACTATTTTTGAATTGTTAACTGTTTCAAGAAGAAATCAAGAAAATGTTTCATCAGTGCTAGGATTAAGTAGTTGCCTAAACTGTTACTTTTTACAGATATTTTAGTTTTATGAAATTCACTTATTTTCTCAACTGCCATGATTATATACAAAGTTAAAATTTTCACTGCCTGTATTTATTTTCTGGCCATTATTTTGTTTTATGATTATTACTTAAAATAATTTATGGTAGGATGAGCTACTCTAGATATCCAATACCCTACACCCAGATAAAAATAGTATGTCCCTTTCTTCTTTCGTTTGGTCTTATTTGTGGTATAAATGGCATTTATTCATTCAAATATTGATGTAACTTCTGATCCCTGCATAATGTCACTGGGGACATTATGTTGACAAAACAAGTCTCTGCCTCTATGAAGCTTGCACTCTGGTGGAATATAAACAGAAGATGGCTTTCAAAAACAAACTTTTTAGCCCTAACACAGTGTCAGTGCCAGGTAGATGCTAGTGCTTCCAGCTGCTACTGTTTTTCATTATATTACTCCTTCCACCGAAAGATAAATCCAAGCCCAGCAGATCAATCTCTCAACTACTTGGAAAAACTGGAATCTGCTCTGAGAAAACTATTACTTTGGAATGCAAAATACCTCTATTTGCCACATATAAAAAATTCCTCCCTCAAACATAATAAGTACTATGGCCTTTATGAAGTATTTTAAGAAATACTGTAACTAAGATTCCAAGCAACTGTGTGAGGTAGCCAGGGAGATAGCATAATTACGGGGCTAAGAAGAGGAGCTGCAGATTTATGATTTAATCTCAGTTCTGTGACCCTCAAAAAAACAACTTAACCTCTTTGTCCCTGAGTTTCCTCGTATGTATAATATTAATGCTCAAAATTACTTCATATGATTGCTGTGAGGATTAAAAAACATATTTAAAGTATTTAGTACAGTGTTTGCCATAACAAACAATAAATGGTGACTATTTTTTATTAGAGGTATCATTCTTCGTCTGATTTTCTAGATAAGGAAAATGAAGTTTAGGAAGGTTGAGGCCTAAAGAGTCACAGCTATAACACAGGCAACACTTTGAACCCTAATCTCCAAAATCCTTCTTTCAGTTTTATGACAGTGAGCATTAAGGCAGATGGAAGGTAAATTGGATCATCGTCAGAATATTAATAACTCTAGTAAGTTTATTTCAGCTGAAGCTTATAAGGTCATCACTTAACCTATCTACCATGATCAAATATTCTTATATTAGGCAATAGGTATGTTATCATATACCGTTACAGCATCCTCCTTAAAAAATAACAAACCCTATTTCCTGTTTTTCCTTCCCTTGGTTCATTTATTTTACGCTTCGCCTTACTTTAAGTCTAACTTGCTCTCTAACCACTTGCTACAAAGAGGTTTCCTAAAGTCCTCCACAAACATTTTGTTATTTACACTGAAACAGAGTACAGAGAGCAAGGTCGGCATTACACTCGGTTGGAACACGAGATAACAAACTTAGCAAGGTTAAATGCCTAGATCCAGGCCACAAAGGTAGTCTGATTCTAAACCGTATGCTAAGATTATTATCGTCTAGGCTTCTTCAAGTTAACAAAGGGTGGGTGAGAAGCTACTGCCCATCACAGTAAAGGGAAGTGATACTTAAATACGAAACGTTATCACCTTATACAGTTGAAAACGCGGCAAGGCATGGGAACTCTGGTTAACACTGTCATTTTAAAGTAACGTGGACTGGACCTGAAGAGCTGTATAAAGACAGGGCTCCAACATTCAAAAGAAGAGTTTCATAGCAAACCCAAGCCTAGTAAAAGCGCCGCACTGCCTGGCAGATTGCACACAAAACACGGGCCTCCCACGTGTCTTTCAGGAAATGCAGAGCACACGAGGGGAAAAGGAGGCCAAGGAGGGGCTGGGAGAGGTAGAAACAGCACACAGGGCTTTCCCGGGGGACTGAGGACGCGCGAGGGCCGGGGCGGGATGAAGGAGACTCGCGGAGCACCTGGCGGGCACCGACATCTGGGAACAAGTCTGGAAGCAGGATGGGGGCAGCCTTCATCGTGGGAGCGCGCTCCCCGCGGGCCCCACCCTGTGGCGCTCCCCAGCGGATTTGCTCCTCCGGTTCGAGCCGGGGCGGAGGAGGCGAGCGCGCGCGAGAGGAATGCAGAAAGTACGCGAGCCGCCACGGTAGCAACAGGTGGGCGCGGGTCAGAGTCCGAGTTTCGCGAGTCTGGGGCCTGGCCGCACCCGCGAGGCCTCCGAGCCGCCGTAGCCCCGCCCCTCGCGCGTGGCGCCCTTGACGCTAGGCGCGCGGGCCGCGCTCCTGACAGAGGTCGCTCTCGTCGAACGGTCGGCCTTGCTGCGCCTGCGTGATCGGGAGGGGAAGTGAGGCGGTTTCTTCGGCGCCTTTTCCGGCGGCGGCGGCGGCGGCAGCGGCAGAGCTGGGAGGCGGAGGTGGAGGCCAGAGGGAGCCCGCGCTCAGGGCGGCGGCTGGAGGTAACCTCCGGGGTTGAGCTAGAAAGGCGGGCCGCCTCGGCCTCCGCTCCCCGCTGGTACTCCGCCAGTAACTCCCTTCTTCCTCTGTGTCTCTGCAGGCGGCGCACCGAGTTCCCGCAAGGATCAATGACCTGACGAGGCGCCGGAGCCGCGCTGACTCTCGGGTGGCCTGGGTCGGTGGTGAGCCCGGTGCTCGTGGGCCGGCGGGCGGGCCGGAGGCCTCAGTCTCCCGCGGCGGAGCGGAGAGAAGGCGGACGAGCGGGAACGGCGGCGGCGCTCGCGCGGCGCTCGCGGGGGGAAGGGCAGTTCCGGGCCGGGCCGCGCCTCAGCAGGGCGGCGGCTCTCGCGGCGCAGACTCGGGGCCCGGCGGCAGCGGCGACCGGAGGGATCAAGTTGTGCGGTCGGTGATGCCCGAGTGAGTGGCGAGCCCGGGCCTCTGCCCCGAGGAGGCGGCTCCCACGCAGGCCGCACGCGCCCTCGCGGCTGGGAGGCTCCGTGTCGGTTTCGCGGCGGCTGCGGCGTAGTTGGCTGAGGGGACGCGGGACTCCTGAATGCCCCCGGCCCCGGCTCCTCCGACGCGATGGGGAAGGTGCTGTCCAAGATCTTCGGGAACAAGGAAATGCGGATCCTCATGTTGGGCCTGGACGCGGCCGGCAAGACGACAATCCTGTACAAGCTGAAGCTGGGCCAGTCGGTGACCACCATTCCCACGGTGGGTTTCAACGTGGAGACGGTGACTTACAAAAACGTCAAGTTCAACGTGTGGGATGTGGGCGGCCAGGACAAGATCCGGCCGCTCTGGCGGCATTACTACACCGGGACCCAGGGTCTGATCTTCGTAGTGGACTGCGCCGACCGCGACCGCATCGACGAGGCCCGCCAGGAGCTGCACCGCATTATCAATGACCGGGAGATGAGGGACGCCATAATCCTCATCTTCGCCAACAAACAGGACCTGCCCGATGCCATGAAACCCCACGAGATCCAGGAGAAACTGGGCCTGACCCGGATTCGGGACAGGAACTGGTATGTGCAGCCCTCCTGTGCCACCTCAGGGGATGGACTCTATGAGGGGCTCACATGGTTAACCTCTAACTACAAATCTTAATGAGCATTCTCCACCTATCCCCCCGGAAGGAGAGGAATCAAAAACCCATTCATAGGATTATCGCCACCATCACCTCTTTGAATTGCCACTTTCTCTTCTTTTGAATCTGAACTCTGGAGTTACTGTTCTACGGTTGGGGTGGGGGGGGGAGGTTAGGGGTTTCCTTTTTTTGTTTCTCTTTGTTTTTTCTTTTTTTTCCTCCCTCTCTTTCTTTTTGCTTTGCGTTAGGATGCTCTGATCTGACAATTGACACGAACACAAAGTGCTAAATGCTCTTACTGACTTCCAGCAAATGGGATGGGGGAAATATAGCAGTTTTTGGTAAAGTCTTTATAATAATGGTTTGATTTTTTTATTTCGAGAGAATCTTTTTTGCAATGTATGCTTTTTTCCTTTTTGCCCAGTTTCCTTATCACTTGCTGTAGATGGCTTATTTTGCATTCATGCAGACTATGTTGCAAGTCTGTTTCATCTAGTAAACTGAAAATTATTGCTTAATCAAACTGCCGTTTGTCTTTTATATTTAAGGCCTTTACCCCTCCCTTATGAGTTTTACCTTTAACTTAGTAATTTCAAATGTGACCTTTTATATCTAAGACTAGTATAGTAAACTTAGCCTACAGTGGCAAATAATGAGTAATACCATTGTAATATGTTCCAGTTGCACATCAGTATGTTAAACAGGTAATGTAAGAAGTTCTTTGAAATGTCAGCTTTTAAGTTCTGAAACATACGTCATGCATGAGTAGGGATAAAACTCAAGTTCCTTATTACATAGTTAACTTACACTGCATAAAAAGATGAAAGTGTAACCCGTCAACACAGATTTTTTTTCACTGCAAAGTTAGCAACTTTGCTGTGCTTTCCCTCTTTTTTAACTTTAAAAGGAGACTCTTTCCAGAAAATGGAGCAATAATGGTGTATGCCACACACAGATGAGATATCTGTAGATATTTTAAGTGACTTTGGGGCAAAACTGGAATATATACTTTACCACATTTCAAATGTCTAAGACCAGTAGTTTAAAAATTACTAGAATGTTTACTTTGTTCATTAATAAAGCATTTAACAATTCAAATTATATACATCTACCTAGTTTGAAAAATACACATTCCTGTTTTTACGTTAGAGCAACTGATTAAGCTGAATATAGAAGTCTTTTTTGTAGATGAGTGATCCACATCTCAATTAGAACACTGGAAAAGATGTTTTATAAAAAAGATACTTAATTCTGTTTGATTGTAGGATTAACTCATACAAATAATAAGTCAGATATCCTGTTGGTTCATTAATACACTATCTCCTTGAAGGAAGGAAATGTGATGAATGAATGATGTGTAGACTTGAGGAATGACAAAGGGGAAGTAGGATGAAGAAAAAGAACCTACAGATGACAATGAATGTAAACTTATTTTTCTTCAAGGGTAAGCAGTGTGCTCACTGGTGAAGCCAGATCCTCGCGAGATTACTTAGCTTGTTAGGACCGGTAACTAGATTATTGAGACCAGTATGATGATACTTTGAACCAAATGCTAATGCTTGATACAGGGTGGTGAGCAGCTGGTTCTCATACAGCCTTAAGGGTTAATTTTAGAAATCCTCAAGGAATTAAACGTAGGGAATTTAAGAAACGTAGACTGCAAAGGCAGTACACAGGAAAAGGTGGAGTGGGTTTTGTTCATGAGGGTGTCTGAAAACTAAAATGGAGCGGGATATCATGGTACACAGTTGGACAGTATTGGTCCTTCGTGCTTTGGCCATATTGTATAATGGAGCTTTTACCAAAGATGTATGAGAAGCATAAGGCTATAAAAAGTTAACTATTGAACGTAAAACTCTTGACACATTTTACTTAAAGCAGATGAGAAAAGGTGCTATGTTGTAGGCTCCTGATGGTGCAGAGGGATTTTTGAATTCAAAATGCAACTAAGGTATAAAGTTCTCAGTTTTGCTTTAGAAGGATCTCTAGAAACGAAGCTGACAGACACATCCGAGAACATTTTAGTTGCTTTTAAAATTCCCAAAGCTCCACCATAAATTTAATTCTTAGTGTTTTAAATGATTGCATTTTAAGGTACATAAACATGGGTTACACAAGTATCGATGCTGTAGTAACATCTTGAGACAAGACAAGCACAAAGGTATAAATGCCTAAACTGGAGGAAACTTGAAACCCTCATCTTGATTCCTAAATGTAGTATTTCTAACTTGTGACAGACAGATTGATAGGCAGCCGTTTTTTGTGTTTTAAAATAACTGGGAGGATAGTTAAAATTTTATAATCAAGTGATTGCTATTGAATGTTGCAGGTGAGATGTGGTTATTTTTAGTTTATTTGAAATGTCTAACTGAAGGGGGGAGGAGGGAAGCAAATATTTGAAATTTGGAAAACCCTAAACTTTTTGGTAAGAAACTGTAATTTTCATTTACATTTTCTTTAAGGATATAAAAGGTTGATAATTGATGTAGTTAAATTGAACCATAACCATTGCTAATCATGGGGCAGGTAATTGGAACCTGCAGAAAAAGTTATGATCTAGGAATTTAAAAAATAAGATCCTGAAGTTGTTTAATTGCATCAATTTCTGTATTTATGTGAATTTATAAACTGCAGTAAGTTTTGAATGAGGTTAATTTTGTCTAATATAAGTAAATGAGTCTGTAGACTGTGATCTCCCCAAACTAAAAAGTACAGTACTTGGAATTGTGTTCTTTATGGTTGTAGTGTTGGTAAAGCACTAATATGCAGAAAATAAAGGAATTACACAGTGCAGTTTCTCACGTTATGTTACTCGTTTGAACTAGATTAAGTGCGACATGTGTGTTGGGCCATGTTATTCTCCAGGGATATATGATATAAAGTGACTCGATTTGGGAGTCACTTAGCTTTTATAAGAATAAAAAAGAATCAGTTTGGTTCTGATAGTGCTGGGTGTACAAGAAGGTTTTGTACTGATTAGTTCCACCAAACTTAATCTGATTTTGTGATAACCAAGAATTAAGGTTCTAAGCAGTTTATATTCTACCATTTTTCCAAAATCACACCTTACCATTTTTAGGAGTAGAGAATTGTGTCTCTAAAGAATTGGCCAACAGAGTTGTCTTAACCCTTGACAATTGACTTGTAGATTTTAAAGTTTGTCTTCCAAAAGCTAGTTGCTTGTCTCATAAGAATGGCAGAATTATAGCCATTTAGAAAGTAAAATAGTAGATGAAGAATAACTTGTTGGATAAAAGGGTTTTTAAAACACATTTCCTTTTTTGTAAGCATTCCCCCTTGAATTAGCAATTTCTGTAACATGATTTTAGAATGTCTTAGTACGTTCTCTAGTATGATTTGACCCCCACATTAATGTTAATGCACTTAGTACTGTGATTTATTAATGGCTATCAAGTATCAATTTATCAGTGATAGCAGAAGATATTTTACTCTTCAGTAGGTTTTTATGTTTTTCATATGTTTAGAAATACAGTAGCTACAATCTGAATGGTGGTGGAGCTTCCCAAATTCCCAGTTATATCCCCAGTACCTTGCCAAGTATGTATCAGGGTGTGGTAAGGCAAATCTTGTCTCTTATAGGTATAAATTGTAAAACCACATATAGCAGTTAAAAAGAACTTTTAAGTCTGACTAATCACTGAGCAGAACGTATTTGGAGTAGAACATTCGATAGAATCTAGCTTCTCGTTTATATTGAATGGTAAAGACAAAGTAGGAAAGATTACAATATGAGGAAGTTTATAAAAAGGGAATGGTGGGACATGGAGCCACTGAAGAAGAGGGAAAGGAACTTTTCCCTGATTTGCTAAGCTTTAAAGTTGCCAAACTAGATTAGTGAGTTTAATGGGCAGGGAATGCATACGAGTGAGATCAAAGAGGCAGAACAAGTCTGTAGAGAGGTTTAGGAATGGCAAATGAAATTTATTATTAAAGAAGCTAAAGTAATGGTAACCTTCCAGGGAATTAGTCTGTAAGAAAAACCACTCTGTGGAATAGTAAGAAAATGCTGTAATTTGGAACATTTTTTTTCTTTAAAATGTTTTATGACTACTTGAAATAATTTTAAAAGAAAAGTACTTGCCAATCTTGTCCTTAAATACTTTTCCACTTGCTACATTATATCATTTGGATATAGATCTCCTCCATGGTATTTGTTTTATAACTGCAGGAATAGATTTATTTATTGAGAGCCTAAAGATATACCTGGCACCGTTCTGGGTACAAGAGATCCATCAGTGGGGAAAAAAAGAAAAATCTGCCTTCATGGAATTTATGCAGGTGGGGATGGGGGTGCGGGGAATGACAAAGATCAGATAATGAATAAAGATATGGTAGGTGATGTACTGTGTATTATATAGCATGTTCTATATATAGGGAAACAGGAATGTCTTTAGAGGACTTAAAGTGACATTTGAGCAAATACTTGAAGAAAAATACCAGTGGAATTGACATGGTAACAAAAAGATAGTATGTATAGTGTAGAGCGGGGGTGGGGAAATGGCCTAGGGCAAATACGGCTGTGACCTGTTTTTATAGGAAATAAGCTAAGAATGGTTTTTATATTTTTAGAGACTATGAAAATACATGACTATGTGACAAAGAATATTTAGCCTAGAAAGCCTAAAATATTTACTATCTGGCCCTTTATGAAAAAGTTTTTTTTTTTTAAGATTTTTTTTTAATTTATTTTTGCGACAGAGATAGAGACAGCCAGCGAGAGAGGGAACACAAGCCGGGGGAGTGGGAGAGGAAGAAGCAGGCTCATAGCGGAAGAGCCCGGTGTGGGGCTCGATCCCATAACGCCGGGATCACGCCCTGAGCCGAAGGCAGACGCTTAACCGCGGTGCCACCCAGGCGCCCCCTATGAAAAAGTTTTTAAAATATTACCAAATATATAGGAAATCCAACAATCCAAAGTAAAAGACCACAGTTAATGAGTCTTATCAAAACTTAAGGACACAGTGGCTCTCATACTATTTACCACATCTGAACATTGAGTGATCCTTGAGACTTCTTATTGAGTAGTTTAACCTGGATTTTTTTCCCTCCTAAATATGTTTAAATGTGTGAAATCAGTAGTTTTTCAAGTTCAACTTTAACATTCTTTAAGATCTTATGAATCATTTCATTAAAATTATTTCTCTTATTTTTATGGTAACTTTACTGGTTTTTCGATATAAGTTAAATGTGTTTCTCTGTTGAAGTGTCCTTTCCTCCAGATAACCTAGATTAGTTTGGAATGGGTTCAGATAACATCATTGAACTGACTTTTATTCAGTTGATATTACTGTAATCAAGTCCTGAGTCCAGCATTTTGTATTATGAAACTTGTAAGAGGAAGTGTTTTGTTGACTTGGAAACTAACATGTTGCATGGTATTTGGTTTCTTGTACTGTTATTCCTCCAAGCAGTATAAACTAGGAAATTCACACATGAATTATTTCTTGCATGGAGAGTTGTTCTCTACTGTTTACATGGTAGAATGTGAGAATCTATAAATATCCTAAAAGAGAAACTAAACAATAATTTAACAGGAATTATGGAAGTAAGTTTTATGGAGGACATTTACTAATGGGCTTTAAAAAATAGAAGTACTTGTAGTTCATAGAAGGATCTGTGTGAAACTGGATATTCATGACCATAAAAACTGTTTCCCATTATAGCCAAGTAGACTGACCTGAGAAGGTCATAGCATTGTGAGAGAGGAAAAAGAAAAGAAAAGAAAACAACAACAACAACAAAAATTGAGAGTTATAGCAGCAGGAATTTAGATCTTTGACGTTTATTCTAATTTGGCAAACCAAAGTGCTTTCTCTCCATATCTTCTTCTAAGTCAGTTTGTGAATAAGTCCTAGGTTGGAGTTATGCCTAAAGATAACCAAATTGGGAAACATTCTAAGAATAAGAGAATATAAGAGCGTATTTTGAATGTGTACCATGTGCCAGGCATTGTTTTCACCATTTCATGCATATTCTCTTTATCCTCACAAAAACTTGAGAGAAAAGCCTCCATTTTATAGCTGGGAAAACTGAGTCTTAGGCAGGTATATGTTAATTAGTAGCAGAGCCAGACTTCGCACTTGGGGTCGTCCGTACTGTACTATGAGTACCGGTTGAGGTGAACTAGTGGTTACCCTTGTACTTAGTATTTTGTGTGTGTATTGCTTACAAAAAGGTCAGTTTGAGTAATATCCCATAATTTTCTTATTTGATCATCACTCGATTTTGAGACCCTGTATAATTTGAGCCTTCTGTATAATGGAGAACATGATATTGGACTCTGAGAATTAGTTTTTTCTGTAAAAATCACATGACTACTTGATTGTGAATTTTACAGATCATTATGAAAAAATAGGAAAAGTTAAAGTTTTCACCAAACTGATTATTTGCATGCTTATTGATAAGAAAAAGTTTTTAGAAAATTCAGTGTGTACAATTTATATTGCGTTTCTTCCTGATAAAGTCATAAGTACAGGCATTTCAGGTATTGTTTAATAAGTGAATTTCTTGCTCTTTAGACCCTATTACAGCTCACTTTTTGTAAGTGAGGTTTACTTGACACTCTATCCTCCCGTCCGCGAGAACCTGGAGTCTAAGATCAGCTAGAGTGCTTTAATCATGTACTTCGGTGTTTAAGCCAGGGCTCAAGAGTAAAAGTTTATAATTTTAGTAAAGTGCAAAATGCCTTATTTAAAAATTCTGTTTCGTCAGTAATTTCTATATGAGATAGAAGTACAAGGCTAGGAAAGACACACACATGAAACGTTCAGAGTCAGTAATCAAGGGCTCTGTCAAGTACTTGACAGTGCAAAGAAGTATTATATTGTGGGCTGCAGTGGGCTAGAGAAGCCCAGTAGGAATTGAGTTAGGCCCACACATTCAGGGGAATTATAGTACTTATTGCGTGCTCACTGTGTGCTAGGCGCTGTCCTAAGTGCATTACTTGTGTTATCTCACTTAAAATGTGTGTAGGGGTGCATGGGTAGTAATCTACATACAGTATTTGCGAGGCAGAAAAAACACTTGTCTGACTAGGGTTGCCAGATTCAGCAAATAAAAATACAGGGTGCCATGGGTGAAGGAGAGTGGGACATACAGGCTTCCAGTTATGGAATGACTAAGACATGGGGATGAAAAGTGCAGTGTAGGGAATATAGTTAATGATATTATAATAGTGTCGTATGGTGACAGATGGCAGCGACACTTGTGGTGAGCCTAGAATAACATACGAAGTTGTCAAATCACTATATTGTACACCTAAAACTAATATAACATTCAATAAAAAAAATACATGGTGCCCAGTGAAATTTCAATTTCACAAACAATTTTTAGTACAAGTATATCTCAAGCAATATCCTAACATTATATATAAAAAATTATCGTTAGGGCGCCTGGGTGGTTCAGTCGATTAGGCGTCTGCCTTTGGCTCAGGTAGTGATCCTAGGGTCCTGGGATCGAGCCCGCTATCACGCTCCCTGCTCAGGGGGGAGTCTGCTTCTCCCTCTCCCTCTGCTGCTCCCCCTGCTTGTGCTCTCTCTTTTTCAAAATAAATAAATAAAATCTTTAAAAAATTATTGTTTGTCTAAAATTGGAATGTAACTGAGTAGCCTATATCTTATCTGCAATCTTATGTTTGACTTGAGTGTTTGGTGGAGGAGATATGGTTCAAAATGAAAATTGAAAATGAGGTTTTTAGAAGGCCTCAGGAGACAGACCAAGTAGTTTGGATATTTGTGTGTGTGTGTGATGGGAGCCACTGAATCTTTTCAATAGTCATATAGCAGGAGAGAGTCACGATGTTTAGAAATATGAATCTAGTAGTTTTGTATAGAATCATGGATCAGAGTCATGGATGGATAGAGGCTAGAAGTCCTTTCAAGAGACTTAATAATTCTGGTGGGAAAATGAAGACAAAGTATAGCACAGAGAAAATGAGAAACAAGTGAGATAAAATAAATTGGTGGACATACATTACTTGTGGAAGGAGAAAGAAAGATTTTGAGGGGTACCTGGCGGCTCAGTCAGTTGGGCTTCCAACTCTTGATTTCAGCTCAGGTCACTTCACGCTGGGGGTGGAGCCTGCTTGGGAGTCTTTCTCCCTCTCCCTTTGCCCCCTCTCCCTATCTCTAAGAAAAAAAAAGAGCTAAAGATTTCCGATCCTTAATTCTTATGTAAAAGATAATCACATCATTGATAGAAAGAAACCAGGTTATACAGCAGATTTGAATAGAGACACTTTGATAACTGGGTAAAGTACCTCATCTGTAATCTTGAAAAGAGACTGAATCTGTTAAGCGTACTCTCTTTTGTAACTATTCCGTCTCAGAGCATTTTTATCTAATATAAATGTAATGCAAGTCACATATGTAGTTTCAAATGCTTTAGGAGTCACGTTTTTAAAAGTAAAAACAGGTAAAGTCAATTTTAATAATGTTTTATTTAACCCAGTATATCAAATACATTATCTCAACCTCGCCAGTATAAAATAATTAAGATACATTCCTTATTTCATGCAAAACCTTCAAGATCCTAGTGTACGTTTTATACTCAAAGCACATCTCAGTTCCGACTAGCCACATTCCAGTGCTCAATAACCGCATCCTGGCTGGAGGCTATCATATTGGACGGTTCATTCTTAAAGGATGCTTATCTCTGATACCATGCCTACAATTTCAAAAACTGCACTAGAAGGTTTTGATCTAGTTAGGATCATTGTGATATGATGAACCTTTTAGACCAGGGATGCCCAAACTATGGTCTATGAGCCAAATCTGGCCCACTGCCAGTTTTTGTAAATAAAGTTTTATTGGAACATACCATGGTCATTTATTTGTATATTGTCTATGGCTGCTTTTTCACAGCAACACCAGAGTTAAGTAGTTATAACAGAGACCATATGGCCCACAAAGCATAGGACATTTACAATCTGGCCCTTTATAGAAGTTTGCCAACACCTTTCTAGGTCCCAAACTAAAGTTTCAGGGATAAAACACATACTTTATACATTTAAATGAGTTTTCAGAAATAGTGTTGAAATAGTTAAAAGAAAATGTATATATTGATCCATTTATTCACCAAGAATTTATTTACTGGGTTCTGGGCACTGTAGTAGGCCCCACACACAGGAATAAATACATCTCCTAAATCTTCAAGAAGGTCACAGTCCAGTTGAAAATCGAGATGTATATACAGATAATTACAAAGATGTGCTATAACAGATGGTGCACTGAGTGCACACCAGTGAGACACCTTCCTCTGGCTGGGGGATGGGAGGTAGTCAGAGGAATGGAAGGCTTTAGAAGAAGAGCTCCATCTGAGGTGAATTTTATTTTATTTTAAGATTTATGTATTTATTTTATTATTTTATTTTTTTATTTTTATTTTTTTAAAGATTTTATTTATTTATTTGACAGAGATAGAGACAGCCAGTGAGAGAGGGAAACACAAGCAGGGGGAGTGGGAGAGGAAGAAGCAGGCTCATAGCAGAGGAACCTGATGTGGAGCTCGATCCCACAACGCCGGGATCACGCCCTGAGCCGAAGGCAGACACTTAACCGCTGTGCCACCCAGGCGCCCCTATGTATTTATTTTAGAGAGAGTGCTTGAGCAAGGGGAGGGGCAGAGGGAGAGGGGAAGAATCCTTAAGCAGACTCCTGGCTGAGCGAGGAGCCTGACATCAGGCTTGATCCTAGGACTCCGAGATCATGACCTGAGCCAAAATCAAAAGTCCGTCGCTCAACTGACTGAGCCACCCAAGCGCCCCTCAGGTGAATTTTAAAGGATGGATAAGAACTATTGAAGTAAGAGGTGGATGACATTTTAGACAGCAGAACAGTTAGTCAGGTGCAAAAGTCAGACGGTGTTCGCACAGCACCACCAGGAATTGACAGCTAGCTTATTACGCTTGGAGCATAGGTGCACCGGTGTGAGATGAAGATGGAAAGATGGTCAGGAGCTGGATCATGAAGTGGCTTTGTTTTTTAAAGGAACTTTGGATTTTATAATTTGGGTACTGAGAAAACCTTGTGGGATTTTTTTAAGCCAATTTTATTAATATTTATTATTCGAGAGAAAGAGAGCAAACACTAGCAGAAGGGGCAGAGGGAGAGGGAGAGAGCATCTCAAGCAGACTCCCTGCTGAGTGTGGAGCCCAACATGGGGCTCGATCTCACCACCCTGAGATCACAAAACCAAGAGTTGGATGCTTAAATGACTGCACCACCCAGGCACCCCAAAAACCTTGTGAGACCTTTAGGAACCTTGTGAAACTTACATTTTAGGGAGCTTACCAACTACTGTAAATGGATGAATAAAGGTCCTAGGCTGGTAAGCTTTTGTAGATTAGGTAAGAGAACAATGGCCATGGCAGTGGAGTGGGGAACACATCTGAGAAATACTTGAATGGCATTTTACAAAGTATGTTCTGTAGAACAGTGATCACCAAAGATACTCCTTAGGAAAAAGACTTCCAGACTATTGGAGAAATTCTTCATATTATATCTACATTTGAGTCACAAGTCACCTTAGCATTGGTTCTTAGAAGTCTTGCTTTAACCCCCAGCATTTTCCAAACTCATTTGATCACAGAACCCTAATAATTTTTCAAAAACTATTCTATGGAATAAGGATGCCAAGGACTAAAGTTCAGGAAACCTTATTTCAGAGGCAGAATCAGCGAGTTTTGGCCAACTGAATGAGAGGGAACAATGGGAAAAATCTGCATGACTGACTACTAATGAGGGTTACATTTATAAAGACATAAATTAGAGGGAAAAGAGCAAGTTTAAAGGGAGGAGGCCCAGTTTTGTCAGCAAATTTTAGGTGTCTGGGGCAGGGACATCTATATGGAGATATGCAATAGAGGTCAGGAGACATTTAGTCTACAGATAGAGGTTTACGAGAGAGCTTGTAAATGGCTTTTGGAACCGCGGATGGTAGTGAGATTTCCTGGGAGTGAAAAGAATAAAGGGCAGAGGATGCAACACCTCTCTGGGGAACACTAATGTTTGAGGGGTGGCTAGAAGAAGAGGGTATTAACAAAGAAGACGAAGAAGAAATGGGAGAGAATATCAATGATGTCATATCCTACAGGGAGATGGAGAAGGTTGAAGTTCAAAATGAATTCTTTTGAACTGACATTAGAAAGTCACCAGAACTTTCCTTAGGTAAGTTTGAGAGAAGTGGCCAGAAACTAGTTTGCAATGAAAGAGACAGGAGGCAGTAGAGAAGTTGCTAATGCTAATGTTCCAAACAGCTGGAGAGAAAGGGATGATAATAGATGTTAAGGATGTGGTCATCAGGGGGAGATGTGTGCAGATGTTTATAAAAATACTTTATTATAGGGGCGCCTGGGTAGTGCAGTCGTTAAGCGTCTGCCTTCGGCTCAGGGCGTGATCCCAGAGTCCTGGGATCGAGCCCCACGTCAGGCTCCTCCCCTATGAGCCTGCTTCTTCCTCTCCCACTCCCCCTGCCTGTGTTCCCTCTCTCCCTGGCTGTCTCTCTGTCACATAAATAAATAAAATCTTTTTAAAAAAACTTTATTATAGGAGGGTCATTTAATTTTCAAAACATTATTCAGATAAGTGTGGTAGGTATTGATTGTTGAGGGTGGAGTAGGAAATGAGGAACAGGGGCTCCCTACCACCAATTTCCTAGAGGTAAAGAAAAATTGGAAAAAGAATCCATTTGAAAAATGTGAATCTTAACTCCTTAAAGCTGCTCTTTTTGCATAGTTGGGGTTCTCCTTCTGGAAATGCCTATAACGACCATGTGCAAGTAATTCTAGTCCCACTGCAAATACGGATGTAGACGGTGGCATCCCTATCTCACAAGTGTAGAAGGTAAGCCATGGTGGCTATGACTTGTCCAGTAAATCATAGAAGTTAGTGATATAACTTGAGAGTCAAAATTTCTCTGTAGTTATCACTCACATAGTCATGGAGTGAAATTTAAAAGAATTTCTAACGTGGAAGCATCATGCCAATTAACCCGAATTTAACTAAAATATAGAGTTATCAATTTACTATGAAACTTCTCTTAAGATCTGCAAACTGAGGTTTAATACTTTCTGTCACCATCAGTTCTGAACTTTAGATATTTTCTTCCACAACGATTTAGGGGTTGAGGGGAAAAAAATCTATAGGATGACAAAATGAAGTATAGAATTAAATAATAGTACACATTATTAAGTGTGTGTCTACCAGTGTGCTACTGGCTTTAAATGTAATCCTCACAAAAGACTAGCAAAATAGGTGCTACTCCCATTTTACAGATAAGAAACTTAATGCACAAAAATTTAATTTGTTTATGGTACCACAGCTGTTCCATGGGAGAGCCTATATTCAAATCCAAGTCTTATTGACTCCAAAGCAATAGTCTTTAGGGAAGGAGATCCTAATAAACGGTAATAATATTTTTTTAAACATTGAACCTGCGGTGCCTGAGTGGCTCAGTCAGTTGAGGTCTGAGTCTTGTGCTGGGCTGAGGTTGTGATCTCGGGCTTTGGGATTGAGCCCCACGTGGGCTCGGAGCTAGGCGGAGTCTGAGATTCTCTCTGCCTCACCCCTGCCCCTCCCCCCACTCATGCTCACGACCACTGTCTCTCTCTCAAATACTTAAATCTTAAAAACACGCAAACCATTGAATCCTGTAAGACATGGTGGCTGTGATCCGACAGCTCTGTCTGCGCTCGATCCAATTTATCGGGAGTCCTGCGTGCGCTCCTGGACACCAGCAGGATTTGGAGGGACAGAGACTCACTCGTGATGTATGAGGAAGGTGCTTCCATCCAGGAGGGAGAGAGTTGGAAATCTTAGACTCCTCAACACTCTTCTTTCCACAGACACCAGAACCTGAGGGCCTGGTTGACAAGAAAGGCTGCGGGTCAGGGGGGTGGGGCATGGATGTGAGGGGGAGGGGGGCGCGTTCCTCCAGCTCTCGGTTAGATGAGCGACCGCGAGGGAGTTTGAACCAGACCTCCACGTGTCCCGACTCGGGGATGGTTCGCACGTTGCCCTTTCTCGACAGCAGCATCAGGACGCGTGATTGCGAACCCTTGATTGCCGGCTAGGTCTTGTGTCGCTTTTACTCGCAGGGGAGCCAGATGCCCCCTTCCCGCTGTGCATTTGGCCAGGAATTATGGGCGTGTGTAGACATGCCTTGGTGGGTTTGTGTGTAATTCTCTTAATTTGTCTTTGTCGGCCTGGACTTTGTATTAGGTAAATCCATGAATTTATTCATAAAGAACTCAACCTTTGAGGGATATAAATATTTAAAGAATACATGGAAAAACAAGCTGAAGCACAGACTTATTTTCCAAGTTCTGTTCAGGGTAGCAGAAAAATACACATTTTAACAAAATCATCTTTGTGCCAATGACAAGTTAACTATTCATTTTTAAGAGGTGGGGAAAAAAAATCCCTGAATGTTTTCATTAACTTTTAGAAAAATCCCTGTAGCATATATATGTTTGATCCTCTGTTAATTGAATTATGTAATAGGACTTCAATATCAAAAGTGTATAAAAGCTTATAGAAGAACAGTTTATT
Source organism: Ailuropoda melanoleuca (assembly GCF_002007445.2). Classification (NCBI taxonomy): domain Eukaryota; kingdom Metazoa; phylum Chordata; class Mammalia; order Carnivora; family Ursidae; genus Ailuropoda; species Ailuropoda melanoleuca. The sequence goes on from NC_048237.1 coordinate 25,262,133, forward strand.
TAAAAGATTATGATGTGGTGGTACAGGAAAGCTAGCTTCATAGTAGCAGTGGTTTATTTCCCCCCAGTACTGAATTAAAATTTGAAGGGGGAGAGGAAGGCAAGGCGGTGTTAAAACCAGGAGGTTGAATCATCTAAGGAAATGAGTCAGTGGCTATGAACCATAACTTTCCTTTTTCTGAGGCTTTGACTTTGAGAGTTTAATGTTGAATTATTTAAAAAATCTTCTTGCTTGCTATCATTAAATTGAAAAAAGATTTTTTTTTAAATTTAAAGGTAATTAGTATTTGGGATTCATTCATTCCTTCAACAAATATTTAGTAGAAATACAGGGATATTAAAAGCAGTAGTTATATATTTGGCTCTAGGCAGCCAATAGTGATTTTTATTCTTTTTAAGATTTATTTATTCATGAAGTGGGGGAGGGGCAGAGAGAAAGGGAGCGAGAATCTCAAGCACACTCCCTGCTGAGCATAGAGCCTGGAGCTCCACACGGGGCTGGGGGCTCCACACAGGGCTTGATACCAAGACCCTGAGATCATGACCTGAGCTGAAATCAAGAGTCAGACGCTTAGCTGACTGAACTACCCAAGTGCCCTCAACAAACAGTATTCTTAATCAGCTTTTAAAACAAGATTTTTGAGGTTAATAAATAACTGGTGACACATTTATGGATTTAATGGGACAAACCTGGGAAGTGGGTAGATATTGACACATCATATTTCTCTTTGATACACTTGAGTTTTTCCCTAAGCCATGAATTGTTTCTTAGGAACCTTGAGTGCATAACTGAAATGAACACATTGCATTATGGCTTGTTTTTTGATACCTTAAAACTCTGAACTGTAATTATCAGGTTTGAGAGTAAAGACAGATAGGTATCTCGAAGTAAACACTAGTGCTATCATATGAAAACGTTCAGCCTTTTGTGGTTGATTGTTTATGAGTTAAACTTTTTATATGATTGGATTGCATTTTTTATTCTTTCCAACTCATGAATAATACTTAATTTAAGGTGGTGAATGCATTTCACGTAAGAAGAACCTGGTATTTAGAAAACTACTTGAGGAATCTTAAGTCCTGTTTTTGTCATCAAGACAAACTTGAAATATAGAACAAAACACTACATTTTTATTCTTTTATTTTTTTTTTTTACTTTATATAATATGCTAGTGGCATCTTGGAGAAAATATTGAAATAAATGTTAATAGGTACTCTTATTATTTGTGGGATATGTCGTTCAATGGAGATTTTAGACTAGCATGACAAAACTTCTAAATTACATCCTGGGTAACTAATCTTCCTAATTAGTAAGTTGGCAGGGCTATTGTTTCCATATGCTTAGACATGTTGATTTTTCTCCTTTCATACCTGCAGTGATATCTAGGCTTTTCTTTTTCTTGCTGCCTGTCCCATCCTAATAAAACCTAAAGTATGTTTCGTACTGGTACCCTTCAGAGGCCATGTTGTTTTGCTGAGCATCCAAACAGTGAGTTAAGAAACCGTGTGACTTTTGGATTCTGAATTATGGTATTAGTAATACTGGAGCCGTTAGGATCTGGAAACATCCCATACATGATGTTGTGAATGCCGTTCATAACACGGAGGCAAGACTGAAGGTAGAAGAGAGCTCCCTTTCCTCAAAGTATCGCATAAGACTCTTCTTTTCACCACATTTTAGTTCCCTGCCTGACAGGGTTGATTTGGGGAAAGAGCATAGGGCTTCCAGTAAGACAGACTTAGGTTTGGATCCCAGCCCCGCTACTCAATAGGTAAGTGACATTGCAAAATTTATCTCTTTATCTATTTCTTATTTATTTATTTATTTATTTATTTGAGAGAGAGCATGAGCACAAATGGGGGAGGCAGAGGGAGAAGCAGACTCCCCGCTGAGCAGGGAGCTGATGTGGGACTCCATCCCAAGACCCTGGGATCATGAGCTGAGCCAAAGGCAGACATTTAAACCAGCTGAGCCACCCCGGTGCCCCTCTCTATCTTTTTTCTTTTCTAAAAACGGGAATGGTAATGTCTGCCCTGCAGAGTTTGATCACTGAAAGTGGTAATTTAGGAGAAAGTCTCTAGCATGGTAAGCACTCAATAGAAGTCAGTTCTATTCTCTTCGTCCCCTCTAATTTAATAATTAAAAAAAAAAAAAAGCTAAAGCAGAAATAAAATTCAAGATTTCTGCTAGTATCAATGAAACATTTAAAGATGAAATTATATGACTGGGATTTGTATTAAATAATCTGGGAGTGGCCCACTCCCCCTGCTGTGTTCCCTCTCTCGCTGGCTGTCTCTCTGTCAAACAAATAAATAAAATCTTAAAAAAAAAAAATCTGGGAGTGGGATTACAGATGAAAATCTATAGAATTGCAATTGTTCAAGTCAAGTGAATAGGTACATGGGCATTCATCATTGTATGTTTGAAATTATCCATAAAAAAACTTAAAAAAAAAATCTTTAGGACCAGCTGGGTGGCTCCATTGGTTAAGTGACCGGCTCTTGATTTCAGCTCAGGTCATAGTCTCAGGGTCCTGCTGTGGAGCCCCGTGTCAGGCTCCAAGCTCAGCAGGGAGTCTGCTTGGGGATTCTCTCTCTCCTTCTCCTTCTGCCCCTCCCCCTGCTCTCTCTCTCTCTCTCCAAAACAAATAAATAAATCTTTTTTAAAAAGTTCTAAAAATTACACTGTATATAAAATAATATTCAGTGAACAAAGACTTTCTCAAGATGATGAGGAACCATCTATTTGTTGATTATACCTTTTTGAAGATGATGATTGAGAACAGGCATCCCTGATTCATGAATGGTGGTAGTTTTTTCCTCTCAACCACACAAAATGAATAGTTTTTTGACTAAGAAGAAGGAACGTCAAAAGGGAAGCCTGAAAAAATCCTGAAGAGGCTTAAATGCTTTTTGTCTAATTATCTGAGTCACTCCTCAGGGTGGAGGTGCTGTGGCGTGGCTCACAGCCAACATAATTGCTGGAGAAAGAGAGCAGTTAGGTCAAGAAACACAGTAACCAAAATGACTACTGTGATATGGGAACCAGCTTTATATACTGACATTTTCTCTGTTATCTTAGGATAATAATGGAGATGTACCAGCATTTCTTCCTCTGAACCATATTAATTTTCTAAGAATGAATGTACACTGAGTTACAAACATAACTGAATAAGTTCCAGAGAGCAAACAAACGTGGGCTACTTACTCATAGGTATATGACTGTTCTATACAGCACTGAGATGTGGAAGGAAAAAAAGTATGACTTGCTTGTGTTTAATGATTGATTAAAGGCACATTGATAATTGCAGAAAGCTAAAGATCTACTTTTTAAAAAATCCCTGCAGGTCTTGGGGTGAATTCTAGACACTAATGCATTTGCGAAAACCATTCCTGGAAAAAAGAATTGCCATTGATACATTTAAACAATTGGCATCCATAATATAGGAATATAATTAATGTACTCAGTATTTCAATCAAACCTGATGTTCTTGATCATTAATTACTTATTTTTAAAGAACAAAATTAGAAGTCAAGTGTCAATTTAGAGAGAACAGAAACTTTTACTTTCCCGATCTGCATTTATAGAGTAATTGTGTATTTCTTAAAGCTTTCCCCAAGGATGTCCTTACCATAACTTGGCATAATAAATTAATATTTAAATAACTTTTCATTGAAGTCTGAATTCAGGAGTTATGATCATTCAACAATGACACTCACCTGCAGAACATTGCTATGAAGGAGGTATGGGCACCCAAAGGGTTGATTTAGTTCTAATAGGATTGAGGAACAGTGAGGGAAGAAGGAAGAGACCAGGAAGAAAGCTAACATTTATTGAAAATTTACTACTGTGGATACAAAATCTTTTTACATACTTTGTCTTATAAGAACTGCTTGACATTACTTAAAATTAAGAGCAGTTGTTCCAGAATCAAACGGCCTAGTTTCCCATCCTGGTGTGTGAGACCTTGGGCAAAGATTGCATAGGACATAATTATTCTTTTTTTATCTGAAATTTAAATTTAACTGAGTGTCCTTTATTTTATCTGACACCCTTATCACAAGGGATTAAATTAAGGAAATCTCAGAAATTACCTAGAACAGTGCCAGTGCATGTTAAGTGCTCAGTAAAGGTTAGTCTTTATTTTTGGAATTACCCCGTCCCATCAGTGAGGGAAAACTCTGCTTACATAATCTGCATGTGTTTCATAGATAAAAAGTAGTTTAGATTATAAAATTCTGCAGCCACTTTAGAAAAACAGCTTGACAGTTCCTAAAAATCGTAAACATCGAGTTACCAAATGACCTGGCAACTCACCCAGCCCATGCTCTAGGGGGGCAGATCAAACACGGGAAATAGGGAGAGACTCGGACACGGATGGCCATCTTGGAGGAAGTCTCCCACGGCATGGAATGGCCCTCTGTCCACATCAGGACAGAGGACTCGGCAGTACCCTGTTCCGAGGGTTTGCTCATCTCTTTTTAGAGAGAATGCAGAAGGTTAAAATATAAAAATCTGAAAATTTAGAACTCCCTTTGCAGTTGCAATAAAGCGGAACTAAATGCTTATAGAATAACCAACATATTGCTGTTGAAGAATTGAAACTCTCTCTTTAATATAAATTAAGGGTTTAATTGTTGCCTCTCCTAGATTCTGTGGCCTTCAGAGAGAGTAGCTGCTGCAAAAAGCCGTAATTGGTGGAATATATGTGTGACTCCGTATCTCTGTGGGCTTTTATTAGATACCTGTTTGAACTATCAGGTGAATGTTAATTTTTGTGCCTGAAGACTCACACAAATTTATTGGCTATTAGAATATGGTACTGTTTGAAAATATGTGTGAAAATATGTGTGAAAAAATATATATACTGTGTGAAAATATATAATGTGTATCGATTTGGAATATCTTCTGCAATAGCAAAAAACAAATAAACAAGATAGGCAACTGTAGCCATAAGAATTCGGGGCTTTTTTCTCCCACAGTTTAAGTCCAGAGGTAGGAGGTCCTGGCCTGGCATAGCCTAGGGATAGAATCAAGGACCCAGGGATCTGTGTTTCACCACCTGTCACCCTTAGTGTGCTGACTTGTTGATTGATCATCCCATGATGGCTGCTCAGCTCTAGATACCTGTGCCCATTTTTTTTTAAAAAAGATTTTCTTCATTTGAGAGAGAGTGTGGGAGAGTGAGTGAGCGAGAGCACGAGTGGGGGTGGGGGACAGAGGAAGAAGCAGACTCCCTGCTGAGCAGTGAGCCCGATTCAGGGTCCATCCCAGGACCCTGGGATCATGGCCTAAGCCGAAGGCAGACGCTTAACTGACTGAGCCACCCAGGCGCCCCACCTGTGCCCATTTTTAAGGCAGGGAGAAAAGACAGCAGCACCACATGACTTCTCCTGGTTCCAAAGGAGGGTCAGAAAAAGGACACCGAACTTCTCCAACGTCTCTAGTGGAAGAGGACAAGGATGAAAAAGGTCGAGAATGGGTTTGGCGTTAGCTTGATTGGAGGGAATCATGGTCAAAAGTTGACAAATGCTGCTTTAAATGTTCAACAGGATTTGGATACATTTAGAGGAGGAAATTAAAAATTGGGGGTATGACATGAACCAGGAACTGATTGAAACTGTGGGTTGGTTCACAGCTCACTGAGGAGCCCAGCCCTGTTAGGTGGAGAATAATGTTGAGAAGTGATAGAATTGAGTGTGGAGCTTTGCTTGGCTGTAGGACACCACTGAAGGGTTTGAGCAGGGGAATAATATATGAAGAAGGGGATGAGAATTATTCGCCAATAAGTATTACAGGAAGGTACACTGGAAGGTAAGGAAGCCAGAAAATTGCTGCGATGATGCAGTTGTGAAATGCCAGTTATTAAGGCTGAATCACATGTAATTACAATATTCAACCACTTTTGACCGGCAACATCATTAGATTTATTCATGTTTGAAAGGATGGTAGGCTGTCCAAATGGAGAGGTCTGGTAAGTAAATGAAGATGGAGGACACAGACTTTCTGAGAGTAAAGTATTAAAGAAAAATGTGATATCTAGATAAAAGTAGGTACTTTCCATTCTATATTTCCTGGATGATTTCATTTCCTTTCAAGGCTGAAGCTGTCACTTGCTAACGGCTTTAACCCCCTACATTTATTTCTAGCTCCACACTCTTATATTCAACTGCTCGCAGGAGCTCTGCCTTCAGATATTCCAATGGATTCTTCCAACTCATCATGTCAAAATAGGTATCATTTTTCTTCCTTCCCTTTGTTTCATCTCCTTCAAATTTGCCTCATATTTTTTTTGTTTCATTTAGTGATATCAACATCCAACTTGCTGACTATGCTAAAAACTTTGAATTTGTCTTTGATCGGTCATTCTCTTTACCTCCTCCATCCTTTTGTTCATAGACTTATCAATTTTGCCTCTTGAATCCATCCTTCCTCTCCATCTCCTCTCCTATCTTTCCTCCCATCTCCTCTCTGTGAAAGTCAGTGCTTATCACATTGTATTCTCCTTACTCAAGTGTTTTCCTCTGGCTCATGGACAGTGTGATCTTGTGGTGTCCTAGTGTCTTGTACAGCCCTGGCTCAGAGTTGATGCTTAATCCATATTTGTTCAGTGCATTGCCAGAATGTGGATAAGTTGTCCCCAGAAGAAAGACTGGGTCAGGGTAGCAAAACTCATCCAAGGGGATGCTCATAATTAGCGGATGGAGAAAAAAACAACAGGATCAATCGATGGGATTAGGCAAGAATCATTCACTTAGCATGTTATAGGACACTGTGCTGGGTGTAAGGAAGCATGCTGGTGTGTTAAGCTAGTGATGTATTTGTTTTGGCTAAGTTTTGTCTCCTGTCTCCTGGTTACATACAGTCCAATTGTCTAAAGCCAAACTTTTTCTCTGATACTTTGATTTGTAGTTTCTGAACAATCCTTATAAGCACTGTCATATTTTCTTAAAGGTACTCAACCTATAGGTTCTTTTTTTTTTTAAGATTTTATTTATTTATTTGACAGAGAGAGAGACAGCCAGTGAGAGAGGGAACACAAGCAAGGGGAGTGGGAGAGGGAGAAGCAGGCTCCCAGCAGAGCAGGGAGCCTGATGCAGGGTTCGATTCCAGGACCCTGGGATAAGGCCCTCAGCCGAAGGCAGACGCTTAACAACTGAGCCACCCAGGCCCCCCTCAACCTATAGGTTCTTGTACCGAAGTACAAATTAATTTTAATTTGGTGAGGAGGCATACGAAGGAAAAATGCCTGAATGTAAAAATCCCAGGCTAAGTTCCTGCCTAGACGCTTGCCAAGTTGACACAGTCCCTTTGTCACGTTTTGAAATTCTACACTTTCTAGGAATGTTATTGCCTATGCTCACCATTGGTTTCCTGACTATGCTCAGCTCCCAAAGAGTGAAAGTGAGTACCAAGCACAATATTCAATCCCTTCTTATGCTCACTAACCACAGAAGTGACATTATCATATAAAATCTAATTAGAGGCAAAACTAACAACAACTATGCCCCAGATACTGACTTCCGATTATTTATAACCCGGCACTTATACTCCACTGCGCATGTTCTGTGGTCTGTTGATTGCCCAAGTGTCCATTCTGCAGCAACACCACACTGAGTGTTTACATTAGCCTTCCCACCCCACCTGCTCTTTAGGTGGTCACTATGTTCGTATATTCTGTTCTGTGTTTCATTTTTTTACTTCCTATTGGCCTTGACTCCTAGGACTCTCTAAACTATTCCTCTTGGGTTTGTGCAATATTATGTTTGATTATTTCTTAATCTAATTTCCCAAGTCACAGCCTCACCAAACTGCTTTCTTCAACAGCCTATCTTACTGCCAACGTCTGCTCTTGATCAAGCTCCATGCTCCTCACAAGAGATCCCGACTTACTGAGCTTATCCAAAGTCACCCACTTGAATTTTTTTCTTAATTTTCTTCATTCTTTTAAAAATCTCCTTAGAATTTTACCTTCTCTAGTCTTTCATTAAGGTTTTAAAATTATGAAAGTGAGGCACGATTTGTATGAAAAATTTGGAAGATGCAAAAACAAATGGGAGGGGAGAGAAAAATAGTTTGTAATTCCATCACCCAAAGAAAACGTCTAACATAGATATTTCTATTCTTTTTCAATTTTCCCTTAGCATGAAAATGTATTTCCCCACATATGTTCCACTTTCAAGATTACAATGTCATTATTTTCTGTTAGAATATTAACTTTAAAAAAAAGACCACTGACATAATACCAAATTGCTTTCAAAGAGTATTAAACCAATGTATGCCCCAAGAGTAGTATGTGAATGCCAACCTCTCTGCATTTTGTCCAGCATTCAATGTTATTATGGCTAATTTGATAGGCATATTTTTCTTTTTAAAGATTATCAAAAGCCCTAAGAAACAACACCAAAGAACTCGTATAGCTCATAGAGTCAGATCTTAGGAGTCAAAGGAAACTGTGGATGCCATCTAGTCCAGTTCCCAGGGGTATCGGGTATAGAGCCAGATGTGTGCCCTATACAGGTATTCAAGATTTTCTGTATCTCTATGATCTCTAAATAAACTCAGCCTTAGCGACTTTTTTAAAAGATTGGGAAAAGTTCCTGTTATGTTAGCTTCTAGAAGACCTGGTACATCAATGATACTGGTGTCAATACACATTTCATCAGCTAGTTGCCCTCTTTTCACTTTACTAGTTTGGAATTCAGTAGCCTAATGTGTCAAGAGTGTGGGTTGTGGCACAACTTTGCCCCAGAAAAGACAAGGTTAAGCCGGAACCATTCCAGTTTGTTTCCTTTCTCCCTTTGATTTAGCACATGCCGACCACCAAAGTCAGCAAAGAGAGAAAGATCAGTCAGTTGGGATGGCCGAGGTGGCCACTCACTGGGTCTGGGAGGATATAGACGGTGGAGAAAGGCAGACTCTTTCCTAAATCAAATTTAATCTGTGTCTGGGTGGCTCGGTAGGTTAAGCGTTGGAATCTTGGTTTTGGCTCATGTTGTGACCTCGGGCTCATGAGACTGAGCCACAGATCGGGCTCCGTGCTGCGTGCAGAGTCTGCTTGAGATTCTCCCTCTCCTTCCTCCTCTCCCCCTTCCTCCCTCTTCCTCTCTCCCCATGCACTCTCTCTTTCTCTGAAAAATAAAATCTTTAAAAAATTAAATCAATCAAATTTAAACTCCTGTTATGTCTACTTCCAAGAAGAAGAAAAGTAGCTGGTGAAAATCCTATTCTTCAAAGCAGGTAGACTTGCCAAAGAAGAGCCCTTGGGTGATGGAGAGGTAATGCATAATAAAGAAATCCTTTAAACTAGATAGGGCATGGTCCGATTTTAAATATTAAAAAAACCCCTCACAAACCACAGGAATTTTATTTTCCATAAATAGGCCTTTGTGTTGCTCACCATAGCCTATGCTCTGGGTTTCGTATCCCAGAAGGATAGTTGCTCTTTCTCTCTCTCACTCACCCTCCTCTATTGAGTGCGAAAGCAGGCCAAGTCCTGCTTATCTAGAGTTTATAATCTAAGGAAGGAAGACAGTGAATAAGGAAATGAACAAATGGATATTTTGGAAGAGTGAACGGCTCCCATTGAATGGTCACAGGAAGCCCTTCAGGGGAAAAGAGTTCCAAACATGGAGGAGGAATCAGCCTTGGGAAGATCTGGGAGCAAAGTGTTTAGTGAGAACAGGGCAAGAATAAAGATCCTGATGGGTAGAGGAGCCAGTGTGTCTCCATCGTACAGCTTTGGGATTGGGTGAGAGATCGTTTTTGTTACATTAGGGAGTATCCATCTACTCCTATTTTAGTGAGAGTTTTAAATCAAAAGATACTGTATTTTTATCAAATCCTTTAATAGCATCCAAAGAGATGATTATATATATGATGCTTCTCCCTAGATCTATTATAGTGAGTTACATTAATAGATTTCCTTTTAAAAAAAAAAGATTTATCTACTTGAGAGAGCGAGAGCGCGGGAGTATGCACAAGTGGGGTAAGAGGGGGCAGAGGGAGGGAGAGAAGCAGACTCCCTGCTGAGTCGGGCTCAACTGACTGAGCCACCCAGACACCCCTCATAGATACATTTTTTAAAGATTTTACTTATTTATTTGACAGTGAGAGAGAGAGAGAGAGCACAAGCAGAGGGAGCAGCAGAGGCTGAGGGAGAAGCAGGCTTCCCGCAGAGCAGGGAGTCAGATGTGGGGCTCGATCCCAGGACCCTGGGACCATGACCTGAGCAGAAGACAGACCCTTAATTGACTGAGCCACCAAGCGCCCCCATAGATTTTCTAACATTAAAACAAACCAGCATTCCTAGAAAGAAACCTACTTGGTGTATTGTTATTTTAATGTGATGTTGGATTCTGTTTGCTGACAGTCAATATAGGATTTTTGGCATTGATGATCCTTAGTGCTATTGGTCTGTAGTGGTTTTTTTTGGTGCTATTTATCATATTTTGGTGTCAGTGTTGTAGTCATTGATATTATTACAAAATAACATTATTGTAAGCTAATTATTAGTTATGTTTAATATAAATGCTTAATTATTATTATCAATTAACATACAAAGCAATATTGTTAATAGTAATATTACAAAGAATTTACTTTGTAAATTATTAACAATTAATAATTTCCTTTATTTTCTACGCAAAGGAGAAGTTTAAATAGCATCATAAATGTCTTTGACAATTTGATTTGTAGTTCTCAACCTTGACTGTATACTGGAATCACCTGGGGAGCTTGAAAACTACCGATACCTCCCAAAGATGTTAATTTAAAAACATTTTTTTTAAGATTTTATTTATTTATTTATTTATTTGATTGAGAGAGAGAGAGAGAGAGAGAGATAGCAAGAGAGAGCACAGCAGGGGGAGAGGGAGAAGCAGGGATCATGACTGAGCCTGGGATCACGACCTGAGCTGAAGGGAGACACTTAACCAACTGAGCCACCCAGGCGCCCCAAGAGACCCATTGGTTTACTAGAACCCTCCCAGTGAAACCGTCTGGGTTGTGTGCTTTTTGAGTGGAAGAGCTGTTTGACCACTTTTTCTGTTTCTTCTCTATAGTTGATCTGCTTAGATTTTCTGTGTCTTCTTGGGAAGTTCAGTTAAATTATACTTCCTTAGATAAGTATTTGTATCATTAAGATTTTTTACATTTCTTTGAAAGATTGGGAAAAGTCAACTTTCTGAATGTTATAATTTCTTCTGCGTCTGTGACTAGTTTTTCTTATGTTTCATTTATTTTGCATGTTCAAGAGTTCTCTCTTTTCCCCTTAACTTTTTAGATAAGGCTTATTTGCCTTTTTTTATTTTTAAAGCACCAGCTCTTGGAATTTATTTCTATTTTTTCTCTGTTTTTTGGTTAATGTCTACTTTTATCTTTATTGCTTTATTTTGTTTTCCTTAGAAAAGAAAAAAAAAACAAGGATAAATGAACCTAACATATTGAGTTGTCAGAGCTTAAAGTTTTCATTTTTTCTTTCCTTTTTATGTAGACATAACTATTACCTAAGGCTGTGAGACTCCCTGGGACCACAGTTTTAGCTGTACCCCTAAGATCTGATCTGGAGTGTTTCATTGCTGTTACAGTTCACATAGTTTTTGATCTAAGTGTTGTCTGTTAAGGATGGTTGTTATGGGGCACCGGGATGGCTTAGTCAGAAGAGCGTGTGACCCTTGATCTTGTTGGGGTCTCGAGTTTGAGCCCTGTGTTGGAGCTCAAGATTACTTAAATAAACTTTAGAAAGGGTGGTTGATATTATTCTGAATCCTCTATTTCTTTAGCTGATGTTTATTAATTCTCTACTAGCAACGATGATGAGATTATTTTATTTCCTCTTTATCTCCCTTCCCTTTCTTTTACCACATAATTTTAGCCATATTATCTATTATCCATTTCATATTATAATAAAAAAGTTCTGTTATCTTCTTTGGTAACTGTTAATTATGCCTATATTCTCATTAATTTATTTCTCAGTTTAAAGAAAACTTTTGGTCCCAGGTTAAAAAAAAAAAAAGAGAGAGAGAGAGAGAGAAATCAGTATTCTTTAACTTCTTACCTTTTCTTCATTCCCCTCTCAACTTTCTTATTCAAATTGTTTTCACTTTGTCAGAGTTCACGGCATTTGCACTTGCTTCTGTAATTCCTATTTTTGTTTTAGTTCAAGTCCAACAATTAAACAGATTCAATGCTCACAGGCAGCTCTCTGCTGTAGGTTTTCCATTTGTCTTGGTTGACTGAAATTTGCCCTCTGATAGTTTCCTCAGAAAGAGCTCATGGGAACAATATTCCCTGAGTGTTTGCATGTTCAAAATTGCTGATTGCCTTTAGAAGTGAATGACAGTTTGGAGTATATATTTTCTTTCTGGGAGAGATTGCTATACTCTCTAACAGTGAATGTCATCGTGGAGAAATCTGAGGCCAATCTGATTTTTCACCTTTATAAATGACTTGATTCCTCCTTCCCCCTACCCTTCCACCTTGGCTGCCCAAAGCATCTTTACTTTAAAGTAATCTTTTATCCTCAAAGTCTAGTCAAGTGTCTACGACTATAGCAAGTCAAGATTTTTGTGTGCCCTTTCAATCTGTAGATTCAATTTGCCTTTTATTCCAGGAAAGTTTTTTGAAGAATATCTTTAAATGTTTGTTCTCTTCCATTATTCATGCTGTTCTCTTCAGGTCCTCTTATTTTTCCCAAGCTGAGTTGCCTACTCTTGCTTTTGTATTTATGAATTTCTCCCTGGACACTTTTGTCTGTATTTACATTTCATTTTGTAGCTTTTTCTTGTTTCTGAGACCTATGTTCCATACTCTTTTTTCTTTTTTTAAAGATTTTATTTTTAAGTAGTCTCTACAGCCAATGCTTGAACTCACATCCCCGAGATCAAGAGTCACATATTCCACAACTGAGCCGGCCAGGCGCCCCCGTACTGTGTCGTTTCACCCTTGCCCTGCGGCCAGTTCTGCATACATCTCTACCATGGGTTTCTTTTTTCTTTTACTTTCACTTCTTTCCTCATCAGCTTCTGTTTCATCTCCTTTAGTCATCTCACCCCCACTTCTCTGAGTTGTTGTTTCTTTGTTTTGTGTCTTTTCTGTGGAAACAATGGCTTTGTTACGTTTTTTAAACGTTTAAGACAAAATGTGTGTTTGACATTTTCATCTGCTCTGAGGTAACATTTTCATGGTGACTTTTCATCTGCCTTTGTTTTTCTGTTTTTCATTTTTGTCTTTGTGCCTTTGTTGGTTCCTTTTTTATTCCTCATCTCTGAATGAGGAGAGTTTTTCCTAACTTTATTTCCAGGACGTCTGTGTTGTGAAGGGGCCACGGACACCTTCTATGTCAGTGAGAACTTTTCTTTTGACCCAGGATTTTGCAAGTGCGACATTTTAGCCTTTCCTTCTCCCCAGCCAATGAAGAGAAGCGGCTACAGAGCCTTTTAGTGTAGTCTCTGTTCTCTCCTCAGGAACATGAGACTTCCTGTGAATACGGCTTATTTGTGGGGTTCTACTCTAGTCCCTCCTCCTCTGCTGCTCAAAATCAAATCTGGTCCAGGGACACTCATGCCCCCGCCTGCCCGTCTGTATTAGATGGCTAGGGCTGCCTTAACAAAGTACTACAGACCAGGTGACTTCAAACAGAAATATCTTCTCTCACCATTCTGGGGGATGGAAGTTCAAAGACAAGGTGTTGATGGGGTTGGTTCCTTCTAGAAGCCCTGAGGGAGAATCTGTCCCATGCCTCTAGTGGCTGCTGGCAACCCTGGTGTTTCTTGTCTGGTAAATAAACGCATCACTGCAATCTCTGTCTTCAGGTTCACGTGGCTTTCTCCTCTCTACCTCCCGTGTCCAGATTGCTACCTTCTTATGAAGACGCTAGTCATTTGATCAAGCGCCACCCTGATCCAGTATGACCTCATTGTACTCGATTCCATCTGCAAACTCGATTTCCAAACAAGGTCACATTCAGGAGTTCCAGGGGTTAAGACTTCAACACATCTTTTGAGGGGACACAATTCAACTCATAATACCACCTCATTCTCATTGTACAAACGGAGCTATTGATTGTTTTCATCTCGTATGTGCATCTCAGGCGATAGACAGCCTTGGGTGCCCTCTCTCAGCTCCCCTCAATGCCTTTGCTCAAACTCCACTGCTTTTGGTATTCTTTCTACCTATATTTTGTGGTTAAGAGCCTCACCTGTTCTAAATTTTTTATAGAAGATGGGATTTTTATTCCTGTCCCCATTTTCTTTTTTTGTTGTTGTTGTTGTTGTTGTTGGGTGGCTTCTGAAAAGAGGACGGAAATGCCAATTTTATGTGACATCTTCAAACTGGAAATGCCTTGGGTGTCCCTCATTCTTTAGGAGTCAGCAACACATTGAATTGAACAAGAAAGGAATGTACACTATTTTTAGTACTCATTTCATCAAAATAGCCTTTTAGTCTCCGTCTAGCATGACAGTTCTACCAACGTTGCCTCATAGATAGGAATTAATAATATTTACTTATGTTAGGACTTAAAAATATTTCATAAGGATCAGATCATATTGAGCTGATATGCAATTGTAGTTATTTTTTAGTTTTATGTAACAGTGTTACAGTTCTTTAATTATATGGTAGCTAATTAGAAAGCTAATATTTATTTTTGTCAGTGTGTAAAAACTCTGTTGTATCTTTAGAACCACATAGTATTGAAAGTTTTTTTAAGGCTTAAATTATTTTTACTCCAGTTGAACCTTTCTAAAAATAAACATTTTAAGAAATCTGAAACTATTCTGTCAACTTACGCGATTAATTCCAGGAATAGCCATTCACTTCTTATATAGAGAGTACTTTAAAGATACTTAGCTCCAAAATATTCCTGGAATCTGCTGATTTATTGAGATTCATTCTTGTAATACTTTCTACCAAGTCTACTAAATACTTGATTCCATTAAATAGTAATAACAGGCCTGACTTTCTGAGCGTCTCCAAGCTTGTCAATTTTGAGTCATTGCCACTTCACACCCGGTGTGATTCTTCCGAATGGCAGAGTCAGCAGTTACGTTCTGCTAAGTGACGGAGGCACTCGACGTACAGAACTGCTCAGAATTACAGAACACAGAGCGGCTCATTTTAACCATTTGTCTGCTCAGGACTAGGAGAGGCATAATGTAGTCACACAAGTGATCTTTACCGTTTTGAATAATAACACTCCTGGCCTACCCTTAACCCAATCACATGAGAACGCATGTAGCACAGTGTTTAAGGATGTAGACTTGGAGCCCCACAGCCAGGGTTCAGAACTTGGCTCTAAAAGCTGTGTAAACTTGGGCAAGTTTCTTAACCTCTCTGTGCCTCAGTTTCTTCACCTGTAAAATGAAGGTTGGTGTTGGATTCCATGGGTTCACGTGAGTAAAGCACTTTGAACTGTGCCTGGCCCACCTGGAGCACTGTATGAGTGCTAGCTCTCGAGACAAGCATTAGTTATTGTCTTCCTTCACTCCCTGGACCCACAGCCGAACCAGGAGAGTAGCGGCCACTGACTAACTACACTGACAATCACTAGCTTAGTGATTAGTAGGTGTTCAGAAACCACTGTTGAAACAAGTCACTGACTGGAGGAGTTGTGCGTGAAGGAGGGACACCAAGCTTGAGTCCTCACCTCAGTATCTGCCAGACAGGAAGTTGCATTCAAGAAGTAAAGCACCTCAAATCTCCAAGAACAGCGTCTGGTACATGAGTGGTCTGGAGCTGTGGGGGGGAGGATCTGGAGAGTTAATGACCCTGTTTCAGAGTGGGAGTGTTTAAGCCCCTCATTCCAACTACAGAGAGGGAAGGGTACGGTACTGAACACCAAGGAATGAATAGTTTCTAATGGAAAGAAATCAACTCGTGACTGTAAGCATAGAAAAATTGTTAGCCCAGGAAATAAGCAACCAGATAAGATGAAAGAGATTAAGTAATAAGATTAAGTTACTCTATCTGCTCTGTTCTGTGAATATTTTAACTCTTGTGAGTGAAACCTTTCCCTTTTAGTTTCAAGAACTTATGAATTTTTAACAAAGATCCGGACAAGGTGTTTGGGAGAAGGGTGAGGTATGGCGGTCAGGACTGTCCATCTCCTCTATATCCCCAACCCCTCCCACAGACCTCACCTCATGGCTCCTCACGAGAGAGTTCAGCTTTCTTGTGGGAGGACAAAGACTTGTAAAGCTACCTTGGTGCAAGTAAGAGGAGGCCTGGGGAGCAGATGGAAAATAAGGGCCCTGTTTAATAGGTCGGGTGGTGCTATGAGAAGAACAAAGGTTTTGGAGTTATAGACTGAACTTCCAGTCCAGGCTCCAGGATTTACAAGCTGGTGATTTCGGGCAAGTTATTTAAGCCTTTAAAAAAATAGATTTTATTTATTTATTTATTTATTTATTTTTAAGTGAACTGTACGTCCAATGTGGGGCTTGAACTCAGCACCCTGAAATCAAGAATCACATGCTCTACTGACTGATCCAGTCAGGTGCCCCTCAAGTTACTCAGCCCTTTTTGTTTTTGTTTTTGTTTTTGTTTTTTAAAGATTTTATTTATTTGACAGAAAGAGAGAAACAGCCAGTGAGAGAGGGAACACAGGCAGGGGGAGTGGGAGAGGAAGAAGCAGGCTCCCAGTGGAGGAGCCTGATGTGGGGCTTGATCCCAGAACGCCGAGATCACGCCCCTGAGCCGAACGCAGACGCTTAACGACTGAGCCACTCAGGCGCCCCTACTTAGCCCTTTTGAACCACATTTTCCCTTTCTGTAAAATGGGGTTAATATTATCTTCTGAGGTTATGGTAAGGGTGAAAGATAATCCCTGTAAAATGATAGGTACAAAGTAGGCCCTCAACTAATGGTAGTTTTTCTCACTATTAACTGAAGACAGAGCACCTGACTTGATCATATTTAAGCCAGCTTGGTATTTCTTGTCTCCAGCACTGAGGTGAAAACTAGAAATCCTTTTTTAAAAAAAATATACATAGAGATTCTATTCACGATCTCTATGCATTATAGAATAATGGAATATCTACATTTTTAGAAAATTGTCTGTTATAGAAAATGACTAGCAATACGGCCACTTGCTCACAATGAAGCAAATGAATTTTGATGTTAGCCGAGTAGTGGTATAAAGTAAGATTTAGACTCTGTGGGCGGAAACTATCTTCTTCAGGATTCCCGGAAACAGCTGCTCTGGTGTGGGGTACACAGGAAGTGCTGAAAAATGCTTGATAAGTATTTTATTAAAGTGCACTTTATACATATTTATGCACACATACATTTTTATAACTCATTTCTGTACCTTTGAGAACGAATCTTAAAAGAAAAAAATGTAGCCAAGCAGAGGTTTTGCACGGATTACTAAGGCTGGGTTTGAACATTGATTCATCCTTTCTCATCGCCAAGAACTCCTAGTGCAAAACGAGCAAGGCTGGGTAGGCAAAAAGATGGGAAGGAAGTAAACAGTGTGAGCTGTGGTCCTATGAGTGCCTGGATTTCAATTAAGTTTTATCTACCTATATTTTGATTAAACGAACATATTCCTCTTACACTTTTAAACCCTGATTTTTCCCCTCTAATCACGGACATATGATCATGGATGTGTCCCTCCGCCCCCATGCATATACCCCCTTTTACAGCTGCATTCTTGGCTAGGCTGAAGGTGAACTAAACATTAAACAGAACTAAGGACTGAATGCAAGTGTCCTTGCTTTACTGTTCTCTTGAGGTTTAAGTACTGATGTGCCGGGTCTGAAACAGTTTGGTTCTTGTATATACAAGCTGAACTTACAACCCATCATTTTGTCCATAATCTTAAATTTTGATGTCGGTTGAGGATCCCAGAAAATATTATCATACAGATTAGGAGTTTTAAAATCAAAATTAGGTGAGCATACAGTACAGAGTTAAATCATCTTTTGTTCTGGTTATCTATTGCTGTGTAACAAATTACCCTAAAATTCAATGGCTTCAAACAATGATAAACAGTTATTATATCATTATCTGTGGGCCAAGAATTTGGGACAAGCTCAGTTCTGGTGGTTCTGGAGTCTGTCAGGGCCTTTCGCGAGGTTGCAGTCAAAGTGGTGGCCATGGCCGTAGACGTCTGAAGGCGTGTCTGGGCCTACACGATCTCCTTCGAAAGTGGCTCATTCTCATGGTTGGTGAGTTGGTGCTGGACGTTGGCAGGAAGGCTCAGTTCCTCTCCATGTGGACTTCTCCATGGGGCTGCTTGCGTATCTTCACGCATGACAATTGGCCTCCCTCAGGTCAACTGAGCAGGGTGGAAGCTGTGATGTCTTTTATGATCTAGCCTCAGAAGTCACATTTCACACAATGGTCTAGTGATTACACAAGTCAGACCTATTCACTGGAAGAGGACAACACCAGACAAGAGTTTTTAGAGTCACCTTGGAGGCTGGCTCCTGGAGTTCTGCAAAGTTTCATACACACACATACAAATGTCTCACACCTGTGAAGGAGAGGTGGGGTCGAGGGAGGGGGTATGGGGGGTGAGATTTCCTTCTCTCCTGAGATAATAATTTCCTTAAAAATATATTTTTTTTATTTTAGAGAGATAGAGAGAATGCAAGGAAGCAGGGGGAAGGGCAGAGGAGGAAGGAGAGAAACCCAAGCCCACTCCACGCTGAGCTTGGAGCCCAATTCGGGGCTCCATCCCATGACCCTCAGATTATGACCTGAGCTGAAACCAAGAGTCGGGTGCTGAAACAACAGAGCCACCCAGGCACCCCTGAGATAATAATTTTTAATTTTTAGCTGATTTTTTTCTATGTTTTTTTTTTAAAGATTTTTCTTATTTGTCAGAGAGAGAGAGATACAGAGAGCGAGCACAAGCAGGGGGAGCAGCAAAGGCAGAAGGAGAAACAGGCTCTCCATTGAGCCAGGAGCCTAATGTGGGACTCGATCCCAGGACTCTGGGATCATGACCTGAGCCGAAGGCAGACACTTAACCCACTGCGCCACCCAGGCACCCCTGGTATGCTTACTTTTGATGAGGATTTTCTCTCTCTTCACTTTTTTTTCACCCCCCGCCCCGCTCCGTGTACCTATTTCTAGTCTACTTGGGGAAAAGTACGGGGTGCTGAGGAAGGGGCTGAGGTGCCCTTCTCTGAGTAAAGCATTTAAATTTCAGGGAATGATTTCTGTGGAATGATATTTAAAACAAAACATTTGCAACTTGTACTAGTGCTTAAAATAAGGATGTACAACTCGTTCATCGCAGAAAGAAATAGAATTCATTATCTATGTAATAAAGACATTTGGGTACCAAGCACTCATGTGACACATTTGAAGTTAGATTTATTAGATGTGATTCCTGGCCTCAACGCCACCATGGACGGAAGAGCCAAGAGGAATCTAGATGTTTGTAAAGACACTTGAATGACTGCATATTCATTAGAAGTATACCTACTTAGTCCCTGTGCAAGCTTTTTAGTGGTCAATGCTGCTCAGGCCGTATGAAATGAAGGCAGCCACTGGGACCACCCGGGATCCGGCTGCAGGGTGAAGGGAGTCCAGGGCTGGGTAGGTGCGAGTAGCAAAGCCGTGAGTTAACCCAGGGCAAACTCCGAGCTGCTAGTTCGGAGTTACTTGTGCAGAGGAACGGCAAAGGGAGCCTCACTGGGGACATTTCCAAGAAGGCAAACGACTGGTCCCTAGGGTGTGGGTGGGGCTAAGGGGTGTAAGAAAGGCCTTTGAACTCCATCAGTGCAGCTGCTTCTGTTTACCAGCTGTGTGACCTTGAGCAGATGATTTAACCTCTTGAAGTCTTAATACCACTTCTTTAAAATGGGAGATAAAAGTACCTGGCAGGTAAGGTTATTGTAAGAATAAATGAAAAATGCGTATAAAGTACTTAGCACTCTCCCTGGCATATAACAAGCTTTCGAATATTAGCATTTATTTAAAAACCCATACATACACCTTGGAGCCTCACTTTATTTTCCCCTGGGAGCCCATTTTTAATAGGCAGGACATTTTAAAATAAGGATCCTCTCTCTTTTTTTTTTTTTAATAATTAAAACTTCTTGGCTAAAGAGCAGTGTTACAGCACGTATAGGTCTTATGGAATAGCACATAGGATGTGATTATTGGATAGAAGGTATCCACATATGCATACATTGAAGACTAGGTCTTTGGAAGATACGCGTTAATATAGGAAGGGTCCCTTTAAGAGTTAGGTTTCGACTTGAGTTTAAAGGGCTGGAGGGAGAATATGGAAAATTTTTGATAAAGACCACAAGAAAAAGGAAGATAATCATCTAAATAAGTTAGGCAGAAGCTGGGAAGGGGACGAGGTTCGGTGTTCCTCAGCAGGGAAGCTCTCAGGGAAAGAACCACATCCCATACAGCTTAAGCAAAAGGAGGAGTTGATTAGATTAGCTCAGGGAAGTGAAATCCAGGCTAATCTTGCTTGGCTCCAGGNAGCACATAGGATGTGATTATTGGATAGAAGGTATCCACATATGCATACATTGAAGACTAGGTCTTTGGAAGATACGCGTTAATATAGGAAGGGTCCCTTTAAGAGTTAGGTTTCGACTTGAGTTTAAAGGGCTGGAGGGAGAATATGGAAAATTTTTGATAAAGACCACAAGAAAAAGGAAGATAATCATCTAAATAAGTTAGGCAGAAGCTGGGAAGGGGACGAGGTTCGGTGTTCCTCAGCAGGGAAGCTCTCAGGGAAAGAACCACATCCCATACAGCTTAAGCAAAAGGAGGAGTTGATTAGATTAGCTCAGGGAAGTGAAATCCAGGCTAATCTTGCTTGGCTCCAGGCAGGGCTGGATCCGGGGCTCCAATGGTGTGGAACGGGAGGGCCCCTAACTCTACCTGGTAGACACATTCTCCAAGTGGTGAGCAAGACTGACTCCTTAAGCGCAGTGACTCAGGAGAAAGCCTTTTCTGAGAGCCCAGATTTCAGAGGTCTCTGGCTTGACACGGGTCACGGATCCAACTCTCCCTCAGTGGCTGTGGTCCTAGAGTGATTGGGATACACTGGCCGGGGGGGGGGGGGGGGGGGGGGGGGGTTGGCTGACTGAGCCACATGGATGGGTTCACCACCACCAAGAGGAGATTTGCTCCCAGCAGACGGGGCAGAGGATGCTGGTTGGCAAGAGGAACACAGCCAGCCACAGCAGGTGGTGCCAGGCCTGACCTCCCACACCATCTGCCATCACCTCATGGGCATATACACCTTCTGTTTCAGCTTGACACCAGCCCCCTGAGCCAACAGGGCCCCCTGAGGTGGTGGTGGAGTCCTGTGATCGCATGACTTCCTGGAGACCCCCTCTCACGGCAGACAGCTGTCAAGAGGACCGAATGTAGACAGTTCCTTTGTTCCAAGGGATCTGGAGCTATGACAGGATTCACTGAGCACCGGCTCAGCAGAGTGAAGCGTGACGGCATTCCTCAGGCGGCACTAAATGAATGCCGCCACTTGGGGATCTGGCTGCAGGTCGGGGGGAGCCCGACGCCGGGTGGGTCACAGTGGAAGCGAACGCGCCGCCCTGCCCTGCCGGGACCGAGTTCCCCGGGCAGCTCTCCTTCCCGCGTCCTTCCCGCGGGCCGTGCGCGGGCTGCGGTCCCCAGAACATCGCTCTTTCTCCGCACAGAGCGATCCCGTGCACCCTTTCCGAGAACTGTTCGTGTGCGGTGGGGACCAGCGCTCGCCCTGCTGCTCGGCCCGCCTCGAGGACTCTGGCCCGGGACGCACGGGCTAGGGCGCGCCGGGGGCAAGACGAGCAGAGCCTGCTGGAGCGCTTCGGAAGGCCCTTGCTGCTTCAGAGAAGCGGCTAATTAAATTTGGGGTTGGCTGTTGGAAAAGTGCCAGTTATGGAAACGAGCATCTGTTGGTCACACTTTGCTGCAGACGTTTGGCTCCTCACTAGGGCGCTTTGCAGAGAGAGCGGGGAGCCGCTGCAGGCGCCGCGAGGGAAACATGGTGGGAGGAGTGATTCATCATATTTACTTTGAGGCGTTCGTCTTGTAACAAGATTAATTCAGTAGGACTCAACTTCCAGAGAAAAATGGACCGTTTATTGTTTCAGATTCAGGCTTAGGCACAGCAGGTGGACTTTCCAAATTGCCTCATCTGACATTTCCTAGAAATATACGCTCACATTATTCCATTTTTTGGCAACTGTGAAGTTCTATTTGAACATTCTACGAGTCGGTTGGCAGGGCTGGGAATTTCGAGCACTTAGCTACCACTCGAGCTGGAGCTTGATTTTGTCAAGTGATTTTTAACCGTGAGACGGTCCTTTTTTAGATCTGGAAATCATTGCAGAAAATGTAAGTCATTCGCCAAAGGTCATTGAATAATATATAGATTAGAGCTGGGAACTGATGAATATTGATCGGAATCCGGTTCTCTTACATCTCAGAGTCACTTGCAGCAAGTGACTGTAACTCGTGATGCGTACAACTTTGTTCAGCGCATGGAGTCAGTGCGGATTTTTGACATGCGTCTTCTCCTGGCTTTCCCCCCTGGGACTTTGAGGGCTAGCTTATTGTGATGTCTGCTCTTCCCCAAAGTGAGAATGGAAAGCTGTAAATCATATACTCTTCTTCCAGAAGCAAACTTTCCTGCTGTGTTGGGCAGACCCAACAGGCAGATCCACTTTGCCAGCAGTAATACTACAGTCCAGGTCATGATGTCTTTTGATCTCTTCAATTGCAAATGGTGGGTCTAAGCCAATTAAATCCAAGCAAGTATGATCAGCTAATGACTTCTTAATTGTTAGACATGTCTGATCTTTACCTGTTGTCTCTAAGACATCACTGCATTCACTATTTTAATATATTTTCCTGCTCCTTTGGGCTGCTCTACTCAATAATCCTTTAGGTTATTCTTCATTGTGTTTGCTTGTTTGTTTTATGAGTGTCGCAGACCCCCCCCCCCATATTACTTGGCATGTTTCTGGTTATTTATGATAACTGTAGTCTTTTCTTGCTTATAGAATTCTGGTATTTGACAATAACTCTTAGCTTGATAAGATGCAGGCATTTGCTAGGGGTGGGGTTGGCGGCGTAAATTTGAGTTGATGAGTTTGGATTTAGACATGTTTATTTAGGTGCTTTTGGTATGCCTGGCCAGATATAGCCGTTATGCACTTAGAAATGGTTTGGAATTTAGAAGAGAGTTCAGGCCTAAAGATAGATCTTTGGAATAATTGACTTATAAGTAACATGTGAAACCGTGAGAATAGAAGTAAACATCCAAAGGGAAAAAAGGCCAGTGTTAAGGCACTCAGATGAGGTGTGAATGATGAAGAGAGAGAGGCCAGTGCCTTCAAGGAGACTGGCAGCGAGAAGATGAGGAGGGAACGGATGGTTCTTCAGGATGAAGAGTGTTGATCATTTTCTTAGGGAGAAGAGGAATAGGGGGAAATAGCGGCAAAGGAGAAACTGAGGAGTGAAGAGAATGGGGCTTGTTGAAAGCTTGAGGTTTCAGGATGGTGGCGACAGTATCAGGAAGACCACAGCGGGCCTTGGAGGGGGGCCGCGTTTCTGCAGCCGGAAGGCTGGAGGTGAGTGAGACTATAAGTTAGGAAGCAGAAAGTAGAGAAATTGAGAGAGTGATCAGTCTTGGTGCCCTTCCCCTTCTTGATGAGGCAGGAGGGGCATCTGCTGAGCACAAAAGGAGCACTGGTGGAGTTTGGAAGCATCTTTATAAACTAAAATGTGATATGCACCTAGATTTCTCCAAACTCCTAGATTACATTTCCACCTTGGAACCTGACTAATTTTTACTTCTTTCTGAGAGCTAAAACGTCATGATCAAGGGTCAATAACTTAGACCAGAACCATGGAAGTACGAGGGTCTCCCTCGTGGCTTGTAAAACTCATCCTGGGAATTTCTGACCAGCCCAAAGCTTGCCTTCAGATGCAACCTTGTGTGATATGGCAAATCTCTGCAGAGCTATGCAGATCTGAGATGTAATGATGGAGGACTGAGTAATTTATGCCTTCACTCACCCGATAAATTGACTCACTCTTTGAGAATGTTAGATCTTCTTTGGAGATAGAGTAAAAACTCCTTGGGGTAGGGAGGTCCTCTGAGAAATGCTAGTGTTCTGAGGTAATAATAGGCTGCAAGGCCTTTTATTATGGGTGAGTGTGACAGCTAAGAAACGGAAAGAAATAAATGTGAGTCATACAAAAGCCTCATTCTGTGACCTTCAGCCCTTGTCAATCATGTTTAGGAAAATGAGAAGAACTTCAATATTTTATATTTTGTATAATACTTATAAATGCTACATACGTAAGCTTTGCCTCTGATGAAAAATGAGACAATTGTGTCGTTTCACGTTCTTCCTCTGTTTTAACGTTCTTGCTGCTGCGTGAGGGCAGAAGTTTCTTTAGCAGGGTGATCAGCCATGAAGGAAGGGACTGGGAGGAGACAGTCTCCTGTGGCTTATGGGAGCCCTTAGAATTTTAAAATTTGCTCGTTTCTCTTTGGGACTTCTTCCTTTTGCCTCAGGTTTCCCATTTTGGAGCCTAACCTGGAGTCGGCCCAGAGCAGGCTCTCCCCACACATCCACAGAACTCAGCAGAAGCATGCCTGTTCTTGTCCAGGCTCACACACAGCACCTCAGGGTTGGGTACAACGTAGCTTTCCAAAACCTCAGGTACAGCCGCCAGAACCTGTTTCTTCTTGGCCTGTGGCCAACGTCGAGGCCACTGGTGCTGCAGCTCCCAAGGTCCTGCTTACTGGCACAGTCACTTACACACGGGTTGGGGACAGGACAGAGAGGCACAGCCTAGGGGGGACTTTGCTCTTCCTTTGGCCAAGCTAACAGCACAAGACCCTTGAATACAGAGTGAACAAAGTGACAAAGTTAAGGAAAATTAAAACACGAAGTGTTGAAAAGATTTTGACTTTCATTAAAATTTCCAAACGTTTTCTTTTTTATTTTTTGAAAGATTATTTATTTATTTGAGAGAGAGAGAGTGCGAAAGCATGAGCGGGAGAAGGGGAGGGGCAGAGGGAGAGAGAGAATCTCTCCAGCATGGAGCCTAACTCAGGGCTCTATCTCATGACCCTCAGAGCGTGGCCTGAGCCAAAACCAAGAGTCGGATGCTTAGCCAACAGAGCCACCTAGGCGCCCCCAAACTTTTCCTTTTTTTGTTAATAAGCACTTATTGCATATTGATCATTTATGGCTTATAAATACTTTCTAGGACTTTGTAACACTCATTGTAGCCTAGCTGTAGTTTTCAATGTCCCCGTAGACCTCATCAAGTTTTTCCCTTTTCAGAACATTTGTCTCCTCTGTCTTAGATCCTGATGAACTTCTAGGAAAAAAAGGAGATTCTTCTGTCAGACACTGATCCTGCGGTTGTGTCAGATGTAAGAGAGGACTCGTTTCCTGGTTCCACCTAGAACACCGGCTCTGTCTGCACACAGTGTCCCTTGCCCAAAGCTGGAGAAGCAGCGAGGAGCCTTCACAGATATGGGAGTGATATGTCCCTGGCCATTGTCAGATCCCTTGGACATCTTCTTCCTGTGCACATGAGTGGATTTGGGGATAGTCTGTGAGCATCTTTCTTCCTGTTTTTATAAAGTGTTCTCTGTTTTCTACTGAATCTTCAAACACAGCTTGGGTCTTATCATTGGATGTATCAAGGATAGTGTTTTCCTGCTTCTGAAGAGCTTAAAAAACAGGGGTGCCTGGGTGGTTCACTCGGTTAAGCGTCTGCCTTCGGCTCAGGTCATGGTCCCAGGGTCCTGGAATCGAGCCCCACATCAGGCTCCTTGCTCAACCGGAAGCCCTGCTTCTCCCTCTCCCACTCCCCTGCTTGTGTTCCTCTCTTGCTGTGTCTCTGTCAAATAAATAAATTCTTAAAACAACAACAACAACAAACCCCGACCATATTTCTGTTTTTCTGAGAATTTAGTTCTTCTGTATGTGAGGAAATACAAACACTTTCTAAAATCTATCGTACTTTAGTTTATCTGCCCTCTTCATCTTCACCAGGAAACCAACATGACCAATGTGCTTCAGGGTGGAGGTAAGAGGTGAGAGGTAAAGGAAAAAGATTGTTCTAAACTTAGGTGTCTGCCAAGCATTTCAGTCCCTGAGCCTGGGGGACTGCCGTAGTAATCCAAATCAACAGAAGAAGAAATCCAGGGCCAACGAACAGGGCAAAGTGCATGGCAGGAATCAGGGTCATGAGTTACAAATTGATCTGGGAGTGAAATTATGAGCCTACATAAAGCTTTCACAGGGCTTGATTCCAGGAAATAAAGGGATACATTTCTAAAGTAGTTAATTTAAGGCTGGAGCTTTCAGAACTCTAACATCCTTTCGTTTTCCCTAAGTGGTTGGGAACGTGGTGGACTCTCATCCACATTATTTTCTGCTCTGGAGGGAGTTCCCCATTGCATGTAGTACTGGGGAGGGGCAGGGGTCTACATTGCATCAAGGGTGATCCCTCTCTCCCTACCGCAAACACCCAGGGTATGGCGCAGGACCCAGGCTCAGCCAGTCAGACCCTCCTCTCTGGGATTTGAATATCAAGGGAGTGAAGAAAAGATTCAAGGCTAGTCTGGAAGCCACTTGTGACAGTGTCATGCTGTGGACAGCAGTGGGCATGGACACTGTCCTGTGGCACGACCTTGGCTGTGGTCCTTACTGCTCATTATCTCTTGACCTCCAGCCCATTTCCTGAACCTTGTTCTCCAGCCCTCCCATCCATCCCGTGAACTATTCAACATCCTTCCACTACATTCCAGTTTAGATAAAGTTAGGCAGGGCTTACTTCTGTTGCCTGCAACCAAGTGTTAGATTGGGCCATCTTATGTTCCTGTCTTCAAATCCAAAGAGATGCTCCCTCTGTTCCTATTTGGTCTCTGTTTAGAATGGTCTGGAAGTAAGCCTGCTATACCCCTTCACATAAGAGCAGCTGTATGTAGAGATTTTAAGACCTAGAGTCAAGGGTTTGGGGTATGTTCCCAGAGTGGACACGGCTAACTTAACGTAGAGAAAAATCTCAAGTAAGGGCTCTAAATACTCAATGCTTGCAGCTGTGAATCCCAGGCCACAAATCTAAGAGGCAAGAGCTGCTGAGTTTTTTCATGAATTTCACTGAATTTCAACTTCATATTTCCCTAAGCAATGAGAAGGAAACGTATCCCCCGACAGAGTTGACTTTCTCTAGAGCCACTTCACCCCAAGAGTCGTTTGGAAGCCCAGGGTCTCAGAGAGACCAGATATGGGGGGAGGCCCTCTGGTCATCAGTCACTGAATTGTATGGGTGACTGCTGACACACACATTGTCCCTTCGATCGATCGATCGATCGATCGTGCTGGTTCTGTTTCCTCCCCTGAGGCACGTGAAGCACAGAGACCTTTGGCAAGACTGTTGCCTAGGGTTCTGTCTCCTCAGGGGTGCCGCAAAGCTAAGCCATTGAAGATCTGGTTGCGTCCTTGGACCCTGGTATGGCGATGGCTCTGGTCCTGGATGCTTGAGGAATGCATAGACCTCTGTCCCTCTCTCTCATCTGCCAGATGGCTTAGTCTGATGAACATTCCACCTTCTTCATGTTTCCCTTACAGGCCCCCCCAACCCCAACGTATTAATCAACAGCTTAAGCTTTTGAAAACAACGGCCAGAAGGGAAGCATCTCACAGGCAGTGTGCTTTCTGCTCTGCCATAACCTCCTTTGAGACAAGGAAGTACAGGAACTGCTCTTCACTCACACAGGAGAAGGGAGAGGGGTCACTACAAGGTGTAGGAGGGAAATAAAAACAAACTTATAGGTTAAAAAAGTCTTGTCAATAACATTTAAAATTAATAAGGGGGAAAATAAAATAGAAGTGCTAGGATGCTATCGGCGGCCAAATAGAAGGGTTAATTGGATTTGTATTTGGTGTCACTATCTTCTGTGATTTCTTAACATTTCATAAGAGATGCAATCACATTGTGAGCTACTCTGGTATGAATAATGTCACTCCCTCCTTTCCCATTCCAACTTTTTAGCATCAGGAATGAGGAGTGTTTCTTGTCTATGTTCTGTAAACCAAGTCAGCAATTCTAGCCCTAATTAATATGGGACTTCCACTCCAGCTGGAAGCAAATATTTGTGTTACAAGTGAAATAGTGTGTAATCCATTAATCAAGTTTCTTATTGAGTCCCATGTTCCTGCTTCTTTGAATAGAACCCACTTACTATAGGCTTTCTAATCTGGGTAGTACAAGGTGGCTTCGGTGAAGGGTCTCCGCTGGTATTAGAGCCTAGTAATTCACGGATACATTTAAAATAAGCATATGCTAAACATTAATAACAGAAATATCATATCCAATAATTCTACTACTGGATATTTACCCAAAGAAAATGAAAACACTAATTTGAAAAGATGTGTGCGCCCTTATGTTTACCGCAGCATTATTTACAAGAGCCAAGATACGGAAGCAACCCAAGTGTCCAGCCATAGATGAATGGATAAGGAAAATGAAGATATGATGAAATAGGACACAGCCATACAAGGGATGAGATCTTGCCATTTGCGAGAACATGGACAGACCTAGAGGGTATTATGCTAAGTGAAATAAGTCAGATTGAGACAGACAAATATCCTATGTGAGATCTAAAAAAAACCCAAAACAAAATGGATGAGTAAACAAAAAGCAGAATCAGACCTATATATACCGAGAACAAACTGATGGCTGCTGGAGGGGAGGCGAGTGGGAGGATGGGCAAAACGGGTAAAACGGAGAGGGAGATACAGGCTTCCAGTTATGGAACGAATACGTCATAGAAACAGAGCACAGCATGGGGAATATAGTCAATGGTACTGTGATAGCATTGTAGGGTGACGGACCATGGCTACGCTCATGGTGAAATAATGTAACGTATAGACAAGTTGAATCACCATGCTGTACATCTGAAAATAATGTAACATTGTATATTAGCTATACTCAAAAATCATAAAAAATAGGGGCGCCTGGGTAGCGCAGTTGTTAAGCGTCTGCCTTCGGCTCAGGGCGTGATCCCGGCATTCTGGGATCAAGCCCCACATCAGGCTCCTCTGCTGGGAGCCTGTGTCTTCCTCTCCCACTTCCCCTGCTTGTGTTCCCTCTCTCGCTGGCTGTCTCTCTGTCAAGTAAATAAATAAAATCTTGAAAAAAATCATAATAAAATAAGCATATGTTAATTAAAAATTCATTATAGATGCTGACTCCAAGAAGCAAAGAATCCACATTTGGGGGAATTTGTAGGTCTTGTTCACTCCACACAGAGGAAGGCTGGATTCTGGTAAAATTGGCAAGTCTCTGGAATAGGGAAGGTCAGATCTGCATAAACCCATAACTGCTTTCTGATTATCATTTACCCAATAACAGTATGTATCAAGTGCCTGTTAGGGGACCCGAGCTGCTATAAAGCAGGGCATACAGTAGTGAACAAGCCACGGAGTCCTGGCTCCCCATGGAGCACGCGTTCCTAAGAGGGCGGTAACGGACATGAGCGAGGAGTCATCTCAGCTGGAGCTGATCTGCCCTCTCTGATCTTCTAGAACTTACATCGCCTACATGATGAAGATACAGCAATTACAAAGGCTTACCTTGAAAATTTGCTACAGGCAGGGGGTTGTTCTAACTCATTTATTCTTCCCAGCACCCCTGTGAGGGGGCACTGTTTCCTCTACCCTTTCTACAGAAGAGGGAACTAAGACACAGAGAGGTCAAGAAACACCTGGGGTTTCAAAGCTAGTAAGTGATGAGTTTGCTTCCTTGGAAGCCAGGAAAGTAAAATTTTTAACAAATTCTGTTTGGGGCAAAAATAAAATACTTAAACTTAAAATAATGTGAGTTTTAATATGTCTATTTTTCAATTTTCAGTATTTTTCAACTACATTAATGTCCTGGGACAAAATTAACCGTTAAAAAATACGCCAACATATGCAGATGGAGATGCACATTTTTTCTTTTGCCTTGGGCTCCAGTGTGACTTGGCATAGCATTTTTGGAGCCTGTCTGTATTTAAACTTCTGCTATTTTGTGCATCATGAATTTTTAAAATATTGCATTAAAATATTATTTATCTTGATTACAGAGTTGTTTTTTTTTTTTGGCATCCTCTTAAATTCTGTGCCCTAGGTGAGTGCCTCACTGTACACTTGGCTTGAGTGGCAGAGCTGGGATTCAAACCAAGGCAATCTGGCTCCAGGTCTGTATTCTTGACCATTACATTGCTCATGTCCTAGAATTGTTGAGGTGTTTTTTGTTTTTTTTTTTAAGAGAAGGAGGGTGGAGGAGCAGAGGGGGAAGAAGAGAGAGAATCTTAAGCAGGCTTCACGTCCAGCATGGAGGCTGATGTGGGGGTCAATCCCATGACCCTGAGATCATGACCTGAGCCGAAATTAAGAGTCAGATGCTTAACTGACTGACCACCCAGGTGCCCCTGGAATTGTTGATACTTATATCTACATCTATATATCATTGTTTTTTTCAATTAAACTAAAAAATGCCTTGAGGTTATAGACCATTTATTATGCTGCCTTCTTGTATCCCCGAGGCATCCAGCATGATATCTGTTTGGCACATAATGGTTGGCTAAAAGGGAATCAAGAGTGACTTTTCTAGTGTGCTGAAATTTACCATCATCACCAGCTACTTCGACCACAATTTGCAGTTTTGCTTTAATTTCCCTCTTATATGTTGCATTTTAATTTTATGAAAATAATTCTGAATAACCTATCTTACATAAAGATAATGAATGAATACCTATAAATAAAAAAGTTATGAAAATAAAATGCCTTCTTCAAGCCAGTGTTCTCTTTCTGGTGAAACTCTCCACATTTTTTCTTGGAAACCTATGGCTTCTGGGGAGAAATCCTAGAAGTTTTAGTTCTGTAAGTGAACAGATCAGCGTGATAAAAAGCAGGTGGAACGTTCATTGACGTAACGATCAGCTCTCTGGTTAGAGTCTGGAGCTTTGGAAGGACCACGGTTATGTGATTTATGTTTCCCCACGAGCTGGGAGCTTGCCCGTCACCTCCCACACCCGGCTAGGAAATCCTCACCTGTGGGTGCACCCATCTCAGTTTAGTAGTGTCATGCCTGGTTGGTTGTATTGTCCCCAGCACTACTTCTGGGGATGGCAGGAGGGGGGCGTATTTTCTCTCCTGCCCTGAACTACTAGAAATGTGGCTTTTTTAGGAGATAGGATCAATGGTGAAGGCAGCGACTGCTGCATCGTATATGCATCATATACAAGAGAGCTCTCCTCGGGGTGGGAGTCGTGAAGACAAAATGAAGGAAATGAGTAGCACTGGGGAACATTCACAGCAGGTGACTTCTGGGGGGCTCCTCCTGCAGAGCGATGTCATTGTCAAAGGTTCCTAGGGCGCCTGGGTGTCTCTGTTGGTTAAGCGTCTGATTCTTAATTTCGGCTCAGGTCATAATCTCGGGGTAGTGAGATTGAGCCCCAGCCTCGGGCTTTGCTTTGGGCATGGAGCCTGCTTAAGATTCTCTCTCTCTCCCTCGCCTTCTGCTTCTCCCCACACTCTTAAAAAAAATAAAATAAAAAACTAAAAGAGGTTTCTGTGTCAAAGGTTCCTACCCTCTTCTTGCCGATCCAGGCCTGGGCCGGGCTGAAAACTAAACAAATCACTTTGATGTGTTGTCTGCATGTTAAAATCCTCTGAGCAGGTGTTAGCTCCACTTGACTTTTATTTTTGAGTATTCTATACTCACTAGTTTATTTACTCGTTTTACAAAAGAGAATAAAGCCAGGCAAACTGTCACTTGCTTGAAATTTGGGAATCATATGGATGCTCCCTTATGCTCCTGGGTTCTGCAGGGAATAAAATACTGCACTCAGTCCAACTCCAAAATCATATTATTGTAGGATGCAGTATGAAGCATGCAGCTGCTAAAATCTGTGTAAGGTTTGTCTCACTATGAAGAGATGGGGTGTAAGGGACACTGGTTAGAACTGTCAGTTTGCTCAAAAGACAGCTTTGTTGAACACCACCCCATCGGATTCGTACCCTGAAAACACTGCTCCCCCCTGGTTCAGACGCAACCTCATGTATTTGAGGGATGAAGAAACACTCCCGGAAAGCATATCGTTTTCTTGGCGCCGTTGTTAGCTACTCTGGGGACTCATCTGTATTCGTCACCCGGACCACTGTAGATTGTCATGGGGGGCAAAAAGCTTCAGCTTAACCAAGACTCAACTCCACTGTAACTTCTGTTTTCATAAGCTGAGGAGAGAAAATTGTCAGTTAGGTCCATCCGAGTGAGAGTAAGCTGGTGCGAGACAGTCTCCAAATGTATGAAGGAGAGTAACAAAGTTTAAGGAGGAAAAAACTCGCAAAGGGTGAACAGGGCCAGGGCCCAGTGCCTAAGTCCTGGTGCTGCCTGTCACCTCTCTGAGTTGTCAGGGAAGGCAGGAAGGGTTGGAAAATACGGCAGCGAGAACTCCATGTGCGGCAAGCTACACAGACAAGGACAGCGCAGAAGTCAATAAGCATCTACACCTGTATCGAGGCTGGTTCCGTGTTCGGGGGCAGAGGGCTTGACTTTAAAGACAGTAGGGCTTCATGTTGACAGCTAATCTTAGATTGAGATGTCAAAAGGTGAAGTAACAAATGGGGAGGTCAGGAAGGACATGATTCAGGGCACATGAATCGAGAGCCAGTCCTGGAGCCAGGTGCTGGCCTCAAGGCTGGAGACAGACTTGAGTAGACACACTGCTCCCCTTTCGGAGCCGTGATCTTCGCAGGACCGCGTGTGTCGTACCCCAGCCTACCACAGGTTTCCAAGACTGAACGGTGTGAGATAAGTGGCAAGGACACTTTCAGAACCATGTGCCAACACGCACGGAAATGAAACAAGGAAGGTCTGCAGTCATAGGACGCCCTTCGCTTCCCACACTTCTGTGGGATTGCCCACGCTTCCAAACATTGTATATTGAACATCTCCCATGCCATGTTTCTCCAATACCTGTCTTGACTTTTCTCCTGCTTTCTGCTCTACCACACATTTGCCTCCCCAGAGAGCTAATTATAAGCCTCTATTTTAGTGCCTCCTTACCACGAAAGCGTGTGTCCAAAGCAGCCCATACCTAGATAGAAATTTCCAAGGGTGTAATTCCAGAACAGTGATGAAGCCATGCTCCTGGCTATGTTCGCCGTCCAAGTGGTGGTTTGGGGAAGTTGAAATAGGTTTGGTCAGGTCAGCGCTGGCCAAGTGGACGCCTAGTAAGCGTTTATTGAGAAGAACCATCATGATAACGATGCGACGACCCTGCTGCAAGCCTATCTGGGACAGTTTCTGCTTATACGCAGAGGGAGGGGAAGCTCTGCATTCATCAAGAGCAGGGCTTGGGCCGCGGCAGCCTTGTGGGTAAGTTCACCCTTTGCAGACCCGTAAGGGTTTTCACCAGCCCGTCTCTATCTTAAGAAATCATGTTTCTGATATAACCGCGGCTTAGAATATTTGAATGTGGGGCGTTACAATTTGGATTTTTAATCATAGCCTTTCTGGCTAATGTTACAACCATTTTTTGGTCTTTAGTCTCTGAGCCAGTGCGGAATTGCTGGGATGCTGTTCTCACTTCCTTTCTCCGTTTCAGCGGTAGGAGGTGGAAGGGATGCGGGTGGAGGGCACACATAGGGACAGCGCAAGTGCTTATTCTTGGATTTTGAAGAGGCACTCAGACCTCCCAGTGTGTCTTTGATCATCTATTGCAGGTCCAGCGCTCTGCAGAGATGTCCCTCCCCTTCACACAAAACACACGACATCTCTGTCGGGAGCTTGCGCGCACTTTCACGTCTATAGATGGAAATATTCACAGGACTCACAAGCTTCAGCTGCAGATCCTTAGTTTCTGTGGGATTATGTAAAACCTCGAGTTGCTAAAACCCTGCTTCTGTCTTCCTTGCATCCTGAAGCAGGGTTGAGCCGTTTATGACATGGACGGCAGGGGACTGTTTTACCTGCTTGACTTGCTCTTCCGATCCCCTTCGGGTTTCAGTCAAACGTGTCCACACTGTGCTGGGCGTGGGCGGCCGTGACTCACCCGGAGAGGACGTGGCCACACGTCCAGGGTGCTGGGGATGAGGGAGGAACTTCACATTCGGGCTTCGGGCCATTTTGTTCCTTCCCTTGTTCTCTCTCGGATGTTTGCTTGGCTCCTTGTTCCCAAGGAGAACCAGTCAGTTGAGTATTCAAATATTCAATTAATTCCTCTTTCTGCACAAGCGGCCGAGCCAGTTTTTTACTGGAACCGGAGACCAGTGCCTGAGGAACAATGCGGGTGGGGGGGTCGTGGTGAGGGGGAGAGACTGAGTTTAAAAGACAGAGGAACCTACAGAAGATTGCTTTCTGTCTAATTACAAGTTTTATGACACGTTTCCATTGTCCGTGATCTTTGTCACGAGGAGACTAAGAAAATGCTGCAGGGAGAGCAACGTGACAGGAGTCAGCTTGCGTCACGAAGCTTCCTTTTCCGGTTGGCACCACCTGCTGGGCCCGTTAGAGCTCCGGGCGGGACCTGACCCCGGGCCGGCTGACTCCCACGAGTCACGCTTTGCGCACAACACCTCTGCCCTTCGCTGTCTTTCAGGCTAAGGGCTTGCCCGGCACTCTGGTGGCCACACGTTGGTGCGACCGAGGGGTCGTGAAGCTGGAAGCTGCCCCCGGGGCACCCTGGTTCCTCCCCTTCAGAGGCCCACCCAGCCCGGGGCCTGTTGCCCTCCTGAGGGCAGTTCTGGAGCCTGGGAGCTTGGTGATGGTTCACGGTGACTGACGCTTCTCTCTTTTTAAAGCCTATTGTTGCTAGTCTATCGAGAGTAACACCCCAAGGTGTTCAAATGAGGTATTTTGGGTGGTTGGGTCCAAATGCAACTGTATTTTGTGGGAAGCGGGGAGACGGGAGAGAAGTTGGCTTAGAAACACACCTTCTAGGACCAGTGGTGCATCCTACCAAAAATTTAAAGAATAATTAACGCGAATTCTTCTCAAATTCTTCCCAAAAATTGAAGAGGAGGGGACATTTCCTAATTAGTTCTATGGGCCCACATTACCCTCCTACCAACCCCATAAAAAGACACCGCAAGGAAAGACAACTACAGAACAAGGTCTGTTATGAATAGAGATTCAAAACCCTCAACAAAATATTAGCAAATCAAATTCAGCAACATATTAAAAGGATTATGTACAATTACCGAATGGGATTTATTCCCAGAATGCAAAGGTGGTTCAGCATATGAAAATCCATCGATGTAATACATACCACTAATAGAATGAAAGGGAAAAAAACCAGATGGTCATCTCAAGTGATGCAGAAAAAGTATTTGATAAAATTCAACACTCAGTAAACTCAAGATTGAAGGAAACTTCCTCAACATAATAAAGGCCATATATATATATAAAAAAAAAACCCACAGCGAACATCATATTCAGTAGTGAAAGACTGAAAACTTCTCTCTCAAGATCAGGAGTAAGACAAGGATGTCCACATCTATTCAGCATAACACTGGAAATTCTAGCCAGCACAATGAGGCAATAGAAAGAAATAAAAGGCATTCAAATTGGAAAGGAAGGAGTAAAATGATCTCTGGTCACAGAGGATATGCTTTTATATGTAGAAAATCCTAAGGGTTGCACACACACAGACACAAAACAGCTCAAGCTAATAAACAAATTCAACAGATGCAGGGTACAAAACGGCACACCAAATCAGTTACATTTCCTTCCAGTAGCAATGAAAACTCCCAAGTCGGGGCGCCTGGCTGTCTCAGTTAGTAGAGCAGGACACTCTTGATTTCAGGGTTGTGAGTTTGAGCCCCACTTTGGGTGTAGAGATTATTTTAAAAAATAAAATCTTAAAAAAAGAAAGAAAAGAAAACTCTGAAGTGGAAATTAAGAAAATAATTCCATTTACTATGGTATCAAAAAGAATAAAGTACTTAGGAATACATTTTTAACCCAGGAGGCTAAAGACTGATACGCTGAAAATTATAAATCATTGCTGGAATGTATGAAAGAAGACATAAATAAATGAAAAGAGCTCCTGTGCTCGTGTATTGGAGGGTTTAACGTTAAGATGAATACTACCCAAATTGCTCCACGTAATCAATGCAATCTCTATCAAAATCCCACTTTTTTTTTTTACAGAATAGAAAAACCCATTTTAAAATTTGTAAGGAATTTCGAAGGACTCTCAATGGTCAGAATGATCTTGTAAAAAAAAGAACAAAATTGGAGGTCTTATACTTCTTGCTTCCAAAGCTTACTATGGATCTACAGTAATCAAAATAGCACAGTATTGGCATAAAGACGGACAGTATAGACTAAAGGAATAGAGAGCCTAGAAGCAAATCCTTGCATATAGGGCCAAATGATTTTTGACAAGGGTGCCAAGACCATTCAATGGGGAAAAGGACAATCTTTTTGACAAATGATGCTAGAAAAACTGGACGTCCACAGGCAAAGGAATGAAATTGGACTCTTACCTTATACCGTCTATAAAAATTAAAATGGATCAAAGACTTAAGAGCTAAAGTGTAAAACTCAAAGAAGAAAACACAGAAATTCTTCATGACGTTGGATTTGATCATGATTTCTCACACATGACACTAGAAGCGCAGGAAAGAAAAGAAAAAATAAAACAACTGGGCTTCCACAAGATTAAAAACTTTAGTGCATCGAAAAACATTATTAAGAGAGTGAGAAGACAATCCACAGAGTGGGAGAAAATATTTGCAAATCATATAGGGATAAGGGATAGCTATCCAGAATACATTAAGAACTCCTATATCTCAGCAACCAAAACCCAAAACAACCTAATTAAAAAGTAGACAAAGGACTTGAATAGACATTTCTCCAAAGAAGATATACGTAGAGCCACTAGGCACGTGAAAAGATGCTCAACATCGTTGGGAAATGCAATTCAAAACCACAGTGAGATATCACTTCACACCGCTTACGACGGCTATTCCAAAAACCAAAAGCCAACCGAAGAACCCCCCACCCTTACCCTGCACCAAACAGAAAATGACTGCTATTAACTTATTTGTACAATAAGAAATTGAAAGGATCTCTGCATTAATGAAGATGTGAAGAAATTGGGACTCTTGTGAACTGCTGGTGGGAATGTAAAATGGTACAGCTGTTGTGGTAAACAGTTTGGTGTTACCTCAAAGATTAAATATAGAATTACCATATGATCTAGCAATTTCACTCCAAAGAATTGAAAGCAGGTACTGAAACTGGTATTTGTACACCAGTGTTCATGGCAGCCTATTCACAATAGCCAAAGGTAGAAAAAACCCATCTGTCCACCAACAGATGAATGGATAAACAAATGTGGTGTAGACATACAATGGAATATTATTTAGCCATAAAGGGAATAAAATCCAATATGCATTGTGACATATATGAATCTTGAAAACATTATCCTAAGTGAAGTAAGCCAAACACAAAAGGGCAAATATTGGTTACTCCATTTTTATGAGGTACTTAGAAAGTAGCATAGAGGTTACCAGGAGCTGGGGGGCAGGGGGTGGGGAGTTATTGTTTAATGGGTACATACTTTCTCTTTGGAATGGTGAAAGAGTTCCAGAAATGGATAGTGATGCTGATGGCTCCACATTGTGAATGTACTTAATGGTACTGAATTGTGCACTTTAAAGTGGTTATAACAATCATAAGTTTTATATTATGTAGCTTTTACCACAGTAAGGAGAAACTTTTTAATACTTATACCAGGGCCTTACTATTAAAGAGTCTGAGAGGCTGATATAGTAAATATGAGTTGGGAACCTGGAATCTGGATTTTTAAAAAGATTTTATTTATTTATTTGAGAGAGAGAGAATGAGTGAGGGGGAGGGAGAGGAAGAGAGAATCTGAAGCAGACTCCCCACTGAGCACAGAGCCTGACGTGGGGCTCGATCCCACAACCGGGAGATCATGATCTGAGCCAAAACCAAGAGCTGGTCACCCAACCAACTGAGCCACCCAGGCGCCCCTAGATTTTTTTTTTTTTTAATGCCTTCCTGTCTTTCACAGGCACAGCCAGGCTTAGAAACTCATGATTTAATATCTGCTTGTTCTTTCCAAGGGGACTGGTGCCAGTTAGGAAATGTTTGCCAGTCTATGTGAAGTATGCGTGTATTATTCGTAAATCTAAGTGTATTAAATTTAAAGTGCTCTTTTGC
The DNA here is from genome assembly GCF_002007445.2 of Ailuropoda melanoleuca. NCBI lineage: Eukaryota > Metazoa > Chordata > Mammalia > Carnivora > Ursidae > Ailuropoda > Ailuropoda melanoleuca. The sequence continues at coordinate 25,300,335 of NC_048237.1, forward strand.
AATCTGAGATTGCCATGACCACGTTGTTTTGGTGTTAAGGTGTCTACTCATTTAGGAAGTGATGGTGACAATAGTTCAGGTCGTTTTTTAAAATGCCTGTACTCGGCAAAATAAAAATGAATAATCCAGGGGTGCCTGGCTGGCTCAGTCAGTAGAGCATGAGACACTTGACCTCTGGGTCCTGAGTTCAAGCCCTAGGTTGGACTGATGGCTACTTAAAAAAAAAGAAAAGAAAAAGGAAGGGCAATCCCGTGTTAGTCTTCTCAAAATTTTTGAGATTTGGATGGCTCATTAAATTCCAAAGTCTGAGGAGCTTTGCAACTATTTGAAAATATTATATCAGAGACTGTTCCTGCTATTAACTTATTTGTACAATAAGAAATTGAAAGGATCTCTGCATTTTCCTATTGTTCATAGGATCCTTGAAGGAAAATGGCAGAGTTGAAACTGACAGTATTAAAATGTTACTTCTTCCGCTGCCTGTTGCGCTGTTCTTCCTCAGAGGAGGGAGGAGGTAGGTGGAGGTGGGGCCAGGAGAGTACAGAATGGTACAACTCTTCCGGAGAGTACTGTCCGAAGAAGTTGTTGTCCTGTCCTGGGCGGTGCCTTGAAGGCCCTCCGCACCTTGCTGAGCTTGGGGACTGAGGTAGGACAGGGGCTGAGGAACTCCCATTTCTAGAGGATGCCTTTGCATTCCAGAGGAGGGCAGCTGGCAGCAGGGAGTGCCCAGTCTGTGGGAGCCACGCCTGCCCCACCCGTTAGGCGGATTAGTTAGTTACTGAAAAAGTGCTTTGGAAGCACAAAGGTCTGGAGAGACTCCATGTGCTGTTGCTCGGGCCTGTGTGGGAGCTGGCATTTCTGAGATGCTGAGGCTCTTCTAGGAGACTGTGGGACAAGAAGCAGTTCTTTCCTGTTGTGATGCAGTCCTTTCAGGGTCTGTCTCAGGATGCAGAGACAGTTCCCGAAAATTCTTACACAGCGCATTCTCTCTCAAGGGAGAAGTTCATTTTGTGGTAGGATTTGTAAGATATCTAGATAAATGAACGACATCAGATTTTAGTTTTGTTTTCATGTTTAAATCTTTTTGTTTCTATTCATGTCATTTATACATAAACAAGATCATTTAACATGTTCTCTTCTGTGACTTACTTTTTTTTTTTTTACTTAACAGTGCTTGCTGGAGATCTGTGTTAGTAGGATTAGGCTTCCCCGTTTTTGTTTTTTTTTAATGGCTAAATTCCTTCCAGACTGTGTAGCTGGATTACAGTTTCTTAACCTACTGTAGGACACGTAACTGGTTTGCTGTTTTTCACCATTACAAACGGTACTACAACAAACATTCTTGTACAAAAATTTGTGTGCTCATGTATAAATATTTCTGAAGGATGTATTTCTAGAAGTGGAATTTCTGGACCAAAGGGCATACACATTTCAGTTTTGGTAAACAATACAAAGGTTCTTCCTGAAAATTTCGTTCCAATTTATATAGCTACCATGACACTCATCAACACTGGGCATAATCAGTTTTTTAAATAATTGCCCACATCACATGCAGAAAAAGCAATGTCATTTAAAATTGCACTTCTCTGGTTTACCAGTTAGGTTATGCATCATTTCACATGCCTATTGACCATTCAGGGTTTTTTGGACTTTTTTCTTGAAGTATAAAATTACAGAAAAGGTACACAAGTCCTAAGTGTACTGCCGAATGAATTAACACAAGGTGAACTTGACACAAGCAGTATCCGCCCCCCAGGTCAAGAAATGGAATGTTATCAGACCCCTTCCCACCACCTCAAAAGTAATCACTATCCTGATGTCTAACCCCTATCAATTAGTTGTGCCTGTTCCTGGATTTCATACAAATGGAATCATAAAACAGGCACTCTCACACCTGGCTTCCTTCATTCAACATTATGTTTCTGAGCCATTCATGTACTTGCTTATGGCTCTAATATATTCATTTACATTACTTATTATATTCCATTATATGAATATACCACAAATTGTTTATTGATGGACACTTAGGTTATTTCCAACTTTTAGCCATTTGCAAATGACAATGTTACGAACATTCTTATACATGTCTTTTAGAATACATGTGCATACATTTCTGTTGGGTATATATCTAGGAATGAAATTTTGGGGGCACAAGTCATGTTCTTCTATTAGCCTGGCCAATTATAACTGTGAATTTCCTATGAATATTCCTTGCACATTAATTGTTGCATGGTTAGTGTTTGTTTTTTTAACGATTTTATTTATTTGACAGAGAGAGAGAGAGAGAGACAGTGAAANAGTGAATGTTTTTTTATTTTTTTATTTTTAAAGATTTTATTTATTTATTTGACAGAGATAGAGACAGCCAGTGAGAGAGGGAACACAAGCAGGGGGAGTGGGAGAGGAAGAAGCAGGCTCATAGCAGAGGAGCCTGATGTGGGGCTCGATCCCACAACGCCGGGATCACGCCCTGAGCCGAAGGCAGACGCTTAACCACTGTGCCACCCAGGCGCCCCAAAGTGAATGTTTTTTTATTTTTTTATTTTTAAAGATTTTATTTATTTATTTGACAGAGATAGAGACAGCCAGNTATATCTAGGAATGAAATTTTGGGGGCACAAGTCATGTTCTTCTATTAGCCTGGCCAATTATAACTGTGAATTTCCTATGAATATTCCTTGCACATTAATTGTTGCATGGTTAGTGTTTGTTTTTTTAACGATTTTATTTATTTGACAGAGAGAGAGAGAGAGAGACAGTGAAAGAGGGAACACAAGCAGGGGGAGTGGGAGAGGGAGAAGCAGGCTCTCCACTCAGTGGGGAGCCCGATGTGGGGCTCTATCCCTGGATCCCGGGATGATGACCTGAGCCGAAGGCAGACGCCCAGTGACTGAGCCACCCAAGCGCCCTGGGTGGTTTGTGTTTTATTATTGATTTGTATGTGTTCTATTAATCCTGGATGCTAATTCTGTGCTATTCCATTATAAATATTTTCTCATGGTTTTTATTTATATTGCTTTTTATTTTACAAAGTTTAAAATTCTTATGCAGTTGAATCTGTACATTTTTAAATGGTTTTTGAGTTTTATATCTTGCTTAGAAAGTCCTTCCCTATCTCAAGATTATAAATATTCTTGTACGTTTCCTTCTAAAAATCATTTTATTTTGATTTTTACACAGGCTTTTCAATTGGTCTGAAATTTATTTTTATATTACTTATTATTGTTATTCTTTAAGTAGGCTCTATGCCCAGCGTGGAGTTCAACACAGGGCTTGAACTCATGACCCTCAGATCAAGACCTGAGCTGAGATCAAGAGTCAACTCCTTACACATTTTTGGGAAGGCCAGTTACCTGTGACTTCGTGAACATGTTGTAGGCCTGGAGCTTGAGTAGGGAAAGAGAAGCGACATCCCCCTTTGCTTGACGGCGCTGGGCTTTAAGCTGGGGGGCTGCACGTGCAGCTGCGAACCCTCTGAGCTGCTTCGCTTGGAAATCGCTTTGCTGGCCACGCTCCAGAAATGTCATCAAAAGTGGCCTCAAATCAAGGTTTTTTGCCTGCTTCCTGAGTTTCACAATTTCAGGAGCTGGCTGGTGCCTGTCCTCAAAGCATGGAATTTCTACTGTTTGTAACACGTGGTGTGTGTGTGTGTGTGTGTGTGTGTGTGCACGTGTGCAGTACACACAGGCTTGTCGGCACAGGCGTGTTTTATAGCTAAACCGTTTATACCTACAGGCAGGGGATGATTAAAGAACACGGTGTATGGCAGGTTTTCTTTGATTTCAAGCATCACACATCTGGATTTGTAGGTTGGTGTCTTTGAAGAAATGCCACGGAGAATCTCGCACGTAAGTGCAACTGATCCATGAGGCACAGGACCTTCCGTCAGAAAGATCTGCGGGTAATTTACTTAGGACAGTTCGGTGGCTGTTTTTGGAGGAACAGGTGTATTTGGCCACACATTGGGGGAAGTGAAGACCTGAGCTTTGAGGAAGTCAAGTTTGAGGCCATCAAAGGCTGTTATTTATATCAGAGCGATGTGTATTGAAAGGCGAAGACTTTCATTCCGCCACTGTCACGGAACTAGTTTAGAGAAGAGGAAGGGCGTGCATTTTGCCTTGTTAAATATCTATTGCGCTAAGAGCTCCTGGTGTGGGTCAGAGTTCTGGTAATTCATACCCAGGCTCTGTTGTGGACAAAAGGTGCTTACACACTCTCTTCCTTCAGCCTACTTTGTGGATAAAATGGCTCATTTCTGATTGGTGGATAGAAGTGTGACTTGACTCCTGCCCCCTTTCCCAAGATGTGAGCAGCCTGGTTTGTGTGTTTGAGGGAGTGGAAGGGCCTTGAATCTCTAAGCTCAGAATGAAGACATTAGACCCTAACAGCCAACAAAAACAATACATTAGGAACTCTTGTATTTGCTACATGAAGTCTCACATAACTAGCTTCTGTATTTGTATCTTTTGTGTTCTAAAGATTCCCCCCCCACCACACCACAAGGCTCTTTGGTTATGGGAAATGAGTGTGTTTGGGGATAAACATGTCAGAATTATTAGGGAGAAACTTGGCAGTGGAACAAACCATGCGATATGCTTGACAAGAATTGAGAAACAATACGTCTCAGATTTTCTGAGACAGTCTTTAATTTTTGATTCAGAAATATGACCAAGAGGGGCGCCTGAGTGGCTCAGTCGTTAAGCATCTGCCTTCGTCTCAGGGCGTGATCCTGGAGTTCTGGGATCGAGCCCCATGTCAGGCTCTCCCGCTGGGAGCCTGCTTCTTCCTCTCCCACTCCCCCTGCTTGTGTTCCCTCTCTCACTGGCTGTCTCTATCTCTGTGGAATAAATAAAATAAAATCTTAAAAAAAAAAAAAAGAAATATGACCAAGAAACCACAGAAAGGGAAGCATCATTGCAGCCTTATTAGGGTCATTAATAGTTAACCTTTCCTAAGGAGCCAACAGAAGGTATTTCTTCACAGAAAGATCAGGCATCTACAGGGCACCTGGGTGGCTCAGTCAGGGAAGCATCTGCCTTTGGCTCAGGTCATGATCCCAGGGTCCTGGGATCAAGTCCCGCATCAGGCTCCCTGCTTGCTGGGGAGTCTGCTTCTCCCTCTGCACCCCCCGCTTCGTGCTTGCTTTCTCTCTCTTTTGCAAAAGTAAATAAAATCTTAAAAAAAAGAAAGAAAGTAAGATCAGGTATCTGTAGGAGGAGAACTTAGTCCTGGGGTGGGTGGAAATTGAAAAGAAAAAACTTGCAGGTTTTTGCTCTAAATAAGACCAGGAGACAGATGTCCAAAAAGCGGAGTGCCCAGAATGGCCCCAGTAAGGAAGTGGTAGGTGGCGGGAAACAACAGCACGTTTGCATAAGGGTTGAGATTTTTCTGGGCTTGCCTAATCCCAGTCCTTTGGAGTTGGCCTTTTACGAGGGTAAACATGGTTTAATAGTGAGCAAATATTAGTTCACATAATTAAAACCTGTTGAGTGGAACAGGAAACATTCAAAGGGAATCTGCAGGTGCCTGCAAGCAAGGGTGACATTAGAAAGATCTTGGTATGTCGGCTCCTTCTCCCCCAAGGGGAGTGTCCCTGGAATGAAGCCACCAACGACAGGAGAGGAAACAGACGGCTTGTAAAAATAGGAGCAGCGTGGCAAGATTCTGAACTTATTAATAATCTGCTAGCCCTGGGGAGAGTGTAAAAGGCATCTGGAGTATTTGCATTTTTGTTTATTGAGGGGAGAAAGGCACCTCACAACTCTCTCTCCCTCCCTCTCTTTCTCTCTCTCATTCATTCAGGACAGGAGATTTCCTAGCTGACTGCCATCTTAGGGGTTGAATGTGTTTTCAGCTTCACTCTGGGTTTCACCACACATATGAAAGAAAGATGATTCCAGTAGGACTTAAAAAAGAAAAGCCAGCTTGACTTTCTACAATCCAGTTTTGCTTCGTGGATGCGTTTTCTTCCTGGAGGGAGCCATGTGATTTCTCCCCTTCTCACCATCCTGCATTCTTTTCATTCCGAGCCCTGGTCACTTCAGGACCGAAGCCCTCATCCTCAGGCTCTGCGCGATGAATGGGAGGCGTGCCCCACTCTGGTTCTGCCTTAAGTTTCTTCCAAACAAGAGTGGAGACACACGGGTGTGCAACTCAACATAACCCATGGCAAGATAGGATCCCGACCACGAGAGAGAAAAATAAACAATGTGCTGATGGAGAATTAATCTTATTAGGGAAGATTTATTTGTGGTGACGTTTGAAATGAGCATGAAAAGCTAGCAGGATTTTGACAGATGGTGAAGAGTGTCACTAGTATTATTATGGTATTGATGTCTAATAATAGCCAAATGGATCTGTGTCTGTTTAGGACATTTGGAGCTTTTGGCCTCTGCACCGTCCTCTGCGGGCAGGAATACCCCAGCTCTCCTTCAGAGGATCACCTTTCTCTCTCTCACTCTCAACCCACGTGGTTTGAATGGGCTGACCCCGCCCACGGATCCCTTAGGCATGTGACCCAGACTAGCCAATGAGAGAACCATATTCTCTCTACCACAGAGATCAGCTCCGGGGTGGGTGTGTGACCCAAGTTGGGCTGGTTCTGGAGATTTGTTCTGGAACCATTGCCCAAGAGGCATCGTCTTTCTGCTGAGATTGTCATACTGGTGGTAAGAACTTAGGAGCTGCAAGGGACCTGTTCTGTTACCACAGAGAAGAACCCAAGAGATGGAGAGATTCCTGAGCTCCTGGACGAGTCATGCCTGAAACTCGGCTGGTGGAGGTTTTAGTCCATCAAGCCAGTAACTTCACTCTGTAATAAGCCATTTTGTGTTTTTCCCTTGCAAACAAAAAAAAGTCCTAACCAATACAGAAGTTTTAAATAATCTGCTTAAACAAACAAACATAACCTGTGGGGTAGGAGATTTGTGGATTCAGAGAGCACATTTCTAGCAGAAAGAAATCTTTCTGTTGCTAACATTTTCCAGGTCCGCTTCCTAGATTCCCGTAATGAAGACATTGGAAACTGTATCCTTAAACCCCCTGGTCGGAGGCTTCTCACCAATCTTGCCGACTCCTCTGTGCTGGATATTTTTCCATGAATCAGAACTGAAATATGCAGCCCTCTTGCCACAGAGGAATGAAAACAGTTCATTTGCCTTTTGTCTCTCTCTCCAAGCTTTGTTTTTTCTAGGTCACACGTTTGTAAGTGAAGAGTCATAACGATAATGCTGTTTGGATTTATGAACAGTTGAATAGACTATTGAGAAAAGACTCGTTAATCATCAGAAGCAAATTCACTGCGGAGGAATTGCAGACAGGGGGACAACTGCCCTGAGCCAACTAATTTTCTGCTTCTTCAGGGAAAACCCTCGGATGTTTGAGTTAAGCTCCACATCTGTGAATCCGAGGAAGAGAATGATTTTTATTGAGTGCTTACTATGTCCTTGGTACTAAGAATGGTATTGTGCCTATATTCTCTCTTAATTTCATCCGCTGTGCCAGGTAGGTCCTATTCCTGTTTTGTGACGTAGGGGAATGAGGCAGACATTATCAGTGGTTACCCAACATCCATTCTTTCCGTGTTTCCTACAGAGACAACTCCAACAGGTGCTGCTTCTTGTTCAGAGTTCAAGCTCTCTGGGCAATTACTGCAGATATTTTTCATTTTGCAAACCTTTTTTTCATTTCTGCCCCACAGCTGTGGATAGCCATGTGATATGGTTCTGGCCAGTGAGTGTTGGACAGAAGTCTTCTGAGGATTTCTGTAAAAGTCTTGCTTTTCTGATTTGGGCATAGCCCCTTCCTCCTTGTTCTTTCGTTCTCCCGGCTCGGAATGTGGGTATGAGGCAGGCGGTGGAGGAGCCATATTGTGACATCAGGGCAGCCATGGGGAGGACAGCCGCACTCTGTCGTGGTACAGCAGGAAGGTAGAAGGAAACTAGGATTTTCTGACATTGCAGAACCAATGCTTCTGCCCTGGAAGGCCTACTTTCAGACTTGTTATATGAAGAAAAAAAAGAAAGAAAGAAGAAAGAAAAAAAAGAAAAGAAACCGTTATTTGGCTAACTCAGTGAAGTTGGGTTCCTGTTACAGACAACTGAATGTACTCCCTGACACAGGGAGACTGAACTAAAGGAGTTTAAGGGACTTACTTGCATTTCCATAGAAAGTGATGCCTCAAAGCTGAATAAAACATAGAACCCACCCTTAAATAGTTCAAGCCTAGTTTGGGAGGCAGATACATAAAGAAACAATTGCAATGTAATGTCATTAATGCAATGATAGTGATTTGCCTAGAGTATTATGCGTGCCTAGGAGAAAAGAAAACGAGACAAAAGTGGAATAAAAGTTAGCCAGGCAGAGGAGAAAAGTGGGAAAAGAGATTATAGCTTGAAGAAAGGCACAAAGGCACGGAAGTGAGACGCAGCAGAGCAGGTACGGAGAGCCACAGGCTGGGCCGAGTTGTTGGAGCATAAAGTGTAAGGCAGGCAGCGGTGAGCCCTGCAGCAGGAGGTGTTTCATGTAGCTAGTGCCTCGACATAGGCCAGCCCCAAAACTTAGTGGCTCAAAACTGTAATATTTTATCCTTTCTCATAATTCTACAATCTGAGCAGAGATCAGCTGGGTGGCTCTTCTATTCATGGAATATCTGTTGGGGTTGGAACATTCAAGAAAATTTCCTAACTCCCATGTTTGGTGCCTCTGCTGGGATAGATTGAATAGCTGGAACTGGCTGGGCATCTCTCTCTCTTTCTCCTCCCTCCCTCCTTCTCTCTTCTTTTCTTTCCATTTGAGTAGCTGGGACTTCCTCATAGCATGACAGTCTCAGAGCTGTTGGACCTCTTACATGGTTGATGGCTTCCAATTAAGAAGAGGAAGCTGCCGTGCCTTTATGATCTAGGCTCAGATGTATCAGAACATCCCTTCTCCTGCACTTGGTTGATCAAAGCAAGTCGCGAGGCCCATCCTGAGTCGGGGGAGGAAGCAGCTTCTCCTTGTTCGGAGGAGCGATATAAGCACATGCAGGGAGACGGGAATGAACAGGGATAATCTCTGCAGACTACCTACCCCAGAAGTAAGAAGGGCGCACATGCAGAACTTGTCCGCTTGTCAGGTAGGTTGATACGAACACCAGACCTGGGGCATGTGCCCTGCTTCATATTTGGGATCTGAAAGGAGAATGCCTCTCGGACTGACCTGACCCATCACAGTAAAACAGACCAAGTAATGCGATTAGGCAGAGAAAGGGCTGACGTTTGGCTTCTCTGAACCCTCTTCAGTTTCCATGTGGCATGGACAGGACTCAGAGGTTCCCTGATGCTACGGGAGACTGTTGAGTTGAGAGTTAGAGAGTTGACTTGAGTCTGCAATGGTGAAGGACCAGGTGAGCCCATAGCAAAGGCTGGGTGGGCCGCTTAGGCCACAGGCTGGAGGGGAGACGAGCAGAGAGCCCTTGGAGTCAGAATGGTAGGGAAAGCAGGGCAGGATGACTGAGCCCTGGCTAAGCTGAGAGACCAGAGGAGGAGCTCCCAGCCACCCTGTAGCAGAAACCAGGGAGGATCCGGAAGACATGTCCTGGCTTTGAACACCTTATCTTAACCTCCAGTCAGAAGGTCACAAAGACAGCACCGGTCCCACCCACCCGGATAGCATGTTGGAGAACAACAAGGGGAAGAAAGAACCCGAGAATGTGCCTGAAGAGACTCTGTATTTAAATGAGCTCTTCATAGCATTTCCTGGACCGTACCCAAAACCAAAATTTACCCAGCAAAAGAGGCTCACAACGAAGAAGTTACAAGGAAATAAAGAAACCGTATTAAGTAAAATTACAAAGAGCTAATAGGAATAATGACAAATGCAGATAGCAGTGACTTCTGTGGGAGAGGAGGGGGATGTGGGGTTCCACAGGAAGCTTCGGCTGTTCTGGGAAAGTCTTGTCTCTAAAGTGAGGGGATAGGTACATGTGGGCTGCTGTATTCCTTCTTCCTTTTTGTGGGCTTGAAATAGTTCATAATGGAACTTTGTAAAAAGCTATATTTCTGAATAGAATTGTGAGCCCCTAATGCCAGGCTTAGGTCTTGAATAGGTTATATGGGAATGAGGATCTAGAAAGAGGCTTGGAATAAGTCAGATTTGCCTGTTAGGAAAATCACCCTGGCTGGATTTGAGGAAGACAAGAGTAGAGAAAGGGAGGAGGCTGCCATGCTAATCCAGTGAGAAGTGACAGTAGCCTGAGCTCCCAGGTGGTGGTGGCTGTCACTTAGGAGTTAAGTTGGTAGGACTTGGTCATTGGCAAGATGGGGTTGGGAGGATGGGCAAGGTTACCCATTTGAGTGGGTCAGTGGATGTGGACCCCCCCCCGCATTGACTGAGATGAGAGAACCCAAATGGGGGGTGTACTTAGTTGGAAGGGCAAAGGGTTCAGTCAGGACAGATTGGGTTTGAAGGGCCTGTGGGATGTCCTCGTGGAGGTGACTGGCTGGAGGGTTGGTACATGAGTCTGGACTGCAGAGAAGAGATCCGGGAAGCCCCAGCGTTGATGCAGATCGGAGCGGTAGAAGGAGGTGAGATGCCCTGAGGGAAGGTGACTTAGGAGAGCGGAAAAGAAGACCCAGGACAGACCAGAGGCAGCCTCCCCTCAGCCACTGAAAGATAAGCTTTAGCTGTCCCCAGCTCTGTAGACACCCACTTGCCATCTCTCTGGTAAGCGAAAAGAAACAGCACCTACCACCCATCACCCACCACCACCACTCACCACCACCCCTGCCGTGAGTCCCCCGCTCTGGCTTCCCCCGTGGTGGCCCGTCCCTCCCTGCCCCATTCTCTATTCGCGGTCCAGGTTTGCCTGCCTGCCTGGGGCTTGCTTTCTTTTCTCTCCAGAATTATTAAAAGGGACAGAGAGGAAGGCTTCCCTCCACAACCAGGTGAGGTCCTTACCCAGGAAACAGAAGGCCCAGCAACCCCACAGAGCCTGGTGAGACCCCAGATATGGGAGCCTCCTCTGAAGTATGGGCCTCCGTCTCCCAGATCAGATGGCAGCTCTCTCCTAGAGGGTCAGTTCTGTGGGGAATGACAGAAAATGAGAGGATGAGGGCTGCTGATAACAGCTTGGAGACACCGAGGTGTCTTGGCTTCTGTCAGTGTCCTTGGCCACCAGGGGTGCCCAGTCTCCTGTGTGTGCCAGGCCTTTCCTAGCTGATGGTGTCCCCCATCTCCAGACAGGCCTTTAGCAAGTCCTCTTGCGCTGCCACAGAGCCTTCGATTTGAATTTCTAAACACTGGTCTCTGTGGAAACCTCATAGGCCTGAGTACCCAACACTCGATGGGACTTTTCTCCTCTCCACCCCTTCCTCTTTCGGAGAAGGGATAGAACATTTCCTTCCCGATGGGTTCATTGGCAGTAACAGAACATGCTGGTCAGAGCAGTTCGGGTTGATGGCAAGCTTAGGGGAAGTGGACATAACAGGGACTTACAGCCCAGCCGGCCCCTCCCTGTCAGCCTCCCAACTCCCTTCAGTTTCTGTTATCATAAATGCAAGACAGTGACTGTCAGTCTTTGTCTGTCCTTGTTGACAACCTGGTCCTCTTCTCTTACACCCAGACCTTGGAAATCTGTTTTTTTTTTTTAAATTTGGTTTCTGATGTGAAGTTTACATTCCAGGTTGGAAAGGGAACTGCTCTAAGCTCTAGAGAAAAAGTGTTTCTGCCCCAAATTGGATTAAGAGAATGTGGGAAAAGCCAAAACAGCAAAACAACAAAGTTGCACTTCAGAAATACCAGTCTCTCAGAGCATTTCTCCAAAAAAGTAGATTTCCATGTATTCGTAGGCATGTTAGAAGGTTTTGGTTTTCTAAAACCAACCCTGTAGTCAAAAGTGATGCAGCTGCAGCATCAGTTAGCCGAGAAAGGAAAGCTTTCGTTTGGAAAACCTGTTAAGGAATCATTCCAAACCCCGTGGCGCATCTGCTCTGAGAGCTGACGATTGCTTTTACCTGTACAAACGGTGACCCTCTGGTATAAAATACATGCCGAGAACAGGAGGGATGTGCAGATAAGCAATCTCCATTCTCAGGGTCTTCATCGTCGCCCCACCAATGGTCTTCTATTGGACTGTGCAGGGGACAGCCAAAGGCCCTTCGGCTCCTTCCTCTGCCGCCAGACGGACTAGAAGCCACCTCAGATAGCAGGGCCGCCGCTCCCTTTCAAGGACTCCTCTGGAAACCTGCCCACTGCTTTGGATTTTGGTTTCCTTATCTTGAGCATCTGATAATTTTTTTGAAAAGATTTTATTTATTTATTTGAGAGACAGAGTGAGAGAGAGCACGAGCAGGGGGTAGTGGCAGAGGCAGAGGGAGAAGCAGGCTCCCGCTGAGCAGAATGTCCTACACAGGACTCGATCCCAGGACCCCAGGATCATGACCCAAGCCAAAGGCAGATGCCCAACCCACTGAGCCACCCAGGTGCCCTGAGCATCTGATGATTTTTGATGTGCCTTCTAGCTCTTAGGACTTTCACTGCCACCACTCTTATTCTGGGCTTGCCCTTCTGGGATGGTAGACCCGCCCCAGACCTTCCATCTGTCCTTATTCTGGGCCAGATGTTAGCAGCCAGCTGATTGGATCAGTAACCTGAGGAAGGGGTGTGCTAGTGGGTTCGATGTGGTACTTATCCCGAGTAATATATTTTCATTTTGATAGGAGTCCCCTGGGTGGAGTTGGGGGTGGGGAGTGTTAATTTAGAGAGATTTCCAGGCTTTGGAACAAACTGGGGTCTGTGTGTGTGTGTGTGTGTGTGTGTGTGTGTGTGTGTTATGGGAGGAAGAGAAAAGAGGAGGAGGAAGATAGTGGCTGCTATTTATCAATGTAACAAAAAGAACATAGAGAGCACCCCTTGTCCCTCCCATCCAGGGATGACTGCTGCTACTATCTTGGGATATATCGTCCCAAACACCTCGTGCCATAAATGGGAATGAACACCCTTATCTCCAGCAGTCAAATTGAGACACTCGAATGAAACTCAGAAGTTGCACACATGGTTTCTATGTGTACCTCTTAATAACACTCTCCTTGTTCCAGTAATCCTACTTCTAGGAATTTATCCTAAAGAAAAATCTAGAATAATAAGACTAGGGTTAGCTATGGTATATTGAGTTTTAATTGTGTACCGAATTTTACACACATTAGTTCATTTAAGTCTTGCACCAAGCCTGCAAAGCAGATAACACCATCCCTTACCTGAGGCTGGAGACGTGAAGGACTTTGTCCAGGGCTCTCTGCTAGCCAGTTGGTTTGGAACTGGGGCTCCGTGTCAGGGAGGGTACTCCAGGAAAAGGCATCATCTCAGAGATGAGAGTATCCTCTTGTCCCAGAGTCTACTGTCCTCCCCAAATGTTCCAAAGGCCCTGGGTGGGAGGAATGGGATCCCATGTCTTGCCCTCACCTTCACAGCTCGGTGGGGGGGGGGCGGTGGTAGCAAGTGACAGCGTCCACGGTGCCTCCCACCTGTCTAGTTTCAGCTCTTTGAAAGCTGCTCTTCCGATGAAGACTTCCCCTGCTTTCTCTGACCAATTCTCTTTCTCCTTTCTCTGTTCTACATCAGAATAGCCCAGAAGAGATTTCTACTGCTTTCCAGCTCATCACAGTGGTTCTCAAAATGTGTTCCTAAGATCCCAATCCTCTGGGGAGCTGTGAAAAGTGCAGACCAATTAACTCAGATTCTCGGGCGGGGGGGTGGTGCACGGGACTCTGCATCTCACGGGCGTTTAGTGGCGCTGGTAGCACGCTCAAGTGGGAGACCAACGGCACTGGCATTTACGCCCCTTCAGAGCAGGGACTCTGTCACGTGGCCCTTGTGTTCCCTGTGGCTTTAGTGCAGGGCCGTAGAGCGGATGGAAGTGGTGAATTCGAAACAGCAGTGTATTTCTTAGGAAGGAAAGGAGAGTAAAGGAGGTGGAAAAGGTGGGATTAAGGCAAGGAATAAAGGAAGAGGGTGTAATGTGAGAGCTTTTGTAGGACAGTCAAATGAGATAGGAAATCTCAGGGCTGATTTGGGAGGCCTGTTCTTGGGGTCCTTTGAGGACTACCAACAGATATTCAGTCAACATCTTTTCCTTTTTTTTTTTTTTTTTTTAATTCCCACAGATGCATACTTTAGTCCCAGGAATTTTTTTGAAACCTGAACTTTCAATGCCAGCATGAGTAATTGTGTATAAAGTGGGTCACAAGGAAGTGATAACGAATGCACAGACTATTTTCACTGCTGAATCAGAAATCTCTGTGCTATATTATGAAATATGCAGGAAGGAAAATAAGCAGATGATAGGAGTGGAAGGAATCCTAAAATAATATTTTCACAAACAATTTCTGGCCCAGCATACGCCTGCAGGATGGGGGTAGGGGAGCTCTGATGATACACACCCCTGAGAATTAAAGAATTGGAATAAAATTGCAGAACTGGAAATCTTTCCAAATGACGTCGGACCTCCTGAGGCACATGACCATTCAAGCTGAAAAGGCTTCGGCAACATCGTGGGGGCATCTCGGTCGGCTTCATAGCATAGGCAGACAGGGCTTAGAGAAAGCAAAGACAAATGAAACAAAACCCACAAAAATTTAAAGTCTCGTCTATTTGCTCTTCCTAAAACAAACAAACCCTACCTTTTTTGATTTAATCTGTTTCGTCAATTTTTTTTTCATTTGGTTAAATATACACACAACATAGAAATTACCATTACGACCATGTTTAAATGTACAATTCGGTGGCATTAATTATATTCACAATGTTGTGCAACCATCACCACTATCTATTTCCAGAACTTTTTTGTCATTCCAAACAGAAACTACGTACCCAGTAAACAGTAACTTCCCATTTCCCCATCCCCCAGTCCATGGCAACCATCATTCTACTCTCCGTCTCTATGAATTTGCCTGTTCTAGGTAGGACCTTGTATAAATGCAATAATACAGTATCTATTTCTTTAGACAAAAGTAATGCAATAATTGTTGTATTTCACTTAGCACAATGTTTTCAAGGTTCATTCATGTTGTAGCGTGTATCTGAATTTCCTTTTTATGGCTGAATGCTATTCTATCGTATGTACAACATTCGGCTTATCCCCTCCTATACTGACGGACAGTTGGGTTGTTTCCACCTTTGGCTACTGTGAATAATGCTGCTATGACCCTGGGGGTGCAGGCATCTGGTTCAGCCCTTATTTTCAATTCTTTGAGTATCTGCCTGGGAGTGGAATGGCTGAACCCTATGGTAATTCTACGTCTAACTTCTGGGGATCCACAAGCTATTTTCCATAGCGACTACACGATTTTCCTGTCCCATCAGCAGCACACGACAGTTCCAGTTTCTCCCCATTCTCACCGACACTCGCTATTCTCCTTAAAAACAAATGAAACAAAAAACAGATGCTAATGGATATAAAATGGTAGCTCATTGTGGTTTTCATAGATTTTTAAACAGAAATCATACCTAAGACCTATATTATAGGTAATTTCACATAGTTTAGGTTTTAAAGGCGACCTGGGAATCATAAAATATACCAAAACTAATACTCAATAATTAGAGTTTGTAATTCATCTTTTTGGGCACAGTATCTTTCTGTTTACCCTATTTTGGTAAATTGCTAAATTGCCTTCCTGTATTCTCATCTTGTATGTTAGTTCTTTTTTTTTAATTGATACAAGTTTCAAATTTTATCCAGTCTTCCAAAAATAATTTTTGTAGGTGACATTAGAGGTATTTCAATCTCTGGCAACAGTTGTTACTACTTCTGGTATCTTATTGAACCAGCCTTTGAGCTTGAGTTGATTATTTTAATTCCATTGTTATGCAGCATTTTGTAGTCATTAGGACAAAGGTAAGAAGTTGTTTCCTTGAAGCTGAGCTGTGGTCTTTTCTCAAAACACTTACTCTAGTCACATGATTGACCCAATGTGTTGAAGTATGTGTTAAATCTTAATTTTCTTTGAGCCAACACATTTGACGAAGATAGCATTCGTGAACACTGGGTCAAGAAATACTTGAGGGCCTACAACGAGCCAGCTGTGGTACTGGGTGCTGGATACACACTGGTGAGGAGACAGACCTTGTGGCATGTGATAGAAGCTTGAAGAGTCCTCTTGTTTTTATTGCCTTCTTGACTAATAACCTAAGAGATAACTCATACAAGTTTAGGGATAGATTTGGCCCAGGACCAAATTGTACTTATTGGATTGATTTGACACATGGCTTTTCCAAAAAGATTTGAGTTAGCTTATAAGAGGCATCATACAATAATGTTAATAGGCAAAGAGGTCGTATCAAGACCAAGAGGAAAGGAGGGTAGTAACATACTAGAGCCCTAAGGCGCACGTGTTGGACACAATTGCCATTATGTAATTACTATGTTACTGTGTTTGACACAAGCTCTAGGGATGTGCTTGCATGGGAAAGAAAATTAACATTGACTTGAACAAGTAGCGCTCATTTATCTCATATTAACAAAAAGCCCGAAATTATGCGACACAGGGCTAACACGGCAACTCTATCATCTTTCTGCCCTGCCATCTGTATGTATATATGGATGTATATATGTATGTATGTATTTAAGATTTATGAGAGAGAGAGAGCGTGCAGGAACGCGGAACGCGAGCGGGGGGAGGGGCAGCGGGAGAGGGAGAAGCAGACTCCCTGCTGAGCCTGAAGCAGGGCTTGATTCCAGGAGCCCGAGATCATGACCTGAGCCAAAGGCAGATGCTTAACCGACTGAGCCACCCAGGCGCCCCACCTGCTCTCCCATCTTCAGATGTGCACCTTTGCCTTCATGCGTCCTGACCATGATCCCAAAATGGTTGCTGCACCTCAAGGCAGGAAAAAAGGAGAAGGGCAAGGGGGCCAAGAGCTTTTTATCTTCATCTGGAAATCCAGACAGACCCCAGGAATGCTTGCACACACAGTGGGTTGCCTTACAGAAGAGGAACCCTGCGCTTAGGGACCCCAAAGCTTATATAATAGCAGTAGGCAGGCCTGCCCTTTGTTCTGGAGTGAAACATTGTTTCTGTCTTTGCAGGTTCCAAACAAGCCTTCCTTTTGCTCTGGAGAGACAGTATGTCTATTTTCCAAGGTTGTATGCCTTTCAAACGTGCTTGAGAAGATAGTCTGAAACAAAAGACAGCCAGAGCGGCTGCTTGAAAGATAGACAGAAATGGGAGACCACCCGGAGTGGTCTCCCAACAATCCCTCCTTGTGGACTTCTGCCTGTATGTTACTGGCAGAATGTTACGTCTACCTGCAAGGGAGGCTATGAATGTGAGTATCTGGGGTTGGGCACATTGCTGCCCTAAATAAAATTGTGGTTTTGTTAGTAAGAAAAGGCAAGCGAGGGATGGAGCTTCAGAAGAGCAAGCCAAAAATTGTGCCCAGGTTTTTTATCTGCATGGCCAGTGCCTTTTCCCCATTGCTTAGCAGATCTTATGACAGTATTTATTGATGCAGCCAGAAATAATTTATACAACTGAGACATAAGAAAAGTCCCGGTCAACCACATTTTACAAATCTCAGATAAGCTCCTGGTAGCTCAGTGCAGAATTTTAATGTCACAACTGTGTGATATCTAAGTGCACAAGCCCATAATTCCTTAGGATTCTTCCCATTAAAAAAAATCTGTATTAGTTATTTTGACAAGCCGTTTTGTGGAGGGTGAGAGTAAAAGTCCGTTTCAGAAAATGTTTGTCCTGAAATCTCCCCCAATCTTTGAGTACCTATTGCCTAAGGAACACATTCTACTTCGTGAACAGATAGGTGTTTGGTGAGAGGTTTATAAATATACTTTTTCTGGTTTCATTTATTTTAAGAGGATTTTTTCACCTCATGACAGTCATTTGGGGCTGACAATGTTACCATGGTAACCATGCTCCAACATGCTGGTGGCCAGTGAATACCGACCCTCGGCACCTCGGCACCGGTCACCACAGCGCTCACTCCCTTCCCGAAGGAAGCTTTGCTCCGAGCACATTCCGGTCAAGGAGTCCCCCCCCCGGCGGTGGTTCGGGACTGTCGCAGAAATCTGGCCGGACTTTTCTCCCGGGAACCAGTCGAAGGGTTCCGGTGAGAATCCAGAGCCGCCCCACCTCTCTGCGGCTTGCCTTTCCGCTGTGACAGATCCGGGCGAAACGTCTTCGTTTCCTCTTCAGCTGCATTGCTCGAGTTTGGAAGCTCCGTCAACGCAACACAGGAGGCACTGAGGGAAAATTCTGGATGTGAATGGACATGCCTTCCCCAGAGGCAAAGAAGTTTGTCAAGTACTTTTCAAGCTCGTACTCTATGGTTTTGAAATAAAAATGCTTCTCTCCTGAAAGGGAGGGCGATGATTTAATCTGGGCGGGCACTGGGGGCTTAAAGATGGGGCCAAATCAGAGTCCAGGGGTCTCAGGCTGCGGCAGGACAGTGGCAGATGGAGTTCGCCCCTCTGCTCCATCAAGTGGGGGGCCCCCTCCCTCCGGCGAGGTTTCCTGCAGGAGAAAGGGGGGGGCTTGTTGGAAGGCGGCTTTGAAACCCAATGCTCTTTGCCAAGAACTAACGGACTGTCTTCCACGTGCTTGACATCATGTTCAGCACGGTGACCAGAGAAGCCAAAGCGAAGCCTCCACGGACCTAATTTGGCGTCAGTTTACCTGCACGTGAGAAGATCTGGAGGCGCTTATTTTACTGTCCGCTGTAACGAAGAAAAAACCAAACAGAAACCCTGCGAAGGTTCACTGAGACAGCAGTCGGTCACGAAAAAGGAATTTGAACCAAGATAACGCTCGTTACATTTTATCCACGTGTGCCCGCCACAAACGCGAGTTCGCCTTCCGCCCCTACGTTCAGACTTCACCAAACCAGCCGAGACTTGGTGCGGTTCAAAGACCCCGCGCACAGACGCACGTGCACGCGCGGACCTCTTCTGCTAACTCGAGGGTACCGGCAGCACCAAGGGACTCAAGGCCAGGGGAAGCATTGCACCTTCTGACCGTCTTTGTTCTGGGTGTGGAGAGGCCGACGCGTGTTTTCCTAAAGTGGAAATCCAGGGGAAAACGTAATGGAAGAAATGGCTCCCCTGTTTCTCGTAGCAATAGCTAGCCTTCATGAATGTTCTCGGAGAGGATTTCGTTGACGGCTCCTTAACGGTCCTATCGGGTCAATGTGATTATAATATCCATTTTACAGTTGTGGCAGCCGAGGCACAGAGAAGTTAAGTGACTTACCCAACATCACACATTATACCTCCGGTGTGAAATTATGGACACCCCGTCCCTGTGTCCTCTCCCCCAGCTTCATGGCTCAGGGTCCTCTAAGCAAAATGCCACAGCAGGAACAGGAGAGGAGATCAGGTGGGGAACACAGAGGGAGGCTCTTCAAGTCAAGGCAAGCACAGTGTCTCCAAGGCCAGGGCAATTTCTCCTCAGGGAAGTATTGGTCAAGCTTCCCAGCCTCAGGCCTGCCCAGGGTTTCGCGGCTGCCAGGGTCACATTGCTCAACTCTCTGCAGGGGTGCCGCAGCCCTGGAAGGAAGCCCAGGCTGTAGGGCTGCCAGGCCCCGCTGGTCTTCCACTCAAAGACAGAGGAGAATGTCATTCCTGGGTAAATGCTCCTTCCAATGACCTTTCTGAGATAAGTCTTGTCTGTTTCAGTGTCTGCCCTCCTCAGTGTATCTGCTCCGGCTCCAAAAAGACACGTCCTCTGAGAGCCCACCAGGTCTCCTGATGGGCTTGGGTACGGGTGACCGTGTGCTCCTGGGGGTGGGGGTGGTAGAGTCACCCCCACTCTTGGTTTTCTGCAGTGATCCAGGCCTTACTGACAGTCTGTGACGCCCAGGACCGACTGGCTTATTAGCAAACTGCACTTCTTTTTAATTTATGCTGCCTGTTATCCCTGAAGAGTAAAGCTCTGTCTAATCCAAATGATATATGGGAAATGTTTGTGACTGTGATGTCACTGTCTGTTGTTGGAAATTAAAAAACAGAGAGGACATATGCCAACACCTTCCTCTGGGATTTCTTTACCTGCCTCTCAATACAGTAACAGAGCCTCTTAGATCTCAGACCGTTCACCATTATCATTGGCCGTCAAGACGGTGAACACCTCTCACCCGAACGCACGCGTTCTCACAGTCATTTGGTTTAAAACTACATGGGTAGTTTCAGGAAAAGGGATGACTAGATTAAAAAACAATCTTGTTAATTAAAGATTTATTTGAGAGAGAGAGAGCACGAGAGCAGGAGGAGGGGCAACGGGACAGGGAGAGAGGCAGACACCCTGATGAGCTTGGAGCCTGACCTAGGACTTGGCTCGGAGCTCGACCCCATGACCCTGAGATCATGACCCCCAAGATCAAGACCTGAGCTGAAATCAAGAGTCAGGTACTCAACTGACTGAGCCACCCAGGCGCCCAACTAAACTTTCTGAATCCAGAGTCAAGCCTTCTTGGTTAAACCTATAATATAATAGACCTACAAGGTCTCTTAGGCTTGCTTGTCCCCCGCTCCCCCACAGGAAGATTGCTTTATAATGGTGAGTTTGGTAACTCGCAGTGCTAGACTGGCCTCAGTCACTGATCCACAGAAGGCAGGAAGGCAGCAGTGAGAAGAGCCAACACATTCCGGGACTCATGTCACACTGACCCCCACACCAGGAATGACTGCCACCTGCCTCCCTGAAGCTCTGCCCACCTGCTGGTGCCGTCAAGAACTATGTTGCTTTTGTCATTTTCACTCATTGACGATAAAATCCACCACGGTGACAGCATTTCAGCACAAGTCTCTTTCCAGTCATGCTGGGTATAGACACCCCAGCTCTTGAGGAGAAACAAAAGTTCATTTGCCTTCTCGTGCAAGGACCAGAGAGACAGAGATTTCTCTTAATGATCTGTTGAAATATTTGTATATACTGAAAAAAAAAAAAGACAACTAACAGTCCATTCTCTGCTTGGTTTCCCTCGAAGAGTTCTCATGATCTGGGAACCAAGAATTAACACACTTCAAAATAAGCAATAAAAGTTCTAGTGCCAGACTCAGAAGCAGATGGTGGGCTTGCCAGGGTTGGAGGGGGAGAGGGCCAGGTGCGCTGCTTAGCGGCAGGGTGAGGCCTTTGGGAGCCCTGAGTGGGCACGCAGACAGAAGCATCCACAAGCAGGACACCCCGCCAGGGAAGGCCTGTTTCCTTCCGTGCTCTCCCCAGGTACGGAGGCATCACCTGCACGAAGAGTTCTCAGGACTAGGTCCCTATCCGTCACTCTCCATCCACTCTAGTGACCTGCACGGTACATTGGGTGGTCTCTGACTGAAAAGGGCTGAGGCCGGGAGTTGGGATCTAACCCTGGAGGACCCCAGGAGATTTCCTTCAGGCTATTCTAAGCAGGAAGTGCCCGGGACACTCACCTCCCCCAAGCAGCTGCGAGGCATGAAGGGAGAAGGCAAGGAATGGAGAGGCTTAGAAGGCAGATGTGAGTAGGACCACAGTGGCTCTGGACCTGGGTCAGTTTCATGGGTCAGACCTGCTGCCACTGCCCCCTTACCCTTGTGCTGGGGACAAACTACGAGAAGTCTTCACAGCCAGGAGCTTCTGTATGTGATACCAGTGTATCTATATGTTATTTTTACCCGAAATAAATGCAACAGATTGAGGTTCATTCCCCCTTGCTAGAACTGTTCACTTCCTTGCCCGGAGGACTTCATGCCTTCGAGTCCGCACCAGGAGCACCCTGGCTTGTCATCTGCCCCCTCCCCGCACCGTGGGAAAGTGGCCCCAGGAGGAGCAGAGAGAACGCACAGCACCAGAGGTGACTGGAAGGAGGGCTACCTCGAGGAGACTTCTAGTCTAACTCTGAGAACCTAAGGAACTGTGAAGGACTCAAAGAGGGAGCTGAGATTCAAGATCACTGGGTTTTGTTGTTGTTTTTAAAGATTTTATTTATTTGAGAGAGACACAGTGAGAGAGATCATGAAGACCGGGAAGGGCAGAGGGAGAAGCAGACTCCCTGCTGAGCAAGAGGCCCGACATGGGGCTCGATCCGAGGACCCTGAGATCAAGGCCTGAGCCGAAGGCAGATGCTAAACCGACTGAGCCACCCAGGTGCTCTAAGGTCACTGGGTTTTAACTGCAGTTGAATCAGACTCAGACAGGATGGTCTTAGTCTCCAGAAGGGACAGCCTGGAGGTCATGAGAGCACTCGTCACAGAAGCCTTGTCTGCAGGAAAGCTTGCCGCTGAACCCCTTCTGGCAGTTCAGCCATGCCAGCCTGGCCACAGCCTTCACCAGACCTAGTGGTACACCAGTGGCTGTCACCATGGCCCCCACCGAATTCAGCACATACTCTCCCATCTTCCAAGGGTGTCCCCCTGTGCCTCAGTAACATCTCGCTGGCTTCGTAGCAGTTGTCACACACCCCCTCAGGCACTGACCAGGTCTTGAATGAACAGAAGCCCTCCCCACGGTCCCGGCAGTGGTGCTTGGGGCCATTATCTCTGAAGGATGTAGCTGGCTTACTGCAGCCCCAGTAGGCAGGGCGAGCTGGTCGGTCAGCCAGAAAGTCCCAGCACCGGTGGGCCCATGGCTAAGCTCAGACACCAACTGAGACATGAAGTTCATCCCATCCAAGAGGCACTAGGCAGCCTGTTGTTGACCTTCAAAAAATCCACCAGCTGCAGGCATGCAGACACAGTCTCGGTCTGCACCCAGGTATCCCCATGATCTGGGCTCCCCAACCAGGCTTGCTGGCTATGATAGATGGCATCACAGTTAGGACATTCGATCACATACCCAGACCAGGCACATTTTTTGAGACCTATCCAGGGGGAGTTGGTGGAAGCAGACATCCTGGGCCCTCGGCTGGCTTCCTTGCCTTTCTCACAGCAGGCCTGGCAGGTATAAACACGGTTGTCATGCCGCTGGGAGTACCTGCAGTGGCCCTGGCTCCATAAAGTACTCCTTTCCTAGGATTCATGCAGTCCTTATATCCAGCCCATGGCCGAGGCCCAGGGAGGAGACTCCAAGGTGCCAGGGAGAAGGGGTGGGGGTGCAAAGCCTGCTGAAGTGGGGAGAAGTCTGGGGGAGGGTTGCGAGTCCTCGTTCCCTTGTAGTGAGTGGAACCGGAGGCCTCAGAGAAGCCACCCAGCTTCTGGAATAGGTCCCAGATGAGCTTTTCTGGCACCTCGAGGGCTGATCAGAGCCCAGCAGACGCGTGTGCTCAGTGTCCTGGAAAATGACAACAGCAGCGCCTGGCGTGGACAAGGGGACATCCAGGCCACAGCAGGCAGGGTGGCCGTGAGGTCCTTGGGGAAGTACTTCAGATAAGCTGCAGAGGCGCCCCCAAGGCCCTTGAAGGGGTCATGACGCAGCCCATTGGCACCAGTTCCAAGGACGGCGAGGTCTGAGGTGGCCAGGCCCCGCAGCAGCAGCGGTGTCGTCTGGCTGGGACTCCCTCCGCATCTGTGACTCGGGCTCTGTGGCCTGGGTCGTGCCCTGCCCACACTCCCGCGGTGCAGGGCTCCCGGGCAGGCGAGGTGTTGAAGGCTTCCCAGACATAAAAGAAAGTGCGGTTGAGGTGTGAGACTTTCCATCAGCAGTATTTCCGAACACGGAAACCACCTTCCAGGGCTGCCCAGGTTTGCAGTCCAGTTTCCTAACAGTTCCCCTTACTGACTACTGGAATGTGTCTTCCTTTCTCTCCGCTTGGAGGAAGCCCACAACTTTCCCAGTTGTCTTCCTGCTCCTGGTCTCACCCTGTTCTTCCTTCAGTATCCCCTGGACCTTAGGGACATGGTACACAGGAAGGGGGCGTCGCCCTTTACTACCCTTCCCAGGTGACTCCTCTCGGATATCTGCGACACAAGTTGATTTCACAGGTCCCGCCACGCTCTGCCTCACACCTGGTCCTGGCCAATGCCCCTTGGGGCCCTTGCTGGGGTGGCTAGGGGGTGTGGCCGGGTTGGAGTCCTGTTGGCTCAGGCCTTCTCAGGTGCTCCCGCCACCAATGGTGCTCTTCCCCACAGAGGAAGCACTGCACACGGCAGCACCCACCACACCGAAGAGCATGGTCAGCCCCCCGCCCCCTGCAGCCTAACGTTCCTGGCACATCAGCGGGCCGTTGAGGCCCTTCTCTGCTGGGGGAATCTGGGCACTCAGCCTCAGATCAATAAGGAAACCACCCACCACAGCCATCCCTGCGCTTTCCCGGGAGTGAAGACAACGGCTTTGAGTCTGAAGGCTGCATGGAATTGCCACAGGGTTCTGAGCACCTTAAAACAAAACAAGCACAACCCTTTGTGGTCCTGTTAGAATACTCACAGATGTTCAAATTTTAAATTTTCTGCCTCCAAGACTCCTGTACCAGTAGCAACGTCGATTCAATTTGATGTTTCATCCTCCAGAAGGTATAGGCAAATAGGGGGTCAAAATGAACTTGAAAGGGTCTTTTATGGCTTCGAGAGATCGGGTTCACTGAGGTGGGCTTATCCGCTGGGTCGCAGCCACAAGGTTTTGGTAATGAAAGAGAGTGGTCAGGAGCTTTTCAATATAATCCAACCTCAGGTCAATATTTCAGGGAGTACCACAGAGCAGCTTGGCGAGGGCAAGGTGGGGCTGGGTGACAGTGCGGCACCGGTGGGGGCAGAAGCTGTCCCTTGGGGCACCAGTGGACCCATCCTCATCCCCATCTCTGCCCCCCTCCACTTTCACTGCCTCCTGGGCTCCTCCCCCCCCCCCCCCCCCCCCNCCCCCCCCGTTGTCAGTAGGGATCCGCTCCTGGGTTTAGTTTTAAACCAGTGATTCAAAGCACAATTTAGCTGTTCCTCTGAAGACTTTAACTTAAAAAAAAAAAATCCAATGGGGGATAATTGTTCACATCTGTCTAATGATGTTTCTATGTGAAAAGACAGAATGTAAAATTTTGAGTTACAATAGCTTTCAGTTTATAATTAAAATCAAAAGGGTAAAATTCAAGTGAAAGAACAAGATACTCTTGAAAGGTATTCTTTATATGAGGACTCAGGGCAACATGTTTTGTTAGCAATATCAGACATTGATTTTTGTTCCTGATTTGCTCCAGTTTTGTGCAGGTGAGGTAGGAAGGAGCAGATGTTGTGTGTCTAGCAAGACAGTAATTCACTTCATTATGACTACTTGGCCTCACCTTGTTTGTGCTGTTCATTGCGAACAGAGGCCCACAGTGTTGTCGATGGGCCTGAAGTGTACCAGATGGAACCAGAGGGCTTTGGGAGAACGGAACATCATTGCCCTGGTCTCACTCAGTCACCTGTCCCCAGGCAAAATCATACCCTGTCGTCCATGAAGATTCAGAGAGACTCAGCTTTGACTGAGGTGCTGTTGCTGACCACAGTCCTTGTTGCCCTGGGCCCACAAGGCCCTTAGCCGTAGGACTGAGAACGCCAATGTTGGCAAGACATTAGAGACCAATGACTGAAGAGCAGGCTTGTATGGAAAGAACATAGCTCTAGGGCAAGACTGGTGAATGAAGTAGGGTAGGGGTGAGTGGGGTCTGACTGGGGCATGGTGGAGAAGTCCAAGTGTGCTGTGAGTTCAACTGAAGCCAAGATTCCAATGAAAGACCAATGTGGCCTCATGGTAGACACTAGGCGCTCAATGAATGCTTCTTAACTGGATAAATGGGAAGATGCTGGTCAGAAGGTCCTGGGCGGGGGTGGGCTAGGGAACCAGCTGGGGTTGTTAAGGGTCTGTGGAAAGAGTTATTGCAGCTTGAGCCAGAGAGCTTCCTTGGGGGAGCAGGCACCAAGCTGCAGGAGTGAACACCAAAGTCGGGCCTGTTTAAGCAAGGTGGGGCAGAAACCGCTCCTTGCCGACTCAGTTTCTACTCTCACCTTTTTCCTTAGTAACGCAATGCAGATTTTAATCTGGGTGGCGATGTGCCTGGCTGAATGATACATTCATCTGCCATCTTTACAGCTGGGATGGCCTTTGAGGTACAAACTTAAGCTGATGATGGGGCTTCTGTGAAGATTCTTTAAGAGGTACTACTCTACTGACATACTCATTGTTTCCCCTGTGCCTTCCTGGAATAGGAAGATCAGTGTGATGGCTGGTGCTCTAGCTGCCGCATTGGACCATGAAGTGAATGTGAAGATGGAAACCACATGCTAAGAATGGCAGAACAAAAAGAGAGAGAGAGAACCTGGAACCTTGATGACATTTGTAGCTCCCATAGCAGCCAGACTCCAGCCTTCTTTTATGTGAGAGAGAAATAAGCTTCTATCTTATTGAAACCACTATTATTTCTTCATTCACCTGGGACATCACAAGCCTAGCAATCTTGAGAAGCATTTGAAGAGTGAAAAATTAGGGTTTTTATTTGTTTGGTTTTTTTGGTATATTTATTTAAGTAAGCTGTAAAACAAAGATTTAAAATGACAAAATGTAGTCTGTCTCTCCGAACTCAGTCGTAAAAAGTAACCAAGGAGTTATGTATATGTATTATTGTGTTATGTATTTATTTGGCTTAAATAAAAACAGGCTTTATTTTCTCATATAATTGAGAAATCCAGAGGTCAGGTAGGGTTCAGATAAGGCCCAACGTCATAGCTGGACAAATCAATGAGTTCCCAGGGTCTTTGGATGTCAGTGAAGACATCAGTCTCACCTAATGACCACAAGTTTCCTGAGGCTCTTGGCAAAGTCCTCTTGTATCTGGACTGGGTCCCCAAACCAATCACTGGGGCTAGGAGAGCTAGGACAATGGAGCCCACTAGATGGTCCACTCAGAGACATGTAACAAGGTTCTTCCTCCCAACAGCATGGTTGGGGAAGTATGGGACCTTGCTGGGAGGGAGAAAAAAAGAAAAAAAAAGGGAATGCATGTGGGGAGACCACCATGTGTCCTGTATCTTTCCTGGCCGTCCTCACCAGCTAGTCTTATTGAAGGAGTGTCATTTAAAGGAGTTTTTAAAAAGGCAAAGGTTTCCGGCTCTCCAATGCATTTCTACTAGCCTGGAAGCCAGTAAAAGGCCTATTGGTTTGAGATAAGGCATCGGATTCCCAGACAACCTTTGCTACTCTTACTTTCCTTCGTTGATTCAGTACTAGATATTTCTTGGGTGCTAGTTATGTGTCGCCCAGCCAGCAGGTGGTACTTGAGAGGGTAGGCACCTAGTAAGCCATCAGGATTGGCGCCACTAGCAGATGTGGGTACCCAGACTCTCTAGGACAGGCAGCAAGCACGAGGGCCTGGGAAATAGGATAGGCAAGTCTTTCCGGTGATAAGGGAAAAGGACTAGCACGTGGTCATAGGGCAATGCCCAGAAAAAGCCCACCTATGTAGGGTCCTCAGCAAGGCCCCTGGGTAGGTTGGGGTTCGTGAACCTGAGAAAGGGAGAGTGGGGTGGGTGTTCATCTGGGGACTTCAAGCTGGTGCCTGTTTCGCAGTCTGACCAGAGCTGGCTTTGTGATTAGGGTTCTGGATCTCCCTGACAAGAAAGCCTCTGGAGGGGAGGATGGTAGAATTAGTGGTTCCGAATGTGGGCTTTGGGAGTGTTTGGGGGGTACAATGCTAGGAAGGGAACATAAATCCCCGAAACACCCAGGAAGAATTTTTCCCAATCCAGCTAGCTTGCTGCTCTCCTGACCCTGAACAGCTCTGGGGTTTTCAGTTTATCATGACACAATTCTTTTTTTTTTTTTTTTCTGTAAGAGTCAGAGAATAAGGGCTTCATAACCCAAATTTTTCACAGTATGGTATTTGTCTCTATTTAAAATCATCTCCCATGGGGTTCAATTAACAATGTACATGTCAAATTATGTCACACCCATTACTTGCTCTAGTTTGGTCGGGCTGGGTCAGGCAGTCCCTGAACTGACAGGAGCCGCAAGCCTCGCAGCAGACAGCCGGGGCGGCAGTGCCCGGGCTGTCCTTGGCCTGAGCTGTGACAAGGGGTAACACCCCGCTGGGAACTACCAGGCAGCACGACATGAACGGTCAAGCTCATGACAGCAGTGTTCTGTGATAAAGCCCCCTTTCTCAGAGCTTCACCCCTGGAGACTCTCGGATGTGGGTTTGAATCCCGGCTCCATCATTCAGCAATAGGTGATCTTGGCAAGTCCTTTAACCTTTCTGAACGTCATTTTCCACACCTGCGAAATGGGAATACTCAGCACGCTTCATTCATAGGGCTGTAGTTGAGGATTAAATGAGATAATGTGCGTAAAATATTTGGCAGAATGCCTGACATTTAATGAGAACTCCGTGCTAGCTCCTGGTAGTATTGGATTTTTTTTTTTATCTTGTTCGGTCCTTCAAAATTGGGGCTCCTCCCAAGATTACCCACAGGAAATATTTCACAAGCTCTCCAGAAACCAAGAGAAGACAGGCAGCCCTTCCTGGAGGGCATCCAGGGTAGCCGGAGAAGCCACAATGATATTTTGACAACAGAATTATTAAAAATGCGGCAAGAGCAGCCTTGACTTTAAGAATAGCTCTGTGTGGGTACAGAAAGCTGCTTTTTCTGCCTAGTGGGGATCACAAATGTGTTTGTGTGGCCATTCAACATTTCTGCAGAGTTCCAAAGAAGCAGACATAAGGGTGCCAGGTCAGTCATCCTCTCCGCTTTAAACAGAGGTAAACCGAGGCACAGAGCAGTCCACGTCTACATGTACAGTTCTCTCCCCACCTCTCAAAGGACAAGTGAGACTGTGGGAATTGTAGAGCCAGAAGCTGAAGCTCCGCCCAAGTGACTCGAGACTGAGGCATCTGGGTCATCAGCCGCAGCGGAAGCCGATACTGTGGAAATTATTTGGGGCTACGTGCACGAAGTCTGAGCTTCTTACCCGCTTCCACATCCAAAATCTCTGGGGTAGTGTGGTGGCCCCATTGTGGGTACATCCAGGAGGTGATGTATCGTAGAAAAAGCCCCGGGTTATATTCAAGAGACCTGTACTCTGACCCAAGTCCCCCCAAACCAGCTACATGACCTTGGAAAAGTTACTTGACCTCAGATCTTACATCAGAAACGGAAGTGGAGGGTTTGCATGACATCAGGGCTTCCCAAGCCTGACAGCTCATGACTACACACTGTGTGCATCAGGGGAGGGGTGGTGGGCGGAGCTCTGAAGCCTGGAAATGTGTATTTTGCAAGTGTTCTCGGTGATTCTAAAGCGCAGTCACCATTGGGAAGTCTGGACAGATGCTCTCTGAAGTGCCCTCAGCTCCAACGTTGTCTGACTCCAAAGCCCCTTTTAAGCACATTCCACGTAATTCCACACAGTTCAGGCCAGAGGTGAAAGCCCTTATTGTGAACCCCCAGGAGAAAGTCAGTGTGTAATCCCAGGGAGCAGCCAACATGGTAGGGTGTCTGGGCGGGGTGGCGTGTGGGGAACGGTGACCACATGCGTTGGGGCTCAAGGTTGCTGCCTGTCTGGGCCAGTTGGGTGTTAGAACCCGCAAGCCCGGCTTGCCAGGGGCCAGCAGTGCTTTGACCTTGACTGTGACCATCCTTGCCTTGCTCCTGAGGGCCTGGGGCCTTCTGACCTTTGGGCTGTGGTTTTGAACACCAAATACACCTGTCCTGAGACCGAAAGACACATCAAGCATCCCAACAAGCCTGCCTTGCACCCTTGAGGCTGGCATCCTTCGTGTGAGCTTTTGAAGTGAGTCCTGTGTCTCCAGCGGTCCTACAGTTACAAAAAGTGCCTGTTTTCATGAGAAGCTACGGAACGCTGAGGCTAAAGCTGTTTTTAGCTTTCAAAAGTTTCAATTAAGGGTTGGTCCTGACAGGGCAGGAGGGGGGTGTGTGTGGCGGGGAGGTGCCGAGGCAGGAATAAATCGTGGCTCTCAGGCCTGAATTTGATCCGGGAAATGGTCTAGACAGCCTCTGGGTGGCAGAGAGAATAGGGGAGCAGGGGTCCATGGCAAGAGCTTCACTGTGGTACTCAAGCAGGAGGGGGGTTATCCGGGAGTGTGTGTGGGTTGGGGGAGGGGCGGGGAGGGATGGGGGGATCCTTGCCAGTGGGGTTGGCCATCCCCTGCTCATGCACGTTGTTCCCATTCACCAATGATAGTCTAGTGTTGCTGACACTTCTGATTCTTGAAAAGTCAGAGGTCTCCATTTTACCTGAATTCTAATTATAAAATACTGAAACAGTTTAGAAATTCCCTCAGACCAAGCGAATCACACCATCTAGCCACAGACTGAGACTCTGAGGGGAGAGCCTGGCCTCAGGGACGGATCTGGGTGGGCTCTAATATTCTGCTCCCAAATGAGCCAACCCCTCCCCCAAGAAGTTTCTCAAGCGATCGGAGCTAAATCCACCTCCTACTTGGCAATTCCGTTGCTGGAGGGAAGGAAGGCCCTGGCTTTCTGAGGTTCTAGAAATCCCCTTTCTCTGCTGCAGTAAAACACCCCCCTGGATCTAGAGTCCCCACCTGCCCTCCCCCTCCGTCTGCCCTTGCTCCCAGTAAGCCCCAGCAACAGAGCCCACTCCCGGGACAGTATACAGGCTGTTCCACAGTCTCTGTTCCCATTCTAGAAAACAGTCAGACCCAAGGAACAGAGGAGAACCTTAGGACATGGACAACCTTGAGCCATCAACGTATTTTTTTCAGAGGTAAATCTTTGGTGTACTTTGGTACTCTACCAAAAACAACTTACTCATGACAACATGTCTCAGAGGCTGAGCCGTGGCTCTAGAATTGCTATGTAGGAAAATCTGAGAGGCAGCATTTTGTTTGGAAGGAATAGCTAAAGGACTGTTCCTAAAGCTACATTGTATATTAAACTCTTTTTACTTAAATGGCACATGTATTTGAAAAAACAAAACAAAACAAAAAACAAAGAAAACCCCTAGAGGCCCTGTCGCTGTGATTGGTCAGGACACTTGCAAGGGCGACAAGATAGGGAGAGACATCTCCCACTTGTACATGGGGAGGGAAATGGGCAGGATGAAGTCCCAGAACAAACCAGGGGCAACATAAGCCCCACAGCTCAAGAAAATATTCAATTTGGAGGTTGAACATTTTAAACCTAGTTCCCGAAAGTGTCCTGGATGAAGAGGGGGCATTCTCCCCACCAGGCTGGGCCCTTCTGGATAAAACCAAACCTGCTCCTTGGCAAAGGTCAGTGGTAATGTCAGAATGTCCCAGACACCTGCTCCCATGGGCTTCCTGCGCCAGGCAGCTGGATGGCTCATGCTGACCACCATGTGGCCCTCACGGCCTGCTGTCCTGGCTCGTTTGCACCAGATGACCCGGGGGACAGGGACTTCACCGCATTGCTCAGACTGTATCCCAGGGGATCCTGCCCACGGTTCCCTTCGTGGGATCAGCAAACTCAAGGGACGTCAGGGCAGGTTTTCCTAGCGTTTACTTGGGAGTCACTTCTTACTCTAGCAGAGTGACAGAATGTCATACTCCTCACTTGCCGGGAAGTGGTCGAATTCTGTCACCATAATGTCACTATTCGGTATTATGTCAAGTAAGTGATCCATGTATAACCCAAGAGGTTTCAGGATTTAAGAACAAGCAAACCACTGACCCATCACTAAATTGGTGGCTGTCATCACACTTCATAACTGCCTCACGTGCACAGCATTTCCTTCCGGAAAATCCATCGTCAGCAACTGGCAAGAAATCACACTGTTCTCATTGAAAATTTCTCTGTTAATAGAAGGATCGACTTTACTTTTTTCCTTTGACTTTTTAAACAGGAGTAACTCAACACTGAAAGGAATGGGATGTTTATAGTTTGTTTCTCCCCGGGAACAAAACTCTGGTAGGACCCACAGGTGCAGGCCTGCCTGCAGAGCGAGGCACAACTGGTATGTTTTAGTTGGAGTGCATTTGGGGGTCCGGGGGACCTGCAGCAGGGGTGGTCCGCCCGTGGCTTCCTCTGTCCTCAGCCAGCTCCCTGCAGCCCCCCGGGGTGTGCGCCCCGCTCACCCACACCTTGCGCCCGGCTGCCTCACTCAGCTCCCCACAGCACCTCCTCCTCCCCGGGAAACCGGCCCCAGCAGACGCTCCGCTGAGCGGCTTCAAGGCCCCTAAGTGAGGCCTGAGGAGGTGGGGACATCCAGGGCGGGACTGAGGCTTGGGGCCGCTTCACAGGATGCCCACCTTTTGTTTGTTTGTTTTAAAGATTTTCTCCATTTATCTCACAGAGAGAGAGAGAGAGAGAGCGAGAGAGAGCGCACAAGCAGGGAGAAAGGCAGGCAGAGGGAGAGCAGGGCTTCCCGGTGAGCAGGGAACCCGAGATAGGGCTCGAACCCAGGACCCTGGCCTCCTGACCACAGCTGAAGGCAGACGCCTGAGTGAAGCACCCAGGCACCCCTTTTTTACTTTTCATTTTGGGTTGGAGCTCTGTCAGATTTCTTGGTCTCAAAGGCCTTCCTCCTCAGTCCGCAGTCTCCTGGTCGGCCATGTGGTAGTTCCGCTACACACAGTTGATAAGGGGACAGGTGAGACACGAGTTTTGGTAGCATCAGTTCCTGGTGACTCGAGATGTAGATGATATGTGTGCAATTTGTCAACGTGTATGTAGCCTGTTAAAGAACCAAAATTCAACTAAGGAAATTTAAAGATCTCATTGGTTTATTCAACAACTCGTGAGTCAGGCAGCATCCCATCTAACAAATGGGGGGGTGCTCTGAGGAGCCCTGTGACAGGAAAGGGGCGGGACAAAGAAGTTATTGGTGAAAGAAAAGAAAGAACTGATTCAGGCAAGGTCACTTTCCCTTAGGGTTAAGGGCAAGGGTCTTGGCAGACACCCTCACTAATGCTGATCAGGAAATTGCACACTGATTGGTTTAAAATCCACTCCTGGGAAAGGCGTAGTGTTAGGTGATACGTTTTGGGTTGGGCTTAACATAAGTGATTCCATTTTTGGTCTGTGGTTTCCTTTTTTTTTTTTTTTTAAGATTTGCTTATCTATTTTAGAGAGAGAGTGCGAGTGGGGTGGGGGGAGGAACAGAGGGAGAGGGAGAATCTCAGGCAGACTCCAGACTCCCTGCTCAGCACGCAGCCCTCACGGGGCTTGATCTCACAACCCTGAGATCATGACTGAGCGGAAATCAAGAGTCAGATGCTTAACAGACTGAGCCATCCAGGTGCCCCTGTTTTTTTTTTTCCTGTTGTTTCTTTTTAATAAGCCTAAACACATACAGCCTCTTCAGAACAGAGAGTGACTATAATTTCTTTTAGATAATGATAGTGCAAAAAACACAAATTGCCTAAGAACACTTACTGTTTTCCAGGCAAGACCATGAAAGTCAATGTCAGAAAGTCCCTGCTCTTGAAAATTTTGTAGTTTTATGAAAGACATTCGTACTAACAAGTTCAAGTCCAGATCACTCTTGTCTCCTATTAGGGTCCTTATAAGCAGGGGTAAGCAGCAGCCTGCCAAAGCAGGGCAAGCAGTATGGAGCCACGGGCTACATGTGGTCTATACTTTCTTGGAATCGAAGGTCCTCAGAGACTGGGAGGGAACATTAATGTTTTTGATTAAAATAACCACAAACCCCTACTGTGGAATAGCTTGCAAAAATCAGATCGCCCACCCGCCCACTTACAGCCCCTCCTCCACCCGTGTCTCCTAGTGGATGGGGGGCCGATCAGGACCAGCATTGGAGGGCACAGCAGTGGAGAGGCAGGAGGGAGCAGGGCAGCCAGAGCTGTTGGGGGGGGGAGGGCAGAGGCATCGGGGAGGTGCAAGCCCCCACCCAGGGGTGGTATCACAGTGGAGGTCCGAGGGCCCTAGGTTAGAGCGAAAAGCACAGAAATGCTGTTGGGGAGATTGGAAACTTCAGTAACCCTTCATGTTGCAGAAATGGGGGCGAGGCATTCACTAAGAACTTCAGACTTGGAGAAGACCGTCTTTGAAGCAACCCAGAGTCCTCTCTGTGCGGGCTTGTCTGCTTTGAAGTTCTCCTCCGCCCTCCTGGGGAAGTGGGGAGGCTCTCAAGTGACTGAAGCAGAGAGGTTGCATGGAAGAGAAAGAGCCGAGCAGGCGCCTTCTGTCCCCCAGCACGGCAGCCAGGCAGGAAGCTCTCCTGAGTAACTCGGGTTTTAGTTGGAAATCTTTGGTCATGCTCCTGTCTACGCAGCAGTGTGGGGGAATGCGGTTAGATTTCCTCCTTCCTCAGGGTGGACAGGGACGGTGGGGAGGGGGCATGAAGCAATAATGGAGAAGTGATTTCATGAAGAAGGTGGAGGTCACACAGAGGGTTTTAAACTCACAGAAGCATTTCTACCGTGGGGAGAACAGGTCACTGCAGATTCCAGAGGAAGGATCCACCCAGGCCTCCTGACTTGTGGCTTTAATTATCCAGTTAGTCATTGGTTTACTGTCGTCCAAGTTTAATAAGCTTGACTGTGACCTGTGAGCAAAAAAGTTGGCCAGGCTGGGGGAAAAAAAAGCCACTCTGGGTCGCCTGGCAGCTGAGGCAGGATCCACAGAGCCCAGCAGCCCCGGGGAAGCGGGGACCACCTTCTTTTTCTCTTCTTCCTTTGCAGCTGTGATCTTGAACACAGGGCCCCAGGCATCGACCAGGCCAGTTAAACTGGAACATCTTAAGAACCGACAGCGTGTAACTAACTGCTCAGAGAGAAGTTGCACTTGCACAGAGCACCCTTGGAAAGCAGAAGCTGATTCACAAGCCGGGGAGGGTGTGGGTGAGGGGCTGGGAGGCTGATTGTCACTGGGCTGCTTCCCCAGGTTTTCACAGGAAGTGGCAGACCCCCCCCCCGGGCCCTGGCCCCTTGCCCTTGCCCTGGGAGGAATGAGTGCGTTTGGGTGGCATCCTCCTGGAAGGGGAATAAAAAGGTTTTTGTCCCCCTGACCTTGGAACAAAGCCTGAAGCTCTGTGTGCACAGGTCATGCTTCCATTTTTGGAAACCCGATCCTTTCGACCTGAACACACTGCTCTGCGATTGGCACGCCGGGATGCTCCTAGCTGGGCTCCGCGGACGTTCTGGCTTCCAACTTCCCTCCTGAGCGCCTGGTGGCTGTCACTTGACTGTGCCTCCCGCTATTCTATCTGCCCGGGCTTACGTTTCCAGCATCTCACCAGAGCTGCCAGGCTCCACCTTCCAGGCCAGGCTTTCTACACAGAGGCGGCCAGGCCGGCAGGGGAGACCTCCAATCCACCTGGCAGCATTTGAATCATTTCATCCACACACACTTCTCCTCCAGCCACCGGGACTATTTTAGTTTCCCTGAACCACGCAAGGCGCCTGTCAGCCTGCTCCCTCTCAGAAGCAGGGCGCACCCCGGGAGCGCTCCGGGAGCCCCACCACACTGGTTTCTTTGTGAGGTCATCTTCGCAGTGGCTTCCGGGCCCTCTGGCCCCCTTCCTGGTAGCTTCACACACTCTGGTTTGCCAGAGTTCAGTTCAGTGAAAACATAAGGGCCTTCTGAGGGCTCACCCCTCTGCTGCAGGTGGCGGAAGATACAAGAGTCGCCACGGGGTGCTCTGGGGGATATAGTGTAGTCAAGAGTTATCCATGGTGCCCCCCCCATGTGAGTCCCAAAGAATTCCATTGTCAGATTGGGGAATTTTGATCATTCAAAACACACATTTCTATATTAAAGGATCTGAGAAGGCCTGTCATAAAGAAATTCTGTTCCCCCTTTTCAACCTACCATTTCCCCAATGCAGCATGATAGCAACCATGAAACTCTTCATATCACAACGGCTACGTCTCAAGGAACTAATTCATGTTTTTTGTAACATGTTTTAGGAAACGATCCAACAGTGGTTTTCAACCTAAAGGGGCACCTCGGTCTCAGGAGTATTTGGACATAGGTGGTGGCATTCGGGAGGTCCCGAAGATGGGAGGTGCCATGGGCATTTGCTGCGTGGGGAGCTATAGGGATGCCAGCCCCCCTGCAGTGCAGTGCAGCCTGTCTTCATTGGCCTAGAACTGTCCTGCCCGGAAGACCCAGAGCGCTCCCCTCCCCACTGAGAAGCAGTGGTTGGACAAGCGCTCAGCATTTTCTTGAAAACCCTCTCTGCAGGTCCAAACACCTCCTTGCTATCTTCTTGGCCTCCAGATTCCTTGCTTCCCCTTATTGGGATGTTTGCATGGTTCCTTCCCGGTCTTCAGTGAGTCTGGTCTGAGTTGGCAGGGACAGAAGCTACCAGAAGGCAGCGTTCCACAGTCCCATCTGCTCTGGAGATGACAAAAGGATGTGTTCACGTGGTCCTTGGCGGGCAAAGAGGAGGCGCTCACCTACCTGAAAGTCCTCTCATCGGGACACCTCCTGGCTCAAGCCAGAGTGAGAACCCCTGGCGCTCAGCCAAGGTCAGGTGACCCGAGAAAGACCGTGAGAACGGCGGGCACAGCCCCCCACCCCAGCCTTCTGGGGTGAAGCCGCGGAGATCCCGACACCCACAGGCTGCTGCTCCAAATCAAGGGATTTGCGGGCCCGGCTTCTGTCGAAGCAGAAAACGCCCATGGCAACGGGCAAGTGTTGCCTGAAACTGCAGCGTGTGTTCACCCTGCGGCTGGGCGGTGTTTTCTGGAGCAGTCAAAACGGTCCTCTCCCAGCCCCGAAGGTTTGCGCGGGAACTGCTTCGGGGCTGTTTCCCCTTCCTCTTTCTCTCTCAGGATTAGTATGGTAAGGGGGTGGGGTGGGGGGCGGTGGTGGTGCAGGTTTTTATTTGGAAAAGGACTTTTAGGCCAACGTCGTGCCACGTGTGAGGTCCAATAGCCCCATTTTATGGATGAGGACACTGAGATCCAGCGAGATCAGATTTGAAGCCCCGCAGCTGGTGTGCAGCCAACCCCGGTAGAGAACCCCCCTGGCCGTTGGGCTGCCCCCATTCACTGTTGTTTTCCGTCTCGAACACCCATTGAACTACACGGTCTTTGATTTTCCTCTGTTAAGAAGGATTTTTAAAACTTGGCGGCAGGGGGAGGGGGGTGAGCAAAAAGGCCTTTCAGTCTCAAAGCAATGTCTTAAGCTCACCTGGGGGTCCTCTGGCTCTCTAGGGCAAGGTAACTTTGACTTAGTATTTACTATTAATTGGAGTCCAGGCATGCATACCTCTGTAAAATTAGATGACACTGTGTAGAAACTGTTAAGATGTAAATGACTTTTCCGTTCAGTAGCGATGCAAATGATTTCTATCTGGTAGAAAAAAATAACCCCGAAGGTTATGGTTTTGTGGCCCTGTAGGACTTTAACCAGTTTTGTATCAAACTCTGCAGCCTTCAGCATTCCTTTGTTTTCTGAGCGCACAACATCTTTATTCTCATATCCTATTTTAAACCAGCTTTGTTACCTTGCAGATTCTCTCCTTCGCGGAGTAACTAAAATCACTGGCACATACTCTTCATCTCTTGTCAAGGCTTCGTGTTCCCCCTAATCCACTATCAGCTGGGATACACGCTCAACGCCCATTGCTGATTTTCCAACCCGAGTGGAGCGTGCACAGGACATCAGGGGGACCTGGGGTATGTGCTCACCAACTCTGCAGAGTCAAAGAAATCTCTGGGATGGTCAGAAACACTGGGACTCTCAGAAGTGTACAAACTGAACAGGCTATTCCAAGTAGTCTGTCCCCCCCCCCGTCCCCTATTTTAATCACCACATGTCTATGATCAGAGGCTGAGGGCTCCGGCCTACAAGACACCTGCTCTGCTCTCAGCCCCACAGAAGACCTCTGCCCACGCATGCAGCCACGCCTGTGACCTCACCTCACGGGGCTGGGCCCCTGGTCCAAGCAGCAGCCCACTTACTAATTGGTCAGCCAGTGGGGGCTCAGCCCAGCGACACTCATGGAGGTCCTTGCTCTTGGCCAACTTGACAAGGGAAGCCTAGAGGGAGCACCTGGTGGTAAAGGAGCCAGATAAGGCAGGCATGCGGGGTCCTGAAGCAACAGCTTACAGCAGCAGCAAGAGCAGTGGCAGAGCACGAAGGCCAAGGACGGACAGAGCCGGCTGTGTGGCTGGCCGGGAGCCGCAGTGCCTGGGTCTGAAAGCTGTGTCTGATCTCGAAAGACCTCTTGGTTCCTGACCTACATCTAGGACTCTGTCAGGCTCCACACAGGTTCTATTTCTCCTGTTCCTCCCAATAAGTGAGCCGTGTGGCTTGTCCTGGGTTGTCATTTGACCTGTCCTTTGGTCAATGGCCCTTAGCTTCTTATCTGTGTGAGGCCTTAAAAGAAACCACACAATGCTGCAGGGAAACTAGTCAGTCTCTGCTCCCTCCAGTTAGAGACCTTGATTCATCCTCTCACCTTCTCTAATAACTTCAATAATAGCATAAGAGTCTATTCGCTTTTGTTCTGCCAGCTCTGCCCAGGGACATGACAGATTTTCTAGGAAAGAGCAAGTTTACTTGGTTAGAGTGGTCTTTCTCTTCTGTCTCCCTCCATTCATTCATGTTTGAGCATTCATTCATTCTCTCCACAAGCACATCATTGGTTCTAAAATGAATAAGACAACAGTCCTGCTTTGAAAAAGATCACCGTTGCCAGGACGGGGTTAAGGGACCGGGCTCAGAGCAGGAGTGAAGTGAGAGGATGGGTGCCCCATGCACCCCTGAGGTGGGGGTGAGGAGGGGCACCCCCTTGCTCCATGGCCTGCATTGGCACCTTTTCTCTCGGCTCTCCCACAAATGCTGGCTTTCGAGCCTCTGGCCTGGAACCACATGTAACCAAAGCCATATGTTCAACCTGGATTAACTAAAAGGAGGCCTCAGCAGATTTCTGGGGCTCTTGCGTTATACTATTGTAACATTTGTCGCTGTGTGGTGTTTGTTACGTGTAACCCTGCGGCCCGGACTCTGTTAGTCTGTAAAGTTTAAATGGTGAGAGACTTCTGGTCTTGAATTTTAAAAACAAGGATTATTTTTGGCTTATTCCACGAGAACGCATCATGTCTGCTCCAGGTTGGACCGGAGAAGTTCACAGTCCTGATTCTTCTGGGAGAGGACGGTAATCTTCATGGATTTTAAGAAATGGTGTAAAAAAAGGCTGGACTATAAACTCAAAGTCCTGGTCTTCAGTTCTTAGCACCAACGTGCAGAAAAAAGTTCCCAATCCAGTTTCTAACCACGGGTGTCCAAGCGCCCAAGACGGCAGGGAGACGGGAACAGGAGGTGCTCGTTCTGGGCACGGGCGCCCGAGCTTGCCCCAGCCCCGAGCAGGCCCTGGAGGCCGCAGCACCTTCTGCCCGGACAACAGAGCTTTGCAGAGGCCTCGGGGCGGCTGCTCTGGCTGCTTCCCAACACCGTGCCAGTGACGTGACGACAGATGTGGTCGTTTTTATTTGGGGAAGGGTGGTCCCAGTGATGAAGAGGCCCTGTCCCCTGTGCGGGTCCCCAAAACTGCAGGTCAAAGTCTCAGCCTCCCCCTCTGCGGTACGGGCAAGAGCGCCTGCTCCATAAGGGGTTAGTGATGGGGATGGGAGGCGCGCCAGGAGCCCACGGAGCTCACTAGTCATAGCTATGGGGTTAATTGTGGGGAAGGGGCCAGAGATTGCCTTTCTGGCCCTTGTATCTGTAAATGGGAACTGGGGCAACTTGCAGACACAGACAGGACACTCCTGGCTGTGAGGCCAGTATCTTGCTTGAGATGGGTCATCTAGGGGTTTCCCTAAGGCCTCCCGCCCTTTTTTGGGGGGTGGGAATGAAAGCATGAGGGCCGTGGGGTCTACCCGCACATGTTACGGGGCCGGAGCTGGGGTTCCCCTTGGGCCTACCCAGTGCAGGCCCCTTATCCCCTCCCCTAGCTCTCTGTCATCCAGCTCTTGTGTCCAGGAAGATTCAGCCGTGATTTCAGAAGACATGCTTCTACGAGGTCAGTACCGAGGCCCCTGACCCACAGTACAGCTAGTGGCCACTCCCTCAGCACCTCCCTTGCTTGACCCCTCTAGCTTTTAGCTTGGAGAACAAGGAACTCCTATCCGTACAGGCTCCATCTTTCCCTTCCCTTTCTAGTCTCCCTTCCTAGGTCTCGCCCACGTGTT
This sequence comes from Ailuropoda melanoleuca, assembly GCF_002007445.2. Taxonomy (NCBI): domain Eukaryota; kingdom Metazoa; phylum Chordata; class Mammalia; order Carnivora; family Ursidae; genus Ailuropoda; species Ailuropoda melanoleuca. The sequence continues at coordinate 25,340,295 of NC_048237.1, forward strand.
TGTCTCTCCAGCGAAGAACACTGAAATTAGTAAGCCAGGTTTGCCTCCTGGGCAGGACTTATGAAAGCCAGGCGCTCCTGGATGTAACGGATGTAAACGCTTTGTCTGGGCTGCTCGGCACTGCCCCGGTTTTTCTTGGAGCGCGGGCCCTCCCCTGTTCATGTGCAGGAGGTTCCGGTGGGGGGGCCCCAGCCAGGCTCAGGACCGACACACAACCTGGGCCTGGCCCGGCCACATCTGTCCTCCCGCCCATCAGCAGGGCAACCAGAGCCAGGCCCAGGCTTAAGTCTGTCAAAGAAGAGTCGGTGTCAGGATTTTTGCTGAGACTGGTGCGAACGAGGTCTGGCTCTCTACAGGGCTTGCTGGGTCCGAACAAGTTGGTCCTGAGGCCCCTGGTGGCCATCTTGCTACTGCTTGGGTGGGGAGAGCAGAGACAGAAACCCAATGACCCTGTTTAGGTCCCTGAACCCCACGGCGTGTGAAGCCCCTGGACTTCCCAGCTGTATGAACTGATACATCATTTTTCCTTAAGTCCATTGATTCGGAATTTATATTGCTTTCAATTTAAAAAGACTTGAATGCTAGCTGGCCAAAGTGTAAACTGATTTCAAGCCATCAAAGATGTACTTCTCCAGGTCACAGAGAAAAGAGGCAGGAAGAAAAGTGACAGAGAAAGCTGGGTGGAGAGGCTGGAGTCCGGAAAATACGGCCTTACGTTTTCTTGTTACTTATTAAAGACATTCCCCTCCCTCCCTCATAACCATGTAATCGGTCTCTACTGTGCTTCTCAAAACACACCCTTGGAAAGGAGACTGAAAGACTTGCTCTGGTCATGCAGAATTTGTAGACCATGGTGAGGTTTTCTCCCCAAGGGCCCTTGAAAATCCCTCCGGAGACTATTCTGAACCCCAGCTCCCACCCCAAGCAGATGTGCATCAGCCCTGAGACCTGGATCCCCCTGCCCGTGACTTGGAAAACAGTTCTTGAAGTAAGTGTTTCACTTACAGAAGCCTTCAAACCGTCGGTGGGACAAGCAGCCCCATGCCTTATCCAGGTGCCAGACAATGAGATTCGGCTTTTGACAACCCCACCATCCACTGCTAAATGGGTTGAACAAGACAGAAATCTGTTTTTCATGTGTATGAAATTTGGACATAGGCTTCTTGAAGTTGTCCGGACCCAGGACCTCCCTCTCTTGCCTTCTCACCGTCCCCAGCAGGGGCATCTGCATTCTGCTACTCCCTCCCCCACTGTCTTCCCCGTCAGTCCCCCATACCGCTTTCACTTCCATCATTGGGCGGGCATAGAGAGGCCACAAGCAAGGGAGGCTGGAAAGGCACCCTGTACTGTGTATGCCAGCTCAATATTGGATGGGTCCACGCCTAAGAAAGGTAAAATGGACACTGGGGGACACTAGGAGTCTTTACCGTATGGGTCACTCCATGACATGCCACAGTGAAACTCCTCCCAGAACAGCCCCAGTGCTGGTGGTTGCCCACGAGGGCCGTTGGAGAAAGAATTTATAATTTACTCCAGACACATCAGTACAGACACCTGTTACAAAAGCCAAGAGAATGACCTGGGGCCATCTGGCGAAGCCTTCGCCATCATTATCCATCTTTGACATTCAGGGGTCACTGCCCTCAGGGAATAAGGCCTCCAGTCCCATCTCAGTTCCTCAAGGATGGCTGGGCTAACAATGGCATTAGAGCCACAGGAAGCCAGAGAGCAGGCAAAGGAGCCCTGTCCCTACTTGACCCCGTCTCGGCCGAGATTACACAGCAGCAGCTTTCTTAGGGAAAAAATAGAAGTGGGGTGTGTTTCTTGATATATTTCACTACCACTAGATGTGAAGGGCCCGTTTATGAATAAGCAAACCGTGGGACTCCGTACAAGGTTGTTTGCTCCTAGAGCTCCTTTTGCAGCTCCGGAGAACTGGGGCCACATCGGCAGGACATCCACGACCATGTGACAGACTATCTTCAGGGAAGGACCCCAGCCTCCCCACTCACGGCTTAACGTTTGCAAAGCTCTTAGAATGCTGGTTGGCACTTGGTAGGAGCTCAGTAACTATTAGTGGATATGGGCTTGAGTATCCTGGGTGAGAAAAGCACCTGTTATTTTGTGAAATATTACACATCTACTATGTATAAGGGATTGATCTAAGGGCCGTGGAGGGTCACAGAGATGAAAAAGACACCATCCTTGCCCCCAAGGAGTTTACAATTCTAACATGGTTTCGAAAGGCTGTTTATTTCATGTCAATTATCAAAACAAAGCAAAAAAATAATCCAGGGACGTCAGCGTAATTCACCTGGGCTGGGTCTTGGGGAGTCGCAGGCAGGATACTGGCTTTGGAAATAGCCTTCTGTTTGTTCCTGTCCCTTCCCACGTCCTAGCTGAGCCTCTGCCTCAGTTTACCCCTCTCCAAGGTGAGAGCAGCAGCATCTGTGTCTTCCCAGCCCCCCTCTCCCTGGCGCTCTGAGCTGCTGGAAGCAATGATATCTGAGTCACGTGGGGCTTCCCGAGAACCGGTTTTACATTAAACCTTTCTTGGGAATGGGGGGTGGGGGAGTGAAAGAGCTGTCTTTCCAAACTGGCTGTTTTGCTTTGAATTCATCTTTACATGAGATCCTCCCAGGAAAAATGACGGAGGAGGGGACAGAGGGAAGGATTAAATACCCAGGGGAGAGTAAAACAAGATGGCAGAAGACCTGGGAGATGATGAAAGATTGGAGGGCTGCTGTTTGATCCCTAGACATCGATGTCCTCTGGACACCCTGGGTTGGGCAGCCACTATCCCTACCCCAGGGGCCACTCTCCTCCCCACTGTATGTTTGCGATGGCCTAGATCAATGGGGGCTTCAAAATCACCCACCTTTATGTTACCTTCATTCGGTGACTCATTTTTTCATTCTACATTCATTCATGTCTATTGAGTCCCGATAGCAGATGGGGTAAGATTTCCAGATGGCAGCTATCAGGAAGGGTCTGTATTTGCATCAACCTTCCGTACAATTCGTTTCATTTCCCAAGAGTGGTTCGGGACTTGAAAGTAGACGTGGCTTAGAACGTTTTCTGAAAGTCGGGTCTCGAGTTCTCAGGGTGGGGCCCACTTCTCCCAAGAAGTCTGAAACATCCTTGGCGCAGGAGGCACCCAGCTTTGTGCTCATCCTCACAGGCATTCAAGCCCAGGAGGCGCTCTGCGCAGTCCCGGGCTGTCCCCAGGGTAGCCGGAGGCGCCTGGCTGTAACCAACAGCGACTCTTTGTGCAGGTGGGGCTGAGTCACCTGACAGGTCTGAAATGTAACTTCCTCCTCTGAGCCAGGGGAACTGAATCTGAAAGACTAGAAGGATGGGTCAAAATGAAGATAAAACTGAAAGGAATAAAAGTTTTGTACTTTGTGATTCAAAGAAAAAAAGATTTTATAAAGGAAGAAGGAGTCCCGTCTTGATGGTCTTGTACCTGAAACGGACGTAGAGATTTCCGTTGCCTGAGGCTCAGTGTGAACCGAGAGCTGACTTAGCAGCTGGAAACCCAAACAACTTTGCCTGTGCTGGCAGAGTCACGAGTGTCTAGAGAGGGAGGTGGGAGCCCCCTGGGCTTGTCACAGGGCAGGCCATCTCAGATGTTCGGGCTTAGCTCTGGGCCCACGTTTGAACGCTTTAACACCCAGGCAGGATCCCTTGGGAGGACGGTGTGAGTGCAGAAACCACACATGAAAAACCAGTGACATTCAGTCTATAAAAACAATTTATGGACGTATCAACTTTCTTCATATAGTTAATAGGTCAGAGGGCCGAGGGAGGCTGGAGAACGGAAGCTTGAGAAGGGCTACGTCATTCTCAGATGGTGGTAGACACCTTCGGACGCGGACCCGCACAGCCTCCAGCCCCTTCACATTTGATTCGCATCTTCCTCCCTCCTTTCATTTCCTCCCGCCTCAGAACAGTCCCTCCCCCTTAGGAGGTTCCCCTCATCCTCTCCTATCTTCCATCTCTAGGACACAGCCCGCCAATTACCACCCTTTCAGAATCTTTAGTTTTCTCTTCTCCATGGGCTTCTCCCCACAAGCCAGCAGCTATGAGGCAGATAATGATTTGGGTACTCATGCGTCAGGTGCACCGAGGTTGACATGCCTTGACTAATCCTCACACCAATCCAGTGAGCAGGCGAGGTCTTCTCCATGTAGAGATGAGGAAACGGAGACGTCGAGTGGCACAGTGACATCCCCAAGCTCACCCAGTCCAGGGACGTCTGTCTCTAATACTCTCAACTGCACTTGCATTCAGGCTGTAAGCACTGCCCTCCCTTTCCAGCCAAATTTCCCCAAAGGAGCCTCTCCTTGTGGCCACTGCTTCCTCTCCCACCTTCCCCTCTGCTGTGGTCTGCTCTCTGCATTCTCCCCCTGCAGAGGCAGCTCCCCAAAGGGCATCAGTGAGCTGATGGTTAATCCAGCAGCCTTTCCTCAGTGGTCACTACCTGGCCCTTCTGTAGCCCCTGGCGTTGCTGGCCACACTCCGCTCCCCACCCCCCACATGTGGCGGAGCTCGCCCACTCCCACCACTCACCGCTCATCTTTTCATCCCCATCCAGGTCCCTCCTTCCACGTGTCACTAGTCATCTTAAAGGACCTGAGGACTCAGCTGAAGTTGGCAACCAGGGATCTGGGAGGGAGGACTCCCTGGTATGCGCTGGGGTGCACAGAACCGAGTGTGCTGGAGGGCACAGTTCCAATGACCCAGCTGTCCTCATGCTCACACTGGGTGGAGTTATAGGGGAGAAACAAAGGGACCAGGAATGGGGATGGTATGGTCTCAAAAAGCAGAGAACGCTGGGAGAGCAGAGGGCGGTGCTTAGGGAGGGGATGAAGTCCGAGGAGAAAGCAGGCGGAGGCCCTGGGGAAGGATGACTGATGAAGAGCAGAGGAATGTTGCTGGAATGACCGACATCAAGGAATTGAGATTCTGGAGCGTTGGCTGACTCAACAAATGCCCTAAAATCATGGCAGGAGATGGGTTTAACTTTCCTGACTCCTGCCCATATCCCGTGCGAAGCTGTGTCCTCCCCAGCAGGAGGCTGTATTCCCTTCAGTGTTCTAGTTTGCCGGCGTTCGGCTTCCTGCCCCAGTTACACAGGACCACACATCCAGCGCTGTGCTGAGCGGCATGACCCCAGGAGTGCCCCCCGCGAGAAAACCACGCCGCCAGTACGGTGCCCGGGCACCGGGGCGCGGACCGAATGAACAGATGACGACTATATTCGTTCCCTGCGTGTGTTCCTGCGGTTCTGTTCGGCAGTATTCTGAGCACCCACTGATGTCAGGCTGTCCGTGAGGGATTGAGACGGATCAAGAGGGGAGAAGGGAGCAGGGAAACAGCCCTGCCACCCAGGTGCTATTATACTGGCTGATTCTGAATTAGGGCAAAACCTTAGAGGCTTCCAGACAGAACCCTAAGCTCCCTCTTCCGCGCTCAGCATTTGCAAATTTCCTTTAGAACCCCAGAAATGCTTCGGCTTCATGAGACCGTCCGAGGATATTTGGCCTGTCTCGGGTGACCAGAGTCCACATGTGTGTGCCTGGGACAGAGCTGCTGCTGGGTCCTCGAGGGAAGACCCTGCAGGCTGCCCCCAGGAGAGCTCCTCTGGACTCCCTCTTCCTGTTCCCCAGGAAGGTCCCCAGGAAGGGGGCGGTTACAGCTAATCCCCTCTGTTTCATCGCTCATCTCATTCAGAAAGGGGTCTGAGGATCTCTTTTCATTTTCACTTAGAAACAACCCTTATCTCCGAAACTCCTGGAGTAGTTCTCAGAGACCTAGCTCTCGGCGGTTTCCGTGTGCACCAACAAGAACTAGAGCGTACCAGAGGCTTCTCCTCCTATTTCCCAGAAGAGTGCAGGAACAGAGCCTTCCAAGGAGAGCCCAGGTCCCTACCTCCTGCTCCCATGGGAAGGTAGCTGGTTCCCCCTTGCTCTCTGAGGCACTGAGGCTTCCGTAGAACAGGGCTGGGGATTTAGCTAGACAGAAGCATAGACTTGGCCAGCTGCCACCCTGGCTCTGCCCTTGGAGACTTCCAAAAAGCTTCCCACTCTGGTGTTTGCCTGGGTGGCCATTAATGTTCCCCCTGTAGGCCCTGGAAACCCAAGCAGAACTGGAACAGCCAAGTGCTGTGGGTTTAGTCGGGGCTGCAGGCCTCCTCAGTCAGCACTCTTCCCCTCTCCCCCTCAAACACAGACACACATACAGCCTGCAGGGAAGAAGCCAGAGAAAGCAGCCCAGGACACTGGTGAGGAGCGGACTGGTCACGGGGAATCCCTCTGCGCAGAGGCCGGCTTTGACATGGGGGTGGAGTCAGGGAATCCAGAAACCCTCTGTCCGAGTCCCAGGACTCTGTTCTATTTAGACTCCTAGGGCCGTCTGCCCCGGATGGAAGCCCCGGCACCAGACCAGCTAGGGTGATAACCAGAACCCTGGGGAAATATTTATTTACAGACAGGTCGCACAATATTGTCAGAAATTCGATCCAATCCAAGGTTTACAGATTGGAAGAGTTATAGATTTATGGCTTCTTTTGAAGGACAAAAATCAGATTCTGTTCACCTAGACTCGCATGGCAAAACAAAACACACTATTTAGTGCATTTCCGAGAGGTCTCCATACCCCCCACTCCCTGTGACAGCCTCACACGGGGCCAGTGCCATTGGCCTTGCACTTGCACTGCTGGGCTTATAGAACAGATTTCTCGATACACTCTTAGCCATCAAAGGTGATTTTTCCCCATTTGACTTACAGGTTCCTATCGGCATTTGAATTTGCAAATGCCCTGATCCCAGACACCTAGAAGAGCCAAGACTGTTCTGATCACAAGGGACAGAAAATAAACCCAAATAAACAGAAATGAAGAGAGGTGCTGGCTGGCTCAGCGGCTGGAAGAGCACCTGGGCAGCTACAGAAGTGAGGCAGGGAGCGCGGGGCTCAGAGAAGGGCCGTGCAACCCCGCCAGGATGCTCTCTCCTGCTCTCCCATCCGCTGATCTCTGCTTGTCTTTGCATGTTGCCCTCATTCTCTTTCAGCAGAGATGCCTTGGTCATGTGGTGAGACTCACGGCCATTAGAAGCCCCGATTTAGAAATCCCCGTAGGAAAAAGAGCTTCCTTTCTCCACTTCTGAAAAATCAATCCCAGGAAAGGATGCCAGCCTCACTTGGGTCATAGGCCTTAGAACGGCAGGTGGTCTTCTTTTTAAATCCAGTATGTAAGTAGCTTGTCACTGTTCTCAGTAAGTCACAGATATTAGTCTTTTTTTTTTTTTTAAGCCTATGAGTTAGTCCGATTAGTACCTCCATTGCAAATGCAGAAACCGAGACACAGGTAAGTGGGTTTCCCAAGGCCACAGAGCTATTACTTGGCAGAACTAGAATTGGAGCCCTGGCAGTCTGGCTCCAGAGTCCATATTTATACCCCCATGTGACGGTTGTACCCCCACGGTATGGTTGTGCAGGTTTGCATGACATAACTCTAGGGGAGTGAACCCTGGACCGAAACAGAGCGTGACCTCACAGGGACATGGAGGACAGGGACAATCACTGGCTGTCAGGGTGACTGGGAGACTAACGCGGGCTCATATCTGGTAGGTGCGGGGGGTGGCTCCTGTGCCTGACAGCCCCACTGGGCCACAGTTATTGAGGGAAAAGTAGCTCCCCAGCGAAAGCGGCCCGGGCAGACCGTGATAACGTATGACCATCTCAGGGGCATCCAGGGTCTGCCATGCCTACAGCAGCTGCCTATTTTCCTGCTCCCTAAAGATGTCTAGACATGACATAGCCCCTGCGAAGGCTATTCTGGCCTATGGACTCTTTTTTTTTTTTTTAAGACAGAAGTAGCTCAATGTCAACGATACAAAAAAAAGGCTTAAAAGAAAACTCATAATCACTTAACATACCGACCCTATAATTTTTTTTTTTAAGATTTTGACAGAGAGAGACACACAACCAGCGAGAGAGGGAACACAAGCAGGGGGAGTGGGAGAGGAAGAAGCAGGCTCCCAGCAGAGCAGGGAGCCCGATGCGGGGCTCGATCCCTGCACCCTGGGATCATGACCTGAGCCAAAGGCAGACACTTAACAGCCTGAGCCACCCAAGTGCTACTGAATCCGTTTTTTCATCTGTAAAGTGGGAGATAAGGCCTATCCAGGTTCTTAGGATTTAGTGAGATAAGCAGTCTCAGCTCATGGTGCATGGAAGGCTCTAGAAAATGGTAGTCATTAAAGGGCTAATATTCCCCTGGCTCTTATGGGCAAATGTCATTCAGAAATCTCTGCTCTCACTTGCAACCATATCTAGCGTGTCCCTCTGAGAATTATGCAGACTCAGCCACCTCTCCTAATTTAGCTTTGGTTCCTCAGGATAAAACACAAGACCCACTCCCTCTTAAGGAGCCTTGCAAAGGGCAGTGAGAGGGCCGCGTGCTGGATACGGAGTTGGGGTGAGGGGAGGGGGCACTTGGCACAGGGGGCTGAAGCAATACCAAGAGCTCTCACGATGAAACGTGGTGGTAAATAAGAGGACACAGGAAGGGGGTGGCGGATGGGACTTTGAAATAGGTAAAACTCTGATCACCGCATTTTGGAGTTAAAGGAAACTTAGAGGATCCAGTTGAATGGTTATTCAATCTTTAAGAAATAAAATCTTGCCCAGAATTGAAATCTGCAAAAGAGATAAAGGCAAAATGAGGGCCTGGGGAGCAGTTACTTTGGCCTCCATGCAGGGCTCCAGGACCAAAGTTTGAAAACCAGATCTGGGTCAGTCCAAGAATGCCACAAATACCCACTCGGCTTGCACTCCCCAAATGAATGACCTCTTTCATGGTCCACCCCCAAACTCAGTGTCTTAGAACAATGATTTTATTTGCCCCTGAGTCTGTGGGTCAATCATTTGGGCCGAGCTCAGCAGGGGGTCTCCAGGGGCGACTGCTGCGGCTGCATCCTCCGGAGGCCGGAAGGGGGCCGGACGGGCCAAGAGGGCGCACACGCCTGGTAGTCGGTGCCGGCTCCTGCCGGGCTGCTCTCCTAGGAGAGCTACTCTGAGACTTTATATGCAGCGTGGAGTTCTAAGAGGGCAGGAGTAGAGGCTGAAAGTTCTCTAGAGGTAGGAGGTAGAAAGTCCCTGAAGATCACTTTTGCCACATCCTTCTGGTCGGAGCAAGGCACAGAGCAGTCCAGATTCAAATTCAAGGTGTGGAGAAACACTCTTGATGGGAAGAAGGTCAAAGACACATTGAAAAGGGTTGGACAGGAATGGGAGGCATTTTTGGTTGTTATTTTTTTTGCAAGCTACCACATCTCATTTTCTGCAACCTCTTTCCAATAAGCTTGGCATATAGCTGGTATGCAAAGTTGACAACTTGCAGTACATGTGGGTGAATGTGGCAAACCCTGCTATTATGTAAACCTTCTCATTCATTCCCCACTTCTTTCTCATTTACAGAACTTCAGGTTCCCCCCCCGCCCCCCCCAGGATGGCCATGTGCCCAGTTACAAATATTCACCTTCCCAGATTTCCTAATAGCTGGAGTGATCACATGACACAGTTCTGGCCAATGAGTGTCAAGAAGTCTCCAGGAGAGCTGTTTTCTTGATCAAAGAGTGTAAGCTACCTGGCATGTGCTTTTTGCATTTCCCCTTCTCCCTTCCCGTCCCATTCCTTCCTGGACCCCATATGCAACACTGAGGGGTGGGGTAGCCATGTTGAAACCATGAGACTGGATGAATAGAAACACAGCAGAAGCCTGCTCTCCAATGGCATCACGGGACTTGTTCTCTGGTCATGGACTCTCTACTTCTGAGCTTGTTGTCTGAAAATAAAATAAAATAAAATAAAATAAACCCCACTTGGTTAAATCAGTTAGAGCTGTGGTTTCTGCTATTGAAACAGGGAGTGACAGTGAGAGGGGACTGGGAAGGAGGGCAGAAGGCTGACCATCACGGCCATGACTGCTAGGAAGACACCACTGCTATGCACACTGAAAGGAGTCTCTGCCTTTTGCTGTGCTCACGGGTGTGTGTTTGGTTGAGCCTGAGCCTAGATATATGTGCTTTAGGTCGAGGGATGAACCTTTGTATATAAGGAAATGCTGTAGTCTTTGCAAAATTTAAAATCAAATTGGAGTCCAGAGTTCGAAAGGCTGAAATAAGTTGAAAGTGAAAAAATAAGTTCAATGGTAAGGACTATAAACTGTTGTACTTAGATTTTTTTAAAAAAGATGTCAGCATGGGAGAGCTTAGCTTCACAGCCTGAGGGTTGGAGTGGACTGCAAAGGCTTAGCATGAGCTCACAGAGCGAGCTGTGAGTGCCAAAAGCTCTGGCTCACCCTCTATGATGATTATCAAGGATCCAGAACGCAGAGAGCAGACGCCCCTCAGCGTCTACGTGGTCAGAGCACGGGGGGTGAGCGTTATGTCCATCCTAGGACTGACAAATGGAGCCCAGCCAGAGAAAGACCAAGATGCCTCCGGGATCTGGGAAAGCTTAGCTTGGACGAGAGAAGATGTGGGGGAGCCTGAAATGATAATAGGTGTGATAAGCCATCTACCACTGTATACAAGCCACACCTGAAACTAAGCAGCTGAAACCAACAGTAACCATTCGTTTGCTCAGGATTCTGTGGTCTGCGCTGGAGAGATCGTCTGTGGGCTGGGCTCACAGACACATTTGCAGCCAGCTGGCAGGTGGACTGGGGCTGGAGGAGCCATGACGGCTTCCCCGGCACGTCTGTCACCGCGGCTGGGGGGACCGGAATGGCTGCGGACTGGTGGCAACCCTCGGCTCCATGGGCCCTTTCAGCCTGCACCGCCAAGCGGCTCTCCTCAAGGAGGCTCGCCCAGGCTTCACGGCTTCTCGGGACAGTAAGACCATGAAAGTGGGCGCTACAAGTCTCCAGATGGCCGAGACTAGAATTTTTGTCACATTCTACTGGACCCAGCAAGGCACAAAACCCATCCAGATACAATGTGGAAAGGGACCACACAAAAGTGAATTCGGGAGTGTGATTTTCTGTGGGCTGTTCGGTAGCCATCTTTCAAAATAACAAATACCTAGTTTTCCTATTGTCTTTATGGTTTACAAAGGATATTTCCTTGCACTATCTTATTTGATCGTTACCGACTACGTTGAGATTATGGAAGGCAGTATGCTGGTAAACCAAAGGATAAGTCAATAAAAAGCTCTGGTTTATGGCATTTGTCCGTTTCCTTGGTGTAAATACTCCCACGCCGGCTCCTTTTAAGCGAGCAACAGGAGGTCACCGAGAGCAGAGGTGAGAGGAGGGACCCTTAGCAGCTGGCTCCAGCACACCACTGTATACAGCGGGCACTTACTACTTGCAGATGTGGTGATGGGACTCTCTCGAAATCACACACAACCAGTAGTGGCAGATCTGGGACCCCGCCCAGATCCAAACTGTAGGCTCTGGTTAGACCATCACCCTGTCTCACAGGTTTCTTCAGACTCTGAAGGGCTGCCGTGGAAGGAGCAACAGTCTAGGCTGCCTCAGAAGCAAAGTAAGAGTTGATGTGAGTAGATGTCGAAGGACAGATTTCAGTGTAAGAGAGTCGGTGTGAAGATGGATTCTGCCATCAGAGAGCCGTCCAAAGACAAGGAGTTGCTCGGTGCCGTAGTGTTGCCCTTTCTAACGTGTTTGTCAGAAGCCCGACCTCTGGAGATTTCTGAACTAGGGGAGAGGTTGAAGGTTGAGCTAGAGAGCCTCTCAGACCCCATCTAAATCTTAGATTCTGATTTAAGAATGTTCTGAACTCCCCAATCTAGAATCACTTAATATCCTATTGAGACCAGAGAGTGTGAGGGAAGAGAAAAGAGGGGAAGGGAAAGAGAAGGTGAGGGTTACGTCCTGGGAGGAGCTTGGCCAGAAGAGACTTGGCAGTCCTGGGGGCAGGGGGTGAAAAGATATCTCCTAGAATATATTCAGGTTGGAAAATGGGTCTTCAGTAGGGTGGCCCTAGTCCAAGGGACAGAGCCATAGGACTCCTAACATGGAAGCACAGCTTTTAATTTTTTCAGGTCAACTCAAATGACAGAGACAGCCCCCAGACCTTGAGTCTGAAGTGTAAGGATGTTCTCAGGGTAGCAGAATGCAACTATTGATAGCGCCCGGCTCTGGAGATGATGCTTGCTCTCTCATTTCTTTAGTTTTTGCTGAGGATTTAGCATTTAGTTTCTGGCTCAACCAAAACCCACTGCTCCTCCCCCTGGCCTCCACTTTGGCCTGTGGGTCTGGCAGTCTTGGGCACTTCCCCCTCAGCCCTGGGGGCTTCCTGGAGCAGTTAAAGATTCTAGGTGTATAATGAGAACCACAAAACTGGAAACTTTCCCAAAGAAACAGCTCAAAACTTGAGGAACAAATCTCGCCATTTGGGAATAAACACCTGCGATGTTTCCTGGGATGACTCAGGCGTCACCGGCCATGCCAAGAAATTACATGGGTGATCATAAAGCCTGGGAGCTCCCAGGGAATGCCCAAGACCGTTACTGAAGTAGATAACTCGTCTCTGAGAGCAAGTCCTTCGGCTCCAAAACTGTACAAGTCCGTGCACCTCTGATTTTGAGGAGTTGCCATTTCCCTGGGCTAAACCCAAAGAAAGGACGGCAAGTTCAACGAGCCAAGCCCAGACCTGCTCCTTCGGCTGACAGCTCCCCTAACTGGGACCAGCCCAAGAGACTTTCAAAAATGCTTTCACATCAAGGTTCCCAGGTTCCCACTGAGTAACATGTTCCCTGAAGTGCAGTGGGTCCATCACCCATGTGTAGAAAGGTCTGGAATGGCTGGGCAGGACGTGAAATAAGCAGCAACAACGGGGGTGGGGTGGGAAAGCAATGGTGGTCCCCAAAGCCACTTCCCTGGAGACTCTCTGAAAAACCTTTAGACAATAAGGAACCATCATCAAAGTACACACAAACCAGTCCCAGCTCTAAAAATCAGGAGAACCCTCTCCCCAGGCTCAGAGTGCCCTCAGTTATTTGTTTTGCTCCTGCACAGAAATTGGTCTGTGAAACAGGGCATCGGCTATTAAATTAGAGCTCCCCATTCCCATTTCCTCACTCAGCAAGCGGTGGTACTTAGGCATCCATCCTGATCATGGAACTGTGGGGCCTCTGGGCCTGGGGCCCAAAGCCAGCTCAGGGGTCAGGTGTTGGGGCTGCTTCCTGAGGCCCAAGTTCCTTTCTCTGTCTACTCCTTCACCTTCTCCACTCTTCCCCTCAGCAGCTTCAAATCACTAGAATCACAGACCACGATGTACTTAAATAGCCTACTTGTTTGCACACCTGACTTTAAAGGAAAGAAAGGCCCAGAGAGGAGGAGCGGAGATACGGACTTTTGAAGGACACTCAACCAGTTAATAGAAGAGTTGCTCAGCCAGCTCATACCACTAACCTTTTCAGCACATGACCCTCTGCGCCACTCTCTTTCCCAGACAAGGTGTGGTAGCCAGCTTCCAAGATGGCAGTCATGCCCTCACAGCCCTTTTCCCTCAAGGGTGGTCTGTATGACCAATGGAAGATAGCAGGTGGGATGGGATGCTACTCCTGAGATCAGGTGATACAGACTGTAGCTTTTCCCTTGGGCTCTCCCCACCCCCCCGCCCTTTCTCTTCCATCGCTTACTCTGGGGGAAGTCAGCTGTCGCAGGCAGGCTAGGACAGGCTCGCACGGTGGAGACTGAAGTCTCGGGCCAACAACCAGTGACGAGTGAAGGCCTGCTGACAACCACGTGACTGAGCTCCCCAGAACCTTCCCCAGCTGAGCCTTCAGGTGGCCGCAGCCTTGGCCAACAGCTTAGCTGCATGAGGGGCCATGAATCGAAAACACGTCCGAGCCACGCCTGGATTCCTAACTCACAGAAACTGAGACGATCAGTGTCTGTTTTAAGCTGCTAGGTTGAAGAGTAATTTACTACATGGAGTAGATTAAAAAACACGGTATTTTTTTCTTGGCTGTTTTTTTTCCCCTTGGAAAGAGAAAGAGCTAGAGAGAATGAGAGAGAGAGAAAGGCAAATCCCAGTTTACCAGTCAACAAGACCCTGTCCTACACTATTTTAAGAGATGAAACTGTGGCAAATCGGGGGGAAAAAAAAAAAAGCAGCTTCCCTGGAGGCCTGGGGCAAGAGCCTCATTAGTGCAGGATTGTCTTTCCAGGGTGTAAGAGAAAGAATCCCGGAGCTGGCTGCTGGAAGGCCCCAGCGCCCTTTACAGGGGTCGTGAGCTTGTGGCTCGTGCAAGTGCGGACCACGTAAGATGCATAAAGTGTCAGCATTACGAAGCTTTGGAACTGTTCTGTGACTTAGGAGTATCCCTCAACTGGAAGGTGATTTCTTGGGATTCTGGCTTCCCCTCTTGGGGCTGGGGTTGCAATGGAGTTTCTGTGGCGTTTTTAAAGGCCTCGTCCTCCCCACCCCTATTCACTCCCACCACGGACCAGCCCAGCCCTGTCTGCCCCGAGACACCTCAAGAAAAGTTCTTTGGAAGGTGCCGGAGCATAAAGCCTCCCACAAACGCATACACGCCACAGTACTGTCGCAAGTGCTCCTTCGGACAGACTTTCTCATTGGAGGGTCCAAAACTGTAGGGCCCTTATGCAACAGTCTATCCCACGCACTCCACCCTGTACGCTCAGAAGTGAGCTCGGTCTTGTTTTCTATCCAGAAAACCTATAGCTGGAAGCATAACGGGCTTTCCTGTGCCCAGAATTTGTTTCCTAAAATACAGCTAAACTAGGTTAATGCCTTTTTTCTTTTTCCTTTTTTTTGCCCTTGAAGTGTAAATTCAGAGCCTCTGGGAAACTTCCTAGCTTCTTCATTTTAAAGATAGAAGGAGAATAGAGCTGTACCTTCCTTTCGGGAAGCAGAGCAGACCAGCCGGAGAGGTGGGCCTGCCTGCCTCTCCCGGGTCGGCCCGCAAGCGGGCGCACTCGCGGGGGGCCGGGGGAGGGGGCTCGCTGTATTTATTAAGGCCAAGTGCATTTGGTGCAGCTGGGGGAGGGCTGCAGGCACTATCAGAACTATTGTTCGTGAGCCAGCAACCGCGTCTCTCCAGCTGTTCCTTAGTCTCTTAAAGAGACAGGAAGTTGAAGAAAATGAAGAAGTTGGGGGCCAGAAGTCAGTTTCGGCCAACAGGAACAATGGGTGCAATTGTGTTTCTCACGGAGCAGCCACTGCTCTCAAGGAGGGTTAAATGAAAGTAGGCGCATGCTGTTACCATCACGAGTATCTCGCCATGGGAACTTCCGGATGTGCTTTCCCGGAATCTTAGGGTACTGGGAAGACCATTCTGGTAGAAGGGAGATTCTGTAGGAAAAGTCAGAGAGGGGCTAGTTCTTGGGTGACCTCTCCAAGCGAGAAAAAATGCAAATACGCGCTTTCTTCAAAACCAAGGCAGGGGAATGAGGCTGCTGGAAGGTGTTCATTTTAGTCCCTCCTCTTTCTTCTGTCTGGTATCGCTTTCTCTCTTCAACATGATGTCTGTGTTCCATTTCTCACAACCAGCTACATTTACAGATCAAAAGACAAGTTTCTAAAAACTCACTGACCCAACTCCCTCGCCTCTGCTGTTGACTCTCAGGTGTCTATCTCTAGCCCTGACCCCGTTTCCCAAGCGCCTGCTGGAAATCACTGGCTAGATTTCCCCCCTACCTTAAGTTCCATGTTTAAAAAGGGCATCCTTCTCTAGAAATGGTTCCAACTCTCAACTATGGTAAGCTATTAATAAGGCATAAATTTTATTTATTAAAAAAAATTGGGTGGGGGGGACGCCTAGGTGGCTCAGTCATTTAAGCATCTGCCTTTGGCTCAGGTCCCGATCCCAGGGTTCTGGGATCAAGTCCCACATCAGGCCCTCTGCTCAGCGGGGAGCTAGTTCTCATCACCTCTTTACTTCCAGCGCGCTCTCTCTCCCATTTATTGGATCACATGATCTTCTATCGGTCAGACTAGGGTAGGCTAGGCTGTAATAACAAATGACTTCAAAATCTCAAACTTAACACAATAAAGTCTGACTTCTTGTTTACATTATATATTCATCATGGGTCTGCTCTGGCTCTGCTCCAAGTTGTTGTCATTCTGGGACCTAAGTGAATAGGGCATTCTCTGTTTGAGACCATGTTGTTCTCAGTGCAAACGGAAAAGAGCATGGTGACCCGCACTCCAATCATCAGAACTTTTGCCTACAAATGGCATAGATCCCTTTTACCTTTCATTGGCAAAAGCGTCCCATGCACAAGTCTGATGTTACCCAGTTAGATGTGGAAGCCTTTCACAGGGAAAGGCAACAAATGATTGACACTATAGTTGGCCACAGGACTTGTTCCTGCGTTTCAGCTTTCCCCTTCTCCCCGTGACTCAAATGCCAGGTGTTGGAGCCCCAGCCATCTCACTGTCCTGCTTACTCTCTCTGGCTCAGTCTGATTCCTCTTTTCCATGACCTTTAGTTGACTTTATAATCAGCCCCCAAACTGGATTTGTTTCAGGTCCTTATCAGCCCATGGCCCTTTAGGCGGTCTTGTGATCCACTCTCCTCGCCATAGCTTCCTGGATCTTCAGGGATGGCAAGTGACCCAAGGATAGCCAAAATACAGGCTCACAGAAGCCTAGGGCCTGGACCAATCAAATATAGAGAGAACTACCAACTACCAAATACAGAAGGAATATACCACCGGAGGGGGGGCGGTTGTTAAGGCTGAAAGGAGGTCTGGAGGTAGAGTCCAAGCAGGTGGAAACTCTGGTTGAGTCAGCTGAGGTTAGGAGAGAGCAGAAGCTGCAGAAACAGAGGAGGTGGCGGTAGAGACAGGAGCAGGAACACCGCGAGAAGGGGCAGAGCCTCCCCTGAGAGTGGCTGGGGGGCTCACCAGTCCTCCTGCCTTCTCACTTCCAACGCCAAGCCCATGGGGCCTTAGAATAAATCCCTCTTTTCTTGAGACAATTTGAGGGGCCTCTGTTTTTATTAGCAGCAAATCCTAATCAAAACCACCTGGAGTTTAGAGAAACCTCAATCGTCAACTTGTTTCACGTGAGTTTAGTTGGACCCGCGCATTTAGACCAGGCCCCAATGCGTGTCCTCCCGGAGCCTGCCCCAACGCGGCACAGACCGCGTACACGTTCTGCGGACGCCCCGCCGTCCACGGCCACGCCCCGCCATCCACGGCCACGCCCCGCCGTCCACGGCCACGCCCCGCCATCCACGGCCACGCCCCGCCATCCACGGCCACGCCCCTTGCCTCGCTGTCATCTTCTTCTTCTTTGCAGCCAACTCTAGAAAATCAACCCAAAGCATTACTGCTGAACGACTGAGAAAGGAAATCCACACTTCCTTGCCCAGGAAACCGTCTCTGCCACCTGAGCACAAATTCCTGGAACCTTCACAGTTGACGTGCTGTGGACAGTGGGCACAGAGTGAACGTCTCAGAACCGTTGCAGCCCTGTCTCCAAGCCTCTCATTCAGCGCCATCCCCTCAGGGTAAATTGCTGGGTCTCAGATTCTGCCTCTTGAAAATGGGTTGACATCTGGTTACGGTGGGAGGAAAATAGTAAAAGCGGAGAACTATCAGCTGAACAAGAAACGACGCGGACGCTTACTAGCAGCGGGTGCTCACTCTGCTTAACAAAATGCCCCGTGTGCTCAAATCAGCCCGATGAGATGCGGAGAGTGAGAGATGGGGGGAGGCAGCTGCTGGCCACTTGGGCCACGGACCCGCTTCCACAGAGCCCTCGGATGATATTTGTCCCTCTTCCCGCGTCTTCTCTGCCTTCCAAGCTCCCAGATGGAAGCGGAAGTTGGGGGAACAGGGGCAGGAGAGGCCACATACAGCTTTTCCATGGGTGTGTTTGCACACACACGAGAACTGTTCAACACACAGAGCCTTTCGTTAGGGTCTGACAAGACTCTGCCCCACGTTTCCCCCCAACTAGACATTGATTTTCTTTTTAAAATATTTATTTATTTATTAGAGAGAGAGCGAGCGAGCACACAAGCAAGGACAGAAGGAGAGGGAGAAATAGGCCCTCCACTGAGCAGGGAGCCTGATGTGGGGCTCGATCCCACAATCCTGGGATCATGACCTGAGCCGCAGGCAGATGCTTAACCAACTGGGCCACCCATGTGCCCCTAGACATTGATTTCCTGCCAAGACAAGGAAAAACAAACAAACAAATGGTAGAGAGAAAGGTAGATGATAGACAGACTCACAGCCAGCCCTCTCCAGGTTTCATCAGCCCTTCCTCCTGGGAAGGGTCCGTGTTTCTCACGATTCCCAGCAGGTGAGCAGAAAAGGCCCTTCTTCTGAAGGATTTGGCCCCCACACAGTATGCCCCTGGCCTTCTGCAGGGAGAGAGAGGACCCCCTGAGTCTCCCCCTGGAGAGAGACTCCAGCCACACTCAAGGTCTTCATGCCCCGACATGAGGCTGCAGGGAAATCATCTGAGACCAGTGGCTGTCCCCAAACTCCTCTGTTGGTTGGCACTGAAGGGACCTTGTATTCATTTTCTTGGGCTGTCCTAACCAAGTACCACAGACTGGGTGGCTTAAACAACAGAAATTTATTGTCTCATGGTTCTGGAAGCTACACGTCAGGCAAAGGGCTGTCGGCAGGGTTGGTTCTGGCTGAGGGCTGTGAGGGGTCATCTCTCCCTTGTCCCTCCTGTAGCTTCTGGAGCTTTGCTGGTGGTCCGTGGCGTCCTTGGCCTGTAGAAACATCACCCTGTCTCTGCTTTCACATTCACTTGCTGTTCTTCCCGTGTGCCTGTCTCCAAATTTCCCCTCTCTATAAGGATACAAAACATGTTGGATTAGGACTTACCTTAATAACTTTTTAACTTGATTCTCTCTGCAAAAACCCTATCTCCAAATAAGGCCATTCTGAGAGAGTGAGTGGGACTTAGGACTTCAACCCTGTGTGTGGGGTGGGGGAGGGTGTTGGGTTCACCGTTTAACTCGCACCCGGTCTCACCTCATCTGGCCCAGCCTGTGAGGTCTGCACTCACCCCACCAGCCTGAGTTTTACAATCAGACACAATGACCTCCTCCCTTTGAATCTTGACCTCTTGGACTCAGCCAGAGGCTGGGGAACAGGCCTGATTAAAGCCCGCCCTTCTTGAAAAGCTCAGGGCAGGGAAGTTCCACTAAAGCGCCCTAATAATTTTTGTGGTTTTTCCAAACTGGTGCACGTCCTCAGCTTTGCCTGCTTCTCCTAACTCTTTAAACCTCTTTGGGAAGGATGGGAGGGAGCCTGGAAGGATGGCTGCCTCCCCGGATTTTGTGTGGCTCTCTGCAGCAGGACTTCTGTCAGGCAGGCACGCAGGGAAGGTGGCTGGAGCTCAAGAAAGCACCTTTGGGCTGTGAACTTGTATTCATGGAGGTGGAAACACTGAGGTCAGGCCTAGCTCTGGTGTGGGAATTAGGAAAGAGAGGGGGTATAGGAGCGAGGGGAGGACAAGGGGACCGGGGAGGGGATGAAGGGGGCCAGGAAAAGAGATTTGTTATTATTACAGGCTTTCGTATAAACTAAGTAATTTTGCGGGTTGTGCAGATAAATGTTCTCTTCATTAGGCTGAAAGGAAGTTGTGTGTAGCAGCTGGGATTATATTTGGCTTTGTGTAATAGAAAATCTGGAAATAATAGAGGCTTTATAAAGATTGACCTTTATTTCTCCCTTACATCGAAGAAGCCTGGAGATAGGCAATCCCGGGCTGGTATGGCTGTCTTATGGTCTTCAGGGAACAAGTTTCCACTTAATATACTGTTCCCCCAACCTTAGCATGTCTCCTCATGGTCCCTGAGGGCTGCTCAGCTGCCAGGCATCGCATCGAGATACCAGGGAGCAGAAAAGAGCCTTCTCAGAGACCCCATCCATTACTTCAGCCTACATCTCATTGGCCAGGTGGCCATGTAATCTTTTGTCTGGGTAGCTATGTACCTAGCAAAACCTGGGGATTGGTTATTAGGAAAAGAAGAAAGAATGTTGAGGGGCAAACAGTGGTCTCCACCACCACATTATATACGAGGGGTATACAGTTACTATCTAAATTCCCAAGTTCATCCTCGAAAAAAGAATGTTTCTGAAGCATAAATTCTTTGTCCTGGAGGCTCTCCTATCCCACTGGATGTGACCGACCCTCAGGCCGCATTCAGCCTCCATTCCCCCGGGGAGACTTCTGCGCCCCTGAGCCCGAAGTGACCTCCCGTGTCTTACGCTCTCGTTGCACCTCGGGCTGCTTCTTCAGAGCTCTTGGCCCCACGTCATTAGCGAACTCTCTCAAGTTATTTGTGTAAGGACTGCTTTCCTTGCAAACTGGACAGAAAGCCTCGGGAGGGTAGCGACTCTGCCTTGCTCGCCATTATCTCCATAGTTGATGCAAGAGAGGAAAAACTGGCCTTTACCCTTTTAGGTTCTGTCACTGGACCTAAGAAGTAAACTGACATAATAAGACAGAATAACAGGAGAAAAGCACACGCATTTTATTTCATATTTTTACATGTATGCATGAGTTTTTAGAAGGAAAATGAGGGCCTGGAAAGCTGTTAGGCCCAAATTCGCTGTGGGGAGAAGATAAAGGGCCTGGGGCTAGGGCAGTAAATTGTGGGCCAGTGACTAGGAAATGTATGGGGGAAACCAGTGAAAGATAAGTGTTATCTTAGGACTTTGTACAGGACCTTTTCGGCTTCTTCCAGTCTCTGAGAGACAGGTGGAGGGCACCTTTCCAGGCCAGATTATGATCTGCGTTTAGGTAAAAAAGAGAACCCTTCCTGGCTCTGCTGTTTCTCAAGGGACTTCAGCTCAAAGTAATCACTCAAAGTGGCATATTTGGGGGTGGCATGTTCTGAAGCCCTTCATAACCTTCAGTAAAAACTCATTAGCTGACTGACTTCCAGTGATCAGAATACTAGAGAAGCCCCAGATTCAAGGCCATTTCCAGTAAGCCTTTTCTTTAACCCACTGGCCTGGCTGAGACAGGGCCGACCTGGATTCTCCGGTGCTGTACCCCCAAAAGGATCTGGGCGGCCCGAGTGCCCGCACTGGGGTCTGGGAGGGATGTGGGTTGGGGGTGTCTGACCAGCCTCCTTGAGGACGACTCCGGTGATAAACCCCACTTAACAAAACCAGCTCCAGCCAGAAGCACACCCAGGAAGGCCGGGGAACAGAGAGCAGCGTAGGTGAGTTTCAGATCAGAAAATGCCACCAGCCACCCCCTGTTTGGGGAAGAAAAGTAGGTCACCATCCTATGCTCAGTCCAATGGCATCCCCAGGCCCTAAAGGGGAAGGAAGGGCTGTGCGATCTCTGGCGTCACAGGCTGCGGGCAAATTTGGTCACGCTCAGCTTTTGAGAACAACCTGCCTTACCTCCCGGTCATTCTCAAGACTCCCTAAAAATGCAGAAAAGATCAGTCCAGGCTTTTGGGTCTTGGATACAGAGTCTTCCTGAAGCCAGCCTTTAAAGAAAGAGTTCATTTCAGCACCTCCCAAACCAAAAGGCAGAACCCAGAATCCAGAATGGCTCTCAAACCCTCCATTTTAAACTTGTCCAATGAAAGAAGGAGCATTCTGTGTTCTGGCTTTGGACCATGGGGCTTTAAAGGAGAAAGCACGTCTGTGGGAGCCCTGGGAGAGAGCCCCGATGAGAAGCTCTGCGGACAGGGCTCCCTCCAATTCCCCAGCCCGCGGAGACAGGAGACCGAGATTGAGAAACGAAGACTCATCTCCAGTTTGGCAAACGAAGCATCATCACCCCCTGCATCCCATCCTTCCACATGCAGCCCTGCGATGTTAGTCATAGCAATCCGGGCCTACTGCAACTATTTCTCCTTCTGACTGAGAAGCTGAAAGTCCTATTCACCCCTGGTGGGATTCGGGGATTTTCTGGGGCAGGACTGATGATGGGGTGCGGGAGTCGTCCCCTCACAGTTTGCAAGAGCCAATTATTAAATGGTTAAAAATGTTGTGAGCCTGTGGTTAAGCCATCGGTGGCTGAACTCGGCCGTGCGGGAGCGTTTACACTGCAGACACCGGCAAATCCTACAGATGGGGGTTTTCTTTTCCAGCACGCGCTGCGTTAGTCACGAGGCGGGGGCGCCCTGAGGGGGCTGCAGGGGGTGGCAGGGGAGGACCATGGGTGAGCGGTGCTGAGACTGTTCATGTCTTTGTGACGTGATCCCTCTCCACTCGTCATGCATTTCCTTGGGGTCAGTGTTGTCCCCATGGAAACACCGGGGGTCTCTACACCTGTTTCACCGGCGAATGGGAAGAAGTTTACGTTCCCTCACTCCTCTGCTGAAAGTTCCAAGAGCGCCGCTTCCAAGAGCAGCAGGCCCGTTTTCTTGCGGAAAGAGGAGAGAAGAAAGAGTTGGGGAGGTGCCTTTTGTGGCGACAAGTCAACAGAAAAGCAGATATGGGCAGCCTGATGGTCAAAGGTGGGCGTCCTTCACATCCCCTATAAAATCGATGCGACGAGTGTGCCCACGGAGGCCCCAGGTAGCATGCCTTGTGTAAGGGGACCCTCTGCTTCCGCTGTTATTTTCGGAAGTCATGAAAGGTTGAAAAGGAAACAAATTATGTTCATGAAAAGGAGAATAAATGAGAACAGGATTGCTATAGGGAAAGTTCCTAAACTTTACTGCTCTGGCCAGCCTGGGGAAGGGGGTGCTTGCAGAAGCAGATTTCTAGGATTTTCTCTGAGAAATTTAGACTCTGGAGGTCTAGAGAGGAGACCAAGTATCAGCCACCCCCCCTTTTTTAAATGTTTGTTTATTTGAGAGAGAGAGAGCGCACTTGAGAACGAGCATGCACAAGCCGGGGGAGGGGGAGAGGGAGAGAATCTTAAGCAGGCTCCTCGCTCAGCCCTCGCAGGGCTCAATCCCAGGACCCTGAGATCAAGACCTGAGCTGAAATCAAGAGCTTAACTGACTGAGCCACCCAGGCGTCCCCCAAAATCAGCCTTTTAAGAGCTCCACTCCCATCCATTGTTCTGCTGCTGGTGGCCTGAGGACTGCACTCAGAGAAACTGGACTAGAGAGGGTCCTCAGGGGCCATATGTCAATGGTAGACTGATCCGTGGGTGGGACCCTCCTCAGGGCACAGGCCCTGCTCTGCCTCAGGTCTTCAGGATTCATTCACTGACATACGTGGGCCCAGCACAGTGCTGGGAATTGTGGGAACAGCATCAAACACAAAAGAGCCTTCTCTTCTGGCCACTGTGCGTGGGGAATGGAATGGAGCCTGGGAAAAGTAGTTCTGAGGCTCTGAGAGGAACATCTGGGTTTCTGTGGTGGAACCAGAGACCTCTAAGACAGGTAGGGACCTCTAAGAGGAGGTTAGTCATCCTGATTTCACTGGGGAAGGATTTTTCCAGTGGAATACTAAGGACAACGCTCTGGATGATTTGGTCAAAGTCAGTGTGCCAGGCCTCAGCCTCCAAGCCCCGCCACGAGCTGCTCTCCAGCCCTGGGAGAGGCAGAAAGAGGAGTGTGGGAAAGTTCTGGGTGGTGCCCTTCGTCTATAGGGAGGTCAGCCCAACAAACTTCTCTCCCCGCCTTGGCTACCCCACCTGCAGCCACAATGCCCCAGGGCCCCGTGCAGGACAGCCTCCCCGTCCAGCCCCCTCCCGCCAAATATCTAGGGACGGCAGTGAATTTTTGTCTCCGCGTAAGTGCAAGGAGGCCCTTCCCCCATGGGCTCAGGGAACCTTCTGGGAACTATTAAAAGCTGACAGAAGTTGGTTTTTCTTGTTGGAAGCACCTCTTGAGAGTTTCCATTTATAAAGCCTAGAAACTCATTCCAAGAACCCAAATTCACTTGCAAAAATGGGTGAAAGGGAGCCATGGCGTCCCACAGACGGGCTCACTGTGCAGAGAAGCTAGTGACCCACAGTGGCCCCCCTCTGCCACCCCGCGGAAGACCTCCCACTCCCCGTTCAGAGGGCCCAGCCCTGCTGGAGGACGTCACCAGAACGAAAAAAGAGAAAAGATGCCAATCTCCACTCTGCCTGTTGTACAGCATATCATCTGGGGAGAATTCTCCCGCAGCCCTTCCTTAACTGCGCTCTTTACATTTATTTGTAAGCCACTTCCTGTTTCCATTTCTAGATCATAAACCAAGCTTACAGACTCACTCAGCCAGGAGGCCCAGCTAGTACCACCCCTCGGAGACCATGGCTGTCTCTCAGGAGGGATCAGAGGGTACCACTTGGAAGGACAAGATACCGGTTCATCCTTAGGAAAACATAAGAACTTTCCGAGGCTTTTTGGAATGTTTCCTGCCTAGGACCAGAAGGTTGGCATGCCTGGAAAATCCGTGGCTTGTTTGGTTTGCGTTTCTCTGCTGTGCTGATGCCCAGCTCCTCGGAGGGAATGAACAAGGGCACTTTGGGAAGACTTTTTGCAAAGACCTCACTGAAAACCTTACTTTGCCAAGGGGCCAGGCCTGCCAGACAATCATCAGGCAACAGCTGGTAGTCCCTGAAGAAGACATGAGCAAGAAGCCGTTTGCAAACATTATCTTCTAGAAACTAAATTTCAAAACAAGGAAGAAACCACAGCTCATACGTGAGCGGATGTTCAGCAACCTGGGTTCACACGAAGACCGCCAAGAATGGGTTTTGCACAATTCTATCGCCTTCCCTTTATGATTGTTAAGCCGCTTACTCATCCTGATTTCATCGGGAAGGATTATTTTGATGGAACATTGAGTACCAAGGACAAGCTGCTAGATGGTTTGGTCAAGGTCAACGTGCCAAGTCAGTATGGGCTGCTATTTTGGCTTCTCAATTCCATTCTCTGAAATTTTTTTTTGTGAAAATGTATTGTAAGCTGGAACCCACCTGAGATGGCCCAGAAAATGCTGAGCTCCAATCTTTCCCCCATGCCTCTGAATGAGTCCTGTGTTCAGGGATGTGTGGGGCCAGGGGCTTGGGGCAGAGTTCCTGTAAAGGTCGCCCATGTTGCAGACTCCTGCACATTACATCTTCCTCCCCAGCAGGGAAGGAAAGGGGAGAGGGAAGAACAGGCCCAGAAAGGCCCAGAAACTCAGGCCAGCCTAGGAGATAGGAATAAGGGCTGCTCCTGAAAGCAGTCAGGAATACAGAGTCCTGGCTTTCCAGAGAGTATGGTCCTGAGCTCGGGTAGACCTCTCCCAAGAGGGAAACAGATATTCTGAGTCTAGTCGTGCAGAGAAGCGACAATGCCACATGCAGATCTGCAGAAACCAGAGCACGAAAAATATCTTCCGTTTAATTACTGAGGGTGTAGGGAAATGGGAATTCTCATACTCCGCTGGTGGAAATATAAACTGGAAAATGTGGCTGGTTGGCAACTTAGTAATGTATGTTTGAGGCAGAGACAATGCTTTGCATTCACCAAACTCGGTGTTTGCTTCCTGGACACACAGGAAAACTGCATTTCCCACCCACGGTCTCAGTTAGGAGCAGTCATATGACCGAGTTCCGGACAATTGGAAACTGGGCAGAAGTGATATGAGTCGATTTCAAGCCTGGCCCTAAAACCACCCGTGTAATTCTGCATTCTCTCTTTCCCTCCCTCCTCTCTCTCTCCCTTCCCTCTCCCCCTCCCTCTCTTCACCCTACCCTCCCTCCCCTCTCAGTTTCTCCTTTCCTTTTGCCTATCAGCTGCAATCAGAGGATCCATTGAAGAACTCCAAGTCTCTGGCCAATGGAAAGCCGTCATATGAACAAATCCTAGGTCCAGCTGACTGGGCAGAGCTCCTTCCACTGTGCAACGAGATGACCTACATTGAACTGTAATACAAGAGAGAAATAAATCTTTACTGTGTTAAGCCAATGAGCTTTGGGGGTGTCTGTTACAATATTTAGCCTATCCTGACTAGATGTAATATCAAAATCCTTAAAAATGTCCAAAAGCTTTGACCTAGCAATTACAGGCTTTGGAACATATCCAAAGGAAATAATTAGGGGCGCCTGGATGGCTCAGTCGATTAAACATCTGTCTTCCGCTCAGGTCATGATCCCAGGGTCCTGGGATCCAGCCCCAGTCCTGGTCCCTTCGGGCCCCCTGTCCCTTCTCCCTCTGCCCCTCCCCCCATTCTTTCTCCCCCCCCAATAAATAAATAAATAAAATCTTTAAAAAACCAAAGGAAATAATTAAGAATAGTCACTACAATATTGATTATAGTAGCAAAAAAAAGTTGTAAACAACATTCACTTCCAATAATGAGATTCATTAAATAATAATGCAACTCTGCAACGAAACTTTAAACACTTAATATCATTGAAATGTATTTACTGACACGAAAAACTTTCATGATATGTACATGAGAAAGGGCAAGTAACAAAAACACGGCAGGCGGGCACTATAACCATTTACACACAGATATATGCATAGAAAAAGGTCTGGAAATATACCACAATAACTGATTATTTCTGAAAATAAGATCACACAGGTGGCTTTTTAAAAAAATATTGCGTCTTTTTTGCAGTTTTATGCTCTGTCTACAATGAACATATATTTCTTGAGTTAAAAAAAATTTTTTTAAGTAGTCTGCTGGAAATGGATAGATCTCCTTCAAACTTGAAGGCTGGCCTTGCTCTGAGTAGAATCCAGGTTCCTTGGATGCTCGACTGGTCGGGACTGAAGCCCCACCATTCATGCGGTTAAACATCCATTTCATCTCTGTCAGTGGAAGCAGCTCTCAGGCCCTTTGCACAACACTAGGCTCCGTCCAACTGACGAAACGCCCAGGCTTTAAGGAAGGAAACACCCAGGTTTTCCCAAATTTCCTCAGAGAGGTGATGAGCCTCTGAACTCTCTTCTTTTTGGGTCCTAGTTGGGATGATTTGGGAAAACTGCGGCCACAGATCTCCCTCCCCCGAGACAAGCTGGGGGACACAGATTGTGCCCATGCTGCGGGGAGCAGAGCAGGAAATGACACTCTAACTACGGGTCTCTAGTCAGAAACCCGGCAGCCTCACCACAAAGAAAGCCTCGGGGCCCTGACCTACAAGATCAAAGGGTCTCATGCAATCTCTCCAAGTGAACTTTGAACAAACAGCAAAGTGGCAGGTTTTTGTTCTGACCTTCCAACCACGGGCTCATGCCAGAATTAAGTTGTAACTCCAACTTTTTTTCTTCTGCCAAATTATTCCCTGCCCCTGTCAGCAGACCGTCACACGGAGAGAATAAGCCACTGCGGTTTCCTGCTGAGGAAGGTTCTCTGTGTTCTGGGAGGGGATCATACATTAACACAACCCATGCATAAGTTTGGTGTGTAGTAAGACCAAGCTATTTTAGTTGAACTGAATGGCTCTTTGGCAAACCACATGTCCCCAGAATGCAGACACGTGAGGGAGGGAAGACATTTCTGACATGAGACCTTGGTCTTTCGCATCGGGAGAGGGGCTTCCCCTGGAGCAAATGAAGAGCAAAGCCTGAGGACCCGAGAATTCCTACAAGAAAAACTTAGCTACTCTTTTCCAGCCCTCTTCATGACACAGATTCTTCCTGCCCTTCAAGGCCCAGCGGAAGAGAGACTCACAAAGGCCTCTGTGGGCAAGTTAGCCCACACCAAGGCCTTCTCTCTCTCGCCTCCCTTTCTGGTGAAAGGCTGTCTTGAGCATTATGGCCCGGCTGCTTTGGGCCCTGAGAGAACGTCCTCTGGCCCAGGGCAGTCCGATTCACATCAGTGATTTGGGATTGCTCAGGATTCCCACTTCAAAGGTCTCAGCCCCTTGAAGTTTCCTTTCCCCAGGTGTTGGGAACCCAGCAGACAGAAGTAGCCGAGCACAGAGGCACATTGGAGCCGGAGTGCTGTGTGATCTTGAGCAAGTCACTAGCTTTCTCCGAATTTGTTTCCTCTGTGCCTGATTTTTTCTTTGTAAAACACGTTGAGTTGTGAGAATTAAATGAGAGAATTCATGCGATGCACTTCACACTCAAAAAAACAGAGTGTTTCTGTCTTTAAAAGTGGCCCCCAAATTCTTGGACACACCTCCTGACCAGAGGTCGTGCCCTAAGTCACCTCTCCTTGAATCTGGGCTCTAAAACTGCCTGACCAATAGAATACCGGTAAGGGGGCCACACCAGTTTCGGGCCCCAAGCCTTCAGAACCTGGCAACGTCCATGTCCCGCCTCCCTCTTGGAGCCCAGACACCACACTGTGAGGAGTGTGCCGTGTTCTGGCAGGAAGCCCCAGCTGAGGGATAAGCCAACAGCCAGCATGAAAGTAAAGACGCTTTCAGACGACTCCAGCTGCAGCCGCCATCTGACTGTAAGCATGGGAGTCAGAGGGCAGGAGCCCTGAGCAAGAACCACCTCGCTAATCCCAGTCACCCCCCAGATGCACGAGCCATGACGATAAAATGGTTGTGGTTGCTTTAAGTCACTAAGTTTTCCAGCGAGTTGATACTCAGCCGTGGATCTCAGAAGCCTTTCCCTATTGCTTTAAGGACGACTCACACGGGTCCCAGCGATCCTGGCCCTCACCGGCTGTCCTCCTCGGCAGCTGGATGCCCAGCTTCGGACAGTCAGGCGTGCCTCCCTGCCGACGTGCTTGCAGGTGTCTGAAGCCAACTGTGGACCAACTCAAGTGTTGTCCCCGGAGGAAGTGTCTTAGCCCCCATATAAATCAGTGCGTTTCGATAATTGTTCAGGAGAAAGTGTCTTGCCCACCTCTGTGACAAAACAGCCTCTTAAAATCGTGTGCTGCTTGTTCTGGTCACGATATTTTCCATGGATGTTAGGTCTCATTTTTCCAAAAAGAACGTAAGCTCCTTAAGGGCAGGGACCCTGTTTACATTTTATTTTTTGAGCAAGTTGTAATTTTTGAGAAAACAGTGATCACAGCTAATTGGAACCAGTTGGGTCTGTGAAAAGCCTAAGGCCATGACGATATTCAAAAGGGACAGACGGTCAAAAGGGTGCTGGGGAAAGGCCACACGGCCTTTAGGAGTCTATAGGCGCCTAACTCAGAAAAAACATGTATGGGGATAAATCATTCTTTTGTTAAAACTGGGTGAAGATGTTTCATACAAATGAAAAGTCTGGGGGTTGGAGGGTTTCAGCTGTTTCAGTTGTTCTAATGTTGTCTCCTTATCGGGTCATACGAGTAGTTACTGTAGTCTGAGATGTAAGAACTATTTAACCTGCTCAGGTGATAACTGCGAAAATCTCCACACTTAGGTCTGGGGCTGGATTGCATGAATATTCAGGCCTGAAGGATATTCAGTGGCAGGGCTGGGGGTTTGGGGGACGATGGTGCATGCCCTCTACACAATGGCTCGACCACAAGCCACTACCTGGAAGGATGTGACATGATGTCTCCTGCTCCGTGGAACCATCTCCATACCTTCCCCTACTAACCGCCAACCAAGAGGCCTAACGTGCTCTGTCCCTATTCCCTTCCATTGGTCAATCACACGCTTCCCCCACTGGGACACCACCACACTGGACCCACCTCCAGGCTGGGTGGTGGCGCTTCCTCTGTGCCCCAGGGGCTTTCGCTGCTTCTTGGTACCCCAGTCATTACTCTGCTGGGCTGTGTCCTCTCTTCGCAACAGTACGAGCTACTTGAGGGTGTTGACAGCCGTGTGTTGTCCTGTTCCTGTTCCCTGGAAGTAGCAGGACCATCCCCCCACACTTAATCAAGTTTTGTGTTTTTTTAAAAGATTTATTTATTTGAGGTGGGGTGGGGGAGAGAGGGGCAGAGGGAGCAGGAAAGAAGAGAAAATCCCAAGCAGACTCCCCGCTGAGCAGGGCGCCCAACGCGGGGCTCGATCCCACAACCCTGAGATCATGACCTGAGACAAAATCAAGAGATGCTTAACCGACTGAGCCACCCAGGTGCCCCTTATAAAGTTTTAAATAAATAAGTGAATGAATGAGGTTTCCATTCTTTCCTTAAAGTTTCAACCAGCACAGACTACTTGTTTTTTTCCCAAACGCGCCCTATGTTTCCTAGTCTCTGAGAGGCTGCGTTTACCGTGTTTCAGGAAGCTTTCCCAGCACACACACCAGGGTGGAAGCAAGATCAGCTGCAACACTCGTCAGATGCAGTGACAAACGAAAATGCCTCGTCACAGTCTCTGTGGAGACCTTACTTCAAAAACTAAGAATTTCAAACAGGTGGCAGCAGAGCATGAAAGCAAGCACAGGGTCCCTCTAAGTACCGGGCCCCCCGTGGCTGCTGAGCTTGCGAAGTGTGAGGAAACCCCACTTTCCCTTTCCATGTGGCTTGGGTGGGACTGATGCCACCACAGCTACCCCAGGGGCAGGTGATCCTGGTCTGGCCAACGAGGGCATCACATCACCCTGGTCACAATTGGCTTAGGGGTGGGCATGCGACTCAAGCACAGCCAATGAGAACCACACCGCTGCATTTGCTGCAGGAGAAAAGGTACCATTTGCTGGTGCTACTAAGTCGGCAGGAAGTCAGCCTGGAGCCCCTGGGGTCACTCACTGGGGACGTCCTGCCCGGGGTTAAGCTCCCCGTGAAAAGCTGAGCAGATGGAGCAGGTGGGGGGTCTTGCCGCATCGTTTAGTTGCTGGTTGAGCCCACTCTCTGGACTTCCCATTTTTTAAAAATCTGTACAAACCAATACATTTCCTTGGCTTAAGCTACGTGGCCTTGCATTTCAGTCACTTATAATCAAAGCAGACCGAAAGGGCTGGAGCTTAATAAACACCTTTCCGTTTGAATAGACCAGCAGGGCTTGAAGGAATCCATTGTTTCCTCCTATCACTTGTCCTTTGCTTGGTTCCGTTTGACTTGAGAATCAGGACAAGAAACAGAATAGTCCAGAGAGACTGTGTTATTAAAATGAGAATTTAATAGTATGTTAAGGACTTACCACTTACTCGTGTTCATTGTTTTGTATGTAGAGGGAGGCAGGGATGGGGAGCATGGGTCTGAAGACTGTTTTTGCTTTGAAAACAAAGTTTTTACATTAACATGGTTTACTTTTATAATATGAAAGAATGTAGTTTATTATTTGAAGGATTTGAAAAGGGGCGCCTGGGTGGCTCAGTCGGTTAAGCATCTGCCTTCGGCTCACATCATGATCTTGGGGTCCTGGGATCGAGCCCCACATCGGGCTTCTTGCTCAGCAGGGAATCTGCTTCTCCCTCTGCCCCTCTCCCTCTCCCTCTGTCTCACTCCCTGGCTTGTGCTGTCTCTCGCTCATTCTCTCTCTCAAATAAATAAAATCTTCAAAAAAAAATAAAGGATTTGAAAAGATGTAATTCAAGCCAGCTTACCTTTCCACAGCCTGGTAGGGCACCAGCCCCGTACAGTTCATGCTGACTGCCCTGCCAACCTTTCATCTAAAGCCAAGTGTGGAGCACACGAGTCCAGGCGGGTCCTGCTCTCTCTCCCTCAGCCCAGGACTCAAGCCACCTCTTCCTCCCCTCTCTGCTCAGAACAGCTGTGCCCGTCCAGCAGGCCTGCTGGGTCTCTACCACCTTGGGCCTAACCATGCCCCACCCGCATCCTTTCACATTTCTTTTTTTCTTTTTTTCTTTCTTTCTTTCTTTCTTTCTTTCTTTCTTTCTTTCT
Source organism: Ailuropoda melanoleuca (assembly GCF_002007445.2). Taxonomy (NCBI): domain Eukaryota; kingdom Metazoa; phylum Chordata; class Mammalia; order Carnivora; family Ursidae; genus Ailuropoda; species Ailuropoda melanoleuca. Next base: position 25,371,865 of record NC_048237.1, read on the forward strand.
TTCTTTCTCTTTCTTTTCTTTCTTTCTTTCTTTCTTTCTTTCTTTCTTTCTTTCTTCTCTTTCTTTCTTTCTTTCTAAAAAGATTTTATTTATCTGACAGAGTGAGAGAGCACAAGCAGGGGGAACAGGGGGAACAGTAGACGCAGAGGGAGAAGCAGTCACCCCACAGAACAGGAAACCCAATGAGGGGCTCGATCCCAGGACCCTGAGATCACGACCTGAGCCAAAGGCAGATGCCCAACCATCGGAGCCACCCAGGCGCCCCTCCTTTCACATTTCTTTTGGAATCCTGAGCAAAGGTCTCAGATTGCTGACCCTCCCTCCAACAGCAAACATGATCTATCCTTTGGATATGTTGGCAGGAGAATGAAATTTTTGTACCTCCAGGCTGGCCAAAATCTGAAGGCCAGTCGCCTTCCCTCACGATCTCATCCAAGTCAGCCTGAGCTTCTGCCCGCAGTGAGAGCCTCCTCGGTGCTCAGCTGGATTCTGAGAGGGCCCAGCATTGCTCTCTGATGCCCCTAAACTCGTCTCCCCGACCTCAGCCTTCCGGACAACTCCTTCTCCTTCCCTTGGGTCACCCTCCCTCCTCTGTTCCACTGCAAACCGTCTCTCCATCCTACCCCTGCAGAATCCTCACTGAATCCTTTTCGCCTTGGTTGAAAGTAGGTTTTTCCGAGGACGTCACCTTCCCCCATGGGGCCCTCATAATCCTCAGGTGGAAACTTCCAGTGCCTTTTCCCACTGCTGGTCCTGTCATCATGCTGGAAAAGCTGAATTTTCTTATGGGTGTCTCAGCCCACAGCCTACCTCAAGTCTGCTTACTTCCTCCATTTCAGTGAGGTCTGTCCCTACTGCAGCCATGTCCGCACCCCACACGTCCTCAAAACTCAGACCTGAGATGCTAAACTGCAACATCCCTAAGCTTATTAAAACAAACAAACAAAAAGCCTCCAATATCCCACATTCTAACTTCCATTCCTTGGTTACCTGCAGTCACAATGTCAAACATCGCCATCATTGCTTTATTCAGACTTCTGGTCAGTGGTCAACTGCATTATACCCAAATTCTCACATGCAACACGTATCTGTTGGGTGTATAGGTGCTGCCAGGCAAAGCGCAAGAAACGTCCTTCTAGTGGGAGAGTGTCTCAGTTACCCCGTGCTGCACACAGACTTCCAAGACTTAGTGACTTCCAACAATAACATTTAGTATGTCTCAACAATTCTCTGGCCAGGAGTTGTGTCAGGGTTTGCTTAGACAACTCCTGCTGTCTGGGTATCAGCTGGGCTCACTCACTCATCTGCATTCAGGCATCACAACCTGTGTGTCACGTCAGCGCTCTACCGCCTGGAAGCTTGAGCCTCCTCAAGGCCTGGTCACAGGGTAGTGGAACTCAGTACATGGCAGCTGGCTTCCGAGAGTAAAAGGGGAAGCAGACAAGCCTCTTAAATGTTAGGTCCCGAACTGAGACTGCATCCTTTCTGCTACATTCTGTCAGTCAAAGCAAGGCATGAGGAGTCAAAAGCCAGAGTCAATAGACAGAGAATTAGACCCACTCTTGGTGGGCAGAGTAGCACGTGAATACAATGAGAGAAGGAATTGGTAGCTGCCATTTTTTGAGACTATGGACTACAGAGGAGGAAGATGGTAAACATACAGGCAAACAAACAGGAAAACACCACATTGTAATAAGTGCCGCTAAGAGATTTCAAACAGGGTGATTCGTTAGAGAACCACTGCATAGCTCCTGTAGATTGAGGGGATTGTCAGGGAAAGTGTCTCTGAGAAAATGGTATTTAAATATGGCTTGAAAGGCAAAAATCGCCAGCTGTGCGAGGACCCAGGCAGGAGAAAGAGCCAGCACAAAAGAAGGACCATGTGTTAGGAGTGTAGACAAGGACAGAGAGTGCAAGTGCAAACAAGGTCAGATAAGTGGGAACAGCCAGATCAAGTACACCTGGAAGGAGCTTGGCTTGTATTCCGAGAGCAGTCGATGGAAAGCCGTTGAAGGGTTTTAGCAGAGAAGAGACATAATTCAAGCTACATTATTAAAAGGTCACTCCGGCTGCCTGTGGGAACAGGTTGTGAAGTACAAACAGGACCAACAAGACCAGTGAGGGGCTCCTGTGGGAGCCCAGGGTGGCGGAGATGGTGGCCTGTTTGGCAGTTGGCTGTGGGGAGAAGAATGATGTCATGGTGTGATACTGTGTATGGGATTCCCAGTCACAGAAGACAGAGAATAAGCTAAGTTAGAGTAAGACAAGATGGAGTCACAGTGGCCCATATGAACTCCCGTATTGTTTGTCAACAACCAATGTAGGACTTCAAGTGTGCCCCTGTCGATAAGCTGTGTGATGCATAGATAAGTAAAACTTGTCTGGAAACATCTGTGGCAAGACAGGTGAGACCAAGACTGTGCTGATATGGCAAAGATCGTTGGGCGTAACCTTTGGACCCAAGTAAGCAGACCCTTAAAAGAAGCAGTGGCTCCAAGGCCGGCCGACCACCCGCACAGCACACGTGGGGGCTGCTCCAGAGGGCGGCTTCTGCCGCACAGAAGGTGACCCGACTGCAGCCCAGGCCAACGCTTGTCTCCGGTCCCTCCGGCCAGACCAGGGCCTCGCTGTTTGCCTCCTCCCCAGGTCCTCTTTGGGGTGGCTCGTTAATCCTTCCAACCTTCTTGTGGGACTAACTTGTGTGATCAAGTCATGTGGTAAACCAGGTGATCCGTGACTGGCATGCTGGCGCTGCGTGATTACTTGAAACGCCAGGATTCCAGACTCTGCCCGGGCCTGGCCATTCTCCCAGCTTCAGGAGACACGCCTGGGGTTGGGCCATGCACAGGCAGGGCGCCGGGCCTGTGCCGTCTTGCTCCAGGTCGCCTTCATGCCTGCGTGATCCCCGTCCTCACCAGGGCGCCCCCCCGCCCCCAGCTCTCACAGTTCCCACCCCTCCTTCAAGGCTCCTGAGAGTTTTCCAGAGCGTTCTGAATACCGCATCTCTGCATCCAGCGTCCAGAGTGGCTCTTATGGAGGGGCTCCGCTCGCCGCCCCCCTCGGGCTCATTTCCAGCCCCGTCTGTTGTATGTTGGTTTGATAGGATTTCGACTCCACGTGTTTGTGACAAACATGAAATTGTGTTTACGTGTGAAGTTGTTTTGATTAAGACTGAAGTCAGCTGGGACAGGATGTCATCCTCTCCTCTGTTGATAACTCAGTGGCTCCTGGCCAGCCCCACACCCCGGGGGGCTCATCCTTACAAACCCAGCGAAGCTGCTGCCGGCAAGGGGGCGTCTGACCATAAATTCCAAGAGTTTGGGAGGACGGACAGAGCGTCCAGTCTGGGCCTGGAGGTTCCCGGCGGATGTAAATAGCGCTCTGAAGACCTTGGGGGCAACGAGCTCCTGCCGGTAAAAGCAGTTCGGTTACCGGCAGTGGTAAAAACTGGTGCAGCAACCCCAGAAGGAGATCCTCTTTGAACCGCGCCCGCGCTCCCTAGCAACGCGCCCTAGCAACGGGGGACTCTTTGCGCTGCCAGCCGAGCAGCAACTGTATCAAAGGCACGCACCTCAACTGAATTTGGACCTTATGCCTTTCCTCTCCCCTTGCTTGGCACAATAGTGTGATTAAGCTACCCTTGGTTTGGAGTATGTTATTTCTTTATGGGCTTATTAAGAGACACTATCCCATATGCTATTGGCTTGTGAAATTTCTCCCGGTGAACCTGTGTTAAATAAATTGCAAAGACAACTCCGTCTCTGACCATTAATTTACATCCCGAGACAAAACACTGTTCCCCACCTGCCCTTTGCTCCAGCCATATGTAATGATTCCGGGTTCCCTGACAACGTCCTAGTTCATGAACCGGTGCCTGGCGTGTGCTGTTTCTTCTTCCTAGAATGTTCCTCCTCCGTCTCCATTCATCACCCACCAACTTCTCTTCCTCCTCCTAAGTCTAACAGGGGTCACCTCTTCCCCAAAGCCTTGCCTGAAACCCCAGTTTTATTTAGATGCGCTCAACTGACAGCACCGCAGGTGTCCAACACTTGTCTGTCTCTTCCAACTGACTGTGGGTTCCTTAAGGCCTGGAACCCAGCACTGTGCTCTGTAAGGGAAAAAGTGAGAAATTTATGATGCTATCATGTTTACTGTGATTTGCCCTTGGAGTCTGCAAATGTGCATTACAAGGTCAAATCACCAGGAACACAATTTGCTAGATCCCTTTATCAAGTTTCTCCCTTCTCCCAGACTGATTCTGAACAGCTACATGCATTACTTTAAAAAGACCAAAAAAGCCTCCAAGGGATAGAACTTACATTCTTTTGTGCTCAAGATTCTCCAGGAAGGGTCTCTGCACGCGCAAAGTAGCAACATCATTGCTAATAAGAATGTTAGAGAATGAGTATGGAAATGCCTTTTCTGCCTGCAGACAGAGTCTCTGGGAAAATCTGGAAAGCCTCCTGCTTGCGGACATGGAGTTCATCGTGGTGTTTAATGGTAAATACAGTACAGGCGGCTGAGTTTCAAATCTCTACCCAGGTCTGGTCCTTGCACTGAACTTCAGACTCTCCAATGGACTTCCCTACCCAATGTCCCTCAAACTTGGTAGGTTTAAAATCGAACTCATCGCTTCTCTTGCTCAGAGTCTTCCAGAAGTTCACCAGTGAGTCACCAATGGATATTTCTTGAGTTCTGCCTCTTCATTCGTATTGCCAGGATTCCTGACCCAAGTGCTCGCTTCTCTGGCCTGCACAAGCCCATCGGGCCCCTTCCCCCACTTCCCCGGGGGCCCAGCGCCTAGCTCGCCTTCCCAGTTCCCACGGGATCTATCTGAAATGCAAATCTGATCTTGTCTCTCCCGTCTGAAACCCTCAAATTGCCCAACACAGGTTGTCAAACCAGTTTGTATCTGAATCACCTTGAGAGCTTAACTTCGCAGATTCTCTAGTCCTTCTCCAGAACATTGAACCCAGGGTCTGCTGGGTGCCCCCCCCCGATTCTGATAGAGCTGAGATGGGTCCAACCTGAGAAACACTGCAAGCCGAGGACTGAATCCAAGCTCTCCTTCACTCACCAGGCCCTTCTCACGTGTCCCTTTTCCTCTTAGGGGAGGTCCTACCACGTCTCCACCCTCACCCACCCCCCGCCACACACCTTGCTCTCCGGGGTACTTTCCCGTTTGACCTTCGCTTTAGCTTGCCAGGGCCGGGAATATCCTCTCCGAAAACCCCTTTCAATGTGGGTAACTCCGACTCCTTTGTAACTTTGCTACTCAAAGCATCAGCATCACCTGGGAGCTTGTTAGAAAAAGCAGAATCACAGGCCCCACCCCAGCTCTCCAGAATCAGACCCAGGGGATTCCTATGCAAGTCGGAGAAGAGCAAGCACAACTTTATATCTCAGCTCAAAAAGCACATCTTCCAGGAAACCTTCCCAGACTGACACAGACCCATCAAGTATTCTTCCGGATTAACACTGGGCAGCACGAACACCTCACAAGTTGGGACTCCGATCACATGGCCCCGGGGCTTTACACACCTGCTTTATGCACCCCCCTCCTCAAACAGCCAGCAACCAGCTCACTGCTGAACACCCAACGGTTCTTCACAGGGTAGGAAGAGCAATGGCCTGGGAACCAGAGGCCTGTTCCCACAAGTGGCTATGCCACTGACTGCTAATGTCGCCCTGGGCCGGCCCCTCTGCCTCTTTGAACCTGCAATTTTTGGTCTATAAAGAACAAATAATAAAACTTGCCTAGTCTACGTCATTCCTTCCATAAGGTGTTTCTACTGAGCCATGACTGTGCCTGGGTGTGATGTGCTCACACATGAACACGCATGCACATGCACACGTGCACGCACACACACGCGCTCGCACACACACGCACATGCACACACAGCGCACACACGCCACACACACGTGCACACACACGCACACACACGTGCACATGCGCACACACCCATGCACACGTACACGCACACACGCACATGTGCAAGCACACGTGCACACACATGCACATGTGCATGCACACACACACATGCACATGTGCACGCACACACACATGCACACGTGCACACACACGCACATGCACACACACACGTGCACGCACACGCACTCTCTTAGCCACTTGCTCTCTGTGCTGTTCATCAGACCGAATAAAACAGAGCAAAGCACCGTCTTTCCGGGCCACCATACAGGTGCTCACGAAGGTCCTGGCAGGTGCTCTCAAGAGCGCCACCACCACCCAAAAGAGAGGCAAACACCAGGTTCTCATTAGGGCACTTTCCATAGTCATGGTGCAGTTTCTAACTGGGAGGATGAAGCGTGGTTACATTGGCGAATTTGAAATCCTTATTGGTCACAGCTGGGAAAATATTTGTGAGCCTCGGACGAGGTTAAACAAGTGTGGAGCCCCAGATCTGATGTGCAATTCAAAGATCTGGAAACATGGCAGGACAACCTGCTCCCGTCCCTTCAGTTTGGTTTTATTGTACTGATGATCTCAGCTGGCATGATGGATGAAAACACACGGAAGGGAAAAATCCTTGGATTCTTTGTCTAGGGATGTAATACATACAAATAAAAGGTCTCAACGGACAAGAGAGATTGAGAGGGAGAGAGCGAGCGTACAAAGCCCTGGGTCAGCTGTCTGCCACCTGCTGCCGAGACCCAGCCAGAGCTCTGGACGAGGGAGAACTCAATCCCTTGGCATCCGTAAGAGTGTCTAGACTGGAGAGTGTCCTGGGGCAGGCTGGGCGTCCGGTACACTGGAATTCTCACTGAGGATCCTGGAGCCGTTAGCATGCACAGAGGGACACTGGCCATCCAGGGAGCCCAACCCAGCAGAACCCCAGGCTTGCCTCAGCAGAAGAGGAAGGGACTGTGGGCCCTCGAGCCAGGGTGCTGGCACAAGACAGGTATGGTGTCTTTATTTTAGCTTCTACCTGCTCAGGGGAGGGCTAGAGGATGCTGTAAACCGATACAGGCCAGAGAACACAGGTTTCATTTGGGAATGGTTAGAATTCTTAGGCAGTGGGGCGCCTGGGTGGCTCAGTTGGTTAAACATCCGACTCGATTTTGGCTCAGGTCATGATCCTGAGGTCTTGAGATCAAGCCCCCTCCCCTCTGCTCAGCACTCAATGTGGGGTCTGCTCGAGATTCTCTCTCTCCCTCTGCCTCTACCCTAACCTCTGCTTGCACTCTCTCTCTTAAAATGAAGAAATAAAATCTTAAAAAAAAATAACTCTTAGGCAGAAATGAGATTTGAAACCGGTCTATTTCTCTCCTCCTCCCCCGCCCCCATTTTGTTAGCAAAAATGATTTATGACTCATCGACTATGTGCCATGCACAGCGTCAGGCACTTGACTTACATTCTCTTAGCTTACACGCTCTTTTCACAAAGTTAGAAACGAGGCCCAGGAGCTCATGTGAGTTTTAGAATCTAAAACAGAACCTGGAGCTCCCAACTCCCAGCTCTGTATCCCTCAGTCCTTGGCTTTTCCCAAAGGGTTCTCAGTAGAGCGCCAGTCGGGAAGGAGCTTCTGCGGTCAAGTGGATTTGGGCGTGTCTGCATCTTGTGTCCCTTCCAGTTTCAGGGTGCTAGTGGCTGAACACCACAGAACGCCCCGTGCCCTGAACAACGAAGAAACAAACCCAAGAGTTAATGCAACAGCTTAACAGCATCAGGGCCTGAGATCACCTTCTCTGAGGCGTTCTTGGCTTTTTCTGCTTCTGATATGACTGCAGCCCCTCCAAGCTCATGTCTCTGCACGATAATGTCCAAAGACAGGAAGAGGCAAGTACTCGTACTGTGTGTTTTAAAAGTGAGGGAAGCCTTTCTAGAAGTGCCCAAGTCTGATTTGCCTGACATCCCACCAGCGGGGCTGCGTCTGGTGCCCACACCTACAGCGATCACTGCCAAGGGCCGTGGATCACACTGAGCACCGTGCCTCCCGGCGCAGGGGCGGAGCCCGCAAGACGCCCAGGTCATCATAACCGAACAAAATCCAGGTTATCTGAGCAAAGAAGTGGGGTAGGGGATGGTGTTGGGGAAGAAATCCACAGGGTTTTCTGCAACTTCTTGGAGGGTAACATTGTATATTAGTATATTAAAGGCTCTACATAGTAAAGAAACCCATTTTATGTCTTTGAACCCATTGCTTCCCAAGCTAATTTTTCCTTGGCGCTCTTAGTGACTTCCCGCAGGTGCACCAGAAAAGCAAGATCCCCGAAGCCGCTTGCCCGCAGTGACATGACTGTCCTGAGAGCTCTTGAGCACTGCGCTCCGGCTCGTGCAAACACGGAACACTGGGAACAGCTCAGGAATTTGAAGGAGAGTTTTCTTTGGCTCGGTTAACAGGAAATAAAAGCAGGTTTCTTTTTTCTGCACACTCCTTTTCTCTTTGGCCATTCAAAATTAATAGGTTTTAAGACATTACTTGTCGTTGAATTTCTTTCCACTAACCTTGCCACCGGGGAGGGAGAAAACGATGGCTTTTCAGCGCGATGAAAGAGGGCGCGATGGTAAGGTCACAGCAGGACTGCATTTCCTCCCATTTGGCGTGAGCGTCAGCATTAGCAAAGCCTGTAAGAATGCTCTCCTGACTCATGGCTTCCCGAGGCCCCTTCTCCAAAGCCAACCGCTCACCAGAAGCCTGGATGGCAGGCAGACTGCCCTCCTGAAGCTCTCCGCTCTGCAAGCCCCTCCCTTTCCCTCCTCCTCCCTAATCCTCCACACCCCCCCACCCCGCCCCCCTCTCCCTTTTGCCTTCTCCCTTGTTGTTGGACTTTTCTTACCGGTTTACAAAACGGAAAGCGGAAAGCGTGAGGTTTCTTTGACATTGCTGTTTGAATGAAAATAGAATCCCAGCTGTAGTCCTCTGCTCTGGAGGACAGCCAGGCCCCTGATCCCTGCAGGTCCTCAGAACGGACTGAAAAGGGGAAAAGGGATTTGGGCAGGCAGGAAGGACCTACTTTGCATGCAAGGTAACCAGGGTTCAGGTTGATTTCACAGATACAACCATTCTTCTTTCCCCTGTTCATCCCTGGGTCCTCCTGGGGTCCCGCCTTTCTTCCCATTCTTATAGGTGTGTTTTGAGAGGCCAAGCCATGCAGGCAGGCATGTTAGGGAAGGACTGGCACCCCCAACCTTCATAAATTGTCCTACAAGGTGACAGGCTGAGCCCTCAGGGTTAGGATCTGGAGGAAAGACTGGGTGGATAAGGTCCACCTCGCTCAGAGGACAGAGAGGAGCTCAGCCTCAGGACAATGCAACCAAGTGCATTTGCAAAACTGAGCTTGCTAGAAGCTGGGTCATAGGCGGGTCTGTGATGGACCCTGCCTGGGCTCTTGCTCTCTGACCTGTGGTCTTCTCCTCCACTCTGCTGTACCTGTCTTCCTACTCTCTCACTTCATCCTCTGCCTGGTTGAGCCTTCCCACTCCCTGGGTTCTTCCTTCCTTGATCTCTTTATCAATCTTTTCTTTTACCCCCTGCTCATAAAATGTCTCTCATGCGTCTGTTTCTCTCCTATGGCCTCTACCACAAAGTCACTATCACCTCTTGCCTGCCATAGACAGCCACATTTTCACTCCTTCATGGTCCAATCCACTCTCCACATCATAGCCAAAGTGATCTAAAATGTTAGTCATCTGCTTGACACCCTTTGGTGGTTTCCCACTGGATGAAGAACAAAATGCAAAGAATAAAAGCTTTGCAGGGCCCGCAGATCCCCTGGCATTACCTGGCCCATGCCCCTCATGTGCTTTCCACCACTGACTGTAATCAGTCATGATGCTGGCCTCCTCTCAGTTCTGAACAGGGTCAGTGTCACGGGCCTGAGACCAGGGAAGCCCCTTTGGGCCTTACACTCAGAAGTTGGCGGGTGTGTGTGTGTGTGTGTGTGTGTGTGTGTGGTTGGGCTTTAATACCCTGTGGTCGCCATCTTGAATTTCTTTTTTTTTTTTTTAAGATATTATTTATTTATTCAACAGAGATAGAGACAGCCAGCGAGAGAGGGAACACAAGCAGGGGGAGTGGGAGAGGAAGAAGCAGGCTCACAGCAGAAGAGCCTGATGTGGGGCTCGTGGGGCTCGATCCCACAATGCAGGGATCACGCCCTGAGCCGAAGGCAGACGCCCAACCACGGTGCCACCCAGGCGCCCCAGCCATCTTGAATTTCTTAATAATTACCTTTGAATTTGTGTTTTGCAAGTGAAGCCTGACCAGTCAACGGAGCAGGACATTTGCCCTAGGTTTGGAGCCTCGGCTCATCTGTGGCCACACCTCCTGCCACTTTCCAGCTCCCTGGGGCCCCAGGTCCCACCTGGCCTACTTTCCTTTCACTCTCCATGTCCTCTCTACAATCACGGCCACTACCAGGCACATTGGCAGGGAGAGGCCCATTTTCTGCTGTCACCTTTCACCCCTGGCGACAGGCTGGGCAGGGCTGTAGGGAGGGTCCGAGTCAGGTGCCTGATGGGACTCCTCAGGTAGGGCACCTGGGCTGGCGGCCCCAGAGCACGATGAGTCTCTCACCCAGTCTGGATCCAGGCATCATGCACGTCCTGGGACAGAGGTCGCAATCCTTGGGGGATCCCCCTCTGCCATGGGTTGAAGCAGCGAGCCCCTGGGAAGAGGAGAACAACCTTCCCACCCCTGGCTGGGGGCCTGCATTGTCCTTTGTGCTGGCTGTAGCTAATTACACAGCCGCCCTGGTTGTGAGAGTCTCTGGGCCTCCGCCCAGTCTGCTCTGCCCGTGGTTGGTTCTTTCTCATCCTCCAGGTGTCAGCTCACGGCTCACCTCCTCAGACCCCTCCCTCGGCCCCGCCCCTCCTGCTCGTAGTAGGTCACCCCTGTTATCCCTGCTTGTTTTCTCCGGATCCCTAAGAGTGTGTTTGCTCGGCTGCCTGTTGTCTGTCTGCCCAGGACACGTTACGCTCCATGAAGGCAGGTTGCTTGTCTGTCTTGTTCACAATCACATCAGCCTCACCTAGCACCATCTTTAGTCCAATGTCTGCCAAAAACTACATGCTAACATAGATTATTCGAGATGCTGCATGGTAAAGACGGTTCCTATTTGAAGCAAACACGGCCCAAGACCGCATGGCGGGTCTACAAGTAAACATTTGTGATTTTGTTCTCCAAACTTCCCTGTATGCTTCAAATGATAACATTTTAAGGAAGTTTTAAAAGAAAACAGAAAGTACCGGGGGGGGGTGTTTATATACAACTCCTGTAAGTATTATTTTCAACTCGCCACTTTCCTCTCAACAACAGATCTGTGGGGCTCTTTCCACATCAGTCCGCGGAGATCCATTCATCAGTTTTACACTGTTAAATGCTTTTCCAGAGCGCTTAGCAATGGCGCACCTTATTTAGCTGTTTCCCTGCTCCTAGACAACAGACTACTTAAACAGCCTTTTTGCTGTGATAAGCCAGGCCTCCCTGCACATGTGTGAGCATTCCTCTGAGCTGGAGAGCAGGGCGGGGAACTGCTTGGTTCATAGGCCTTGCCCATGTTTTAATGTAATAGATCCAGGCCCTTAAACCACTTGTCTCCTTGGCACAGAGGGACCTCCTGGAAGGCAAGGTAAGCGAGATGTGTGTGGCTCTGAGCCCACTGGCTGACAAACTTTGGTTCCCTTTCCTGCCTCATATGGTTGCTGTTGCCTCTCCCTCCCTTCTTAATCCCTCATGGTCAATATGGGGAAGGTCCTGGTGATTAGTTATCTCTAGAAAAAAAATGATTCCCCCCCCCATGTTTCTGTGCAGAGTCACTTCCTCTTCTCCGTGGGGTGGGATGGGAACAGGAAGGACTTGAAAAAAACCCTTTGTTTAAAAATAGTAGAGAGTTGCCACTTGGCACTTTTCCTGATTTTTATTTATTGAAAAATCTGACACTAGCTCCTCTTGAGTTCAAGATTGATGGTGGAAAGGCACGGAGCCATGCCAGAATCTAGCGGGCATTTGCCTAACAAGTCTTCCCTGAGCACCTGAGGGGCAGAGGATGGGCATTGATTCATTAGGAGGTCACTGGCCCTAAGATAGAAGGGGGGTCCTGTGAGTCAATGCCTGTGTCGTTGGTGTTACAGACTGAACCTTTGTGTTTCCCCCCAAACTCATGTGGAAGCCCTAATCCCCAGTGTGATGGTATTGGAGATGGGGTCTCTGGCAGGTAAGTAGGGTTAGATGAAGTCATGGAGTTGGGACCTTTGCCCAGTGAGATGAATGCCCTTAGAAGAAGAGACTCCAGAGACTTCTCTCTCTCTCTCTCTCTCTGTGAATGTGTGTGGGGTCTGTGTGCACGTACACAAGAAAGCAGCCATCTGCCTGCCAGAAAGAGAGCCCTCGCCAGGAATCTCTCCAGGAACTGAATTGGCCAGCACCTTGATATTGGAATACCAGCCTCTGGAGCTGTGAGAAAACACATTTCTGTTGTTACGGCCACCCAGTTTGTGACATTTTGTCATGGAAGCCCTGCTAAGACTGCTGCATCCCTAAAGCTACCATGGGAGGCACTGACCAGTACAGAGGTACGTCCGTATTTTAGCAGCTGGTACAAGCATGCTGTGGTGTCCTGGCACCGTTCATAGAGTTTACATTCGAGGGAGAGGAGCCAGACAATACAGAAAATAAGCAAAATAGATAGTATGTCAATGGTGTTATGTGCTATGGAGGAAAAAAAGGCAGAGGAGAGAATTAGAAAGGCCGTCAGGAGGGAGGTTGCTATTTTTTGTTTCAGGAAGGAGGAAAGAGAAGGAAAATGGCATGTTGTCTGTCCTTTAAGGGCTCTTTCCAGAAGTTACCCACTACACTGAAAGCCTATTCCTCAAAACTTCATCCCACAGCCACACCTTGCTGCAAGGGAAGATGGGAAATGCAGATTTAATTCTGAGAAACCGCGTGCACAGCCATGGTGGGTAAGTGGGGTCCCATTACTGAAGATGTAGAGAATGGATACGGGGGAACCATCAGCCACGACAGGGCCAGAGCACGATCAGGGAATTGTGTTGTAGAAAATGTTCACGGACCTGCTGAGTGATAGTTCTCCGCGGGTCTCTCACATTTGCGGATGGCCCACGAGCAGGGGACTGGCTGCCGTTCTCCCCGACTATCTTTCCAAGAATGTTTCTATGGCAAGTGGGCTTGGAAGACAGACAGTGTCTCCCCGTGGAGCACAGTGCAGGCGTGCTGGATGTCCAGGATAATAACGAGAATGGCTCCTTTTGCAGACCGTGTCTCTTCTGCATAAGAGGGGACTTACGGCCCATAACACAATGCTTGGGTTCCCCAAGCACAGGATTCCAAATTGAGAGATATGCTATAAAAATACTAATATCATGAAATAGAAAAAAGGAAAGAACTATATATTCTAAACAGCAAGGGACTAAACAGGACAACGAAATGCAATTTGTCACCTTGATTGGATCCTGAATTGAAAAAGGAGAAAACAACTATAATAATATTATCCAACATATGTCCATATTCACATTTCCCTTGGAAAAATGGAATGTGGCCATGTATTAGATAATATGTCCTTGTTAAATTTCTTGAATGTGATCATGGCATTGTAATTATGTAGGAAAGTGTTCAAACTCTTGGGAGATTCACATCGAAATACTTAGGAGAGAAGGGTCATGATATCAACGACTTATTTTCAAATGGTTCAGGAAAAGAATGTGTGTGTACAGAGAGCGCACCCATGGGGCTAACTGGCTAACAGCTGGTGAACTGGGGTGAAGGACATCTGGGCGTCCATTCACTTATTCTGTGAACTTCTCTGTAGTTTGATCTTTTTAAAAACAACAGGTTGGAAGCAATGGGACAGAATCCTGGTGAGCCTGTGGAAGGTGGGTTGGAGGGAGGCCATGGCCGGATTCGGGGAGGCTGAGCTAGGCACGCCATCCATTCAGGAATTCTCTCGCTATCAAGCTTCAGCATGGTCTCCTGTCCTGCTGCAGACAGACTTTTTCCAGGCAGCAGGGCACGTGGCCATGGGCTCCCACAGGTCTCCCAGCTGGTAACCAGAGAGGAAAGGGGGGCCACTTGAAAAATCCTGGGGAAGGGCTCGGCTGGGCTCAGCCTGGGTCACGGACCCAGCCTGGGTCAGAAAAGGGCAGGGAGCCCAGGACCGGCACGGCTGTGTACTCCAGGCGGGGAGAGGAGACTGGGGGCCTTCGTGAGGCAGCGGGGGTCGGTTACACTCGGAGAACTGGGAGGAGGAGAGGAGAGGAGCAGAGGAAATCAAGATGATTAGGCATTTGCTAACTACGGTGACTGGGGGAAGGTGAGGCCGTGAACTGAAAGAGAGGATACGAGAAGTCTGGAATGCTCTATTATGCACTTGAAATTGGAAGCTTTGGGGGCCTAGAAGAGCAGAAATTTCACAGATTGTTGGAAAGATAGCTCTGTAGCTCAGCGGAGCGTTGGCAGGCCCAGCCGCCCCATGAAGGCAGGGGGGCGCCAGCTCCAGTACCAGACGCTGGAAGGGGCCGCCTTGTCCCGCAGCCTAGCAGCAGAGCCCTCTCCTTGTAAGGAAGCCCCTTGGCGAGAGGGACCCTGACTAATTATGAGGGAGGAGAGGCTGGAAGTCATTAAAAGGCCTCGTATCACATTTCTGTTTAACGCCTCAGCATCCAATGACTCAGCAGGGCCGTTCCTGCTTCTTGTTCCAAAGCACTGGGAGTTGTTGGGCAAATATCTGAAGAGCATTTAGGTCCTAAGCCGGCAATGCCCTGACCCACTCCAGTTACAGAGCCCACTGCCTCCGTGTAGACGCCCTCTGAACTCTTCAAACCCAGCTACGGCAGGGGCCATGGGGCCGCTCAAAGTTCAAATCCGGCTTTCCAGAAGCAGGCCCTGCCAAGCAGGGTGTCCCTGGGGGAAAGAAGGAAAAAGCAGGATCACCCTTCTCCTATCTTTTTCTCCCAAAAACAGAGGGCTCCCTTTCTTTACTCTCATCCTTCTGCCTCCTTATTCTGTGTTTAGGGGAGGTGAGCCTGTGGTTCATCCTTGAGACCCAGAATTAGTCAGACATGGGTTTGGATTCTAGTTTCTTTATCTACCAAGGGGACTAACAGTGCACCTTCCTCGTGGGAGTGAGAGGCAGTGAGACAAAGCGGCTTAAGCGCTCGGGGGCGTGAGAGCGGATGTTAGCCCTCCTCCCCCAGGAGCTTCTGAACAAGGCCACAGGTGGGCACCTCCATCCCTCCCGGGGACATTTCCAGCCTCCAAGCAGGGATGTGCCTCCAATCAACCGCCCCAGGAGGCTGTAGGGAGGGAGGCTGGGACTTCACTGTGTGAACTGCACACCTAAAATAAGGCCAGGCAGAAGACTCTGGGAATTTCCTATAATCTTCGCTGCGAATGTCCTATTTATAAAGCTGAGTCACTGCAAGCCGCTGTTCCGCGGCCACTCAGCGTGTGGAGACAGGCTGCCGCAGGAAACGGGGAGCACACCCTGAGACACAGGCCTCTCCCAGGCTCTCGGGGGAGTCACGCTGGGGCCGACGGGCCTGGCTCCGCAGCTCTCAGAAGCACCTTGACAGGCTCAGGGCATTTGTCGCGGCCCTGGGCTTACTATCCCTCTTCCCATTGACCCTTGTTCTGGCTTCTTTGCTCCAGAATAGCTTCCTCTGTTTTGAGGTGATAGATTTACATGGTTTGCTTACAAACAGAGCCAGGCCTGTCTCCCCACTGAGCCCCAAGGGGTCTGGCATCTGAGTGGGATTTGCAGGATCTGTCTGCTTCCCCGCGTGAAGAGACCTGCATGGATGCCTCTGCTCCTCCCAATCTCTTAAAAGAAGCAAATTCTCCAAGGAGAGTGTTCAAGCCCTCAGGGCGCTGGCTCCTGGCGGTGCAGAATTCATGAAGGTCGGTAAGGGAGCAAAAGGGGGAACACAGGTCAGCAAAGAAGAGCTGCATTTAATGTGTTCATCATTCCATCCAGGGCAAGCCCTTGAAGGGGGGACAGGGAGGGAATGGCCTCCCCACTTCCTGATTTTACAGCCACTCAGCCAGTGACTGAAATCAGGGTCACCAATCACGGCTGTTAACCAAGGCCCCCCATCCTGCCTCCCACAGCCCCATCCAATACTGTGCAGGCCCAGGGCAGTCTCTCAGGTGTGCAGAGGTGTTTCCAAACCAAAGCAACCTTAGCATTCAGCCATGGTTTCTCGTTCAACAAGGCAGACAAGCCGCCCAGTTAAAGCATTCTCCACTCCTGGACTTCCCTCAGTAAACTTCTTCTCAGGACCAGCCTGAGTCCTCAACGTGGACTCCCAGGACCAGCCTGACTCCTCAACGTGGCTGGGCCTTGTACATCCAGCTGTGACCTGTGGGAGCTCGGGGGATGTAGGGAGTTCGGACCCTGGGAAATTCCCAGGCCCCCAGCTGTGGGCCTTCGGTCCCTGCTTCATGGGGGCAGAGTGGTCAGCAGGGCCCCTGTCTGTTGGTCAGCATGGCTGGAGGGGGGCTGGAGGGGGCGGGAGGTGCCCAGGCTGGTCTCCTGCTGCTTGACCTCCTCACCCCCACATTAGGTGACCAACACGTCCCAGGTTTTTTGGTAAAATTGCAGGATGGTGGGTCTCTGGTCCAGCTACTCTTCTGGAACCAGAGACTCTTTTACCATCTGCTGTCCCGGATACTCCCAAGGCCCCAGATGGAGCCCTGATCCTGTCAAAGTCCCTTCGGAAGAGTCCTTCCCTTTCCTCTTCTTTCTCTTTCCAAATCCCTCTGTCTTTTGGGTGACATTCCCACCCCTCCCCTTCCCTGTTACCAGAGAACTTTAGGCCAACTTTTCTCCCACCACAGTGGTGGGGGGCATGACTCTGGAGAGGCCAGTGTCACAGAGGCCCCGGCCCTCCTGTCGCGGGGAAGGAGGAAATATTTTCCACTCCTCCCTGGTGAGTCATCCCCTTTGAAAATCACCACCACTACCTGCCACAGAAGTTAAATGGGGGTGTTTCTTCCTGCGGCAAAGGAGAAGCAGAGTGTCAACTGAGAAAAAACAGAAAGATTCTCAAACAAATCAGAACTCATAAGGTTCAGTAAGTCTGCCAGGTACAAGGTCAACCTGCAAAATCGACAGCATCTCTCCTCACCCACGAGAGCTACTAGAAAATATCCCTGAGAGGACACCATTCACAATAGCAACAAGAATTACAAGACATCTAGGTATTAACCAAGAATACACAACTTCCATCCAGATTTTTGAAATTCTAATCAAGGAAACAGAAAACGATCTGAATAAATAGAGCACATTCCATGCTTTTGGACGGGATGACCGAATATAAGATGACCTATCTTGGATGACTCTATAAAAACCTAATTAAATTAACGATTAACTTACAAAGTCAGTGCATTCCCACTCAGCATTCCAGTTGGATTTCTTTTTGAGGAACTTAATAAATAAATAAGTTAATTTTTTAAAAAAGGAGAGTAAAGGGGTGCCTGGGTGGCTCAGTCAGTTGGGTGTCTGCCTTCAGCTCGGGTCATGATCTCAGGGTCCTGGGATCGAGCCCTGTATTGGGCTCCTTGTTCGGCGGGGAGCCTGCTTCTCCCTCTCCCCTGCCCCTCCCCTTGCTGGTGCTCTCTCACTCTCAAATAAATAAATAAATAAATAAAATCTTTAAAATTAAAAAAAAGGAGTGTAAAGAAGGAAGGCTTGCCCCATCCAATCCACTACAAACCAGAGTAAGAACAGCGTGGTGCTGGCTCATGAACAGCCCACTAGACCGGTGGAACGGAACAGAAAGCTCTGGGACACGCCCATGCACTGTATGTGTACAGAAACTGTACGGAAAAACACACCCTCTCTGTGGGTTAGGCCACAAGTTAAGGTTTTGTTGAGACCTTCTGCTCTACCACTATCACCATAACAAGCATACCCAAAGAATAACAAAATGTGTATGTCGAGGTCCCTGTGTGACTCAAAATGAACTACCTAAAACGGGATCTGTTGCGAGAAGAGAGCTTAACTCTCCACAGGCCTAAGCTTCTGGAGCTCTCTCCGGAAGTCAGCAGCAGCCGCACATCCCTGCCACACAAGACATGAGAAACCAAGGCCCAGGGCACGGAGGCAGGTTGGCGTGCAAAGCCACGGGGCGCCCGGGTCCCTACCTGAAAAACATTGTTAGCAAGTGAGAGGATGAGCTCCAACTGCCAGATGAGCCCGGNGAGCCCGGGGGGGGGGGGGGCGGTGAGTCCAGGGAGGTGGGTCTAGGCTGAGAAAAAAGACAAGGAGTCCACAGAGCAGTTCTGTTCTAAGCGCCCAGCAACTTTTACATCTGCTAATTCACGCAGATGTTCAGCTCTCCTGAATTCCTAAGAAGCATAAAAAACTTGAAGAAAAATATGGCGTGAAAATCAAATCTCATGAATTTCATGTCCAGGCTCTTTACCTATCTGTCAGTCACGTAGTATTTCTATAAATATTTTATTTCTATAAGATAACATCCCTTCCCCTGTTTTTAGGTAGGATTAGTCCAGGTTGTGCTGTAGTAACAAGCTAGCCCCGAATCACAGAGGCTTATGTCTTGATAATCACTGAAGCTAAGTAAGAGATAGAGTGGGTTGGATATCCTCTTGCTTCTGCTTTCATGCGTTGGAAACTTCCATGAGAAAAGTTTTTCTATCTCTGTGGCTTAAAACAACTTGCTCCTCCTGTGCGTCCATCTGGGATCAGCCAGGTTTGTATTCCCACTTTGTCCTCATGGAGAGAGGCCGACCCATGGCCTTCCGCTACCTGAAGCATGGCTGGTGACACGGCAGGGGGAGGACCACAGGAGCGCCCTGTGATGGCTGATAAGGCTTTTGCCTGGAAGTAAAACCACCATGCTCTTCATATTTCATTGACAGAGCAAGTCACACAGCCACACTTAAATTCGGTGGCTCAGAAAAATATAATCCTACTACGCGCTCAGTTGAAGGAGAACAGAAATATTTGGTGAATAGCGCTCATGATTTCCACAGCCCCAAAGAGAAGTGAATTTGGAAATTAATTAAAGGCAAAAAGATTTTCTGATATACACCCTCATTTTTCTCAGTGCACCCCCAAACAGAAAATGCTCAGCTTTTTCACTTAAGATAAAACATTCAAAACTATACCAAGATGGGGAGTTCCACAATGTCAGGGACAGTTTATCCGCCTTTACCTTTCCAATACGGAGCACACTGTCTTGTCTTTACCAGGTGCTACAGTAAGATTTGCTGAACTGGGGGCGCCTGGGTGGACCAGTTGGTTAAGTGTCTGACTCTGGTCTTGGCTCAGGTCATGATCTCAGGGTCATGGAATCAAGCCCCATGTCGGGTTCTACGCTCAGCGTGGACTCTGCATCAGATTCTCTCTCCCTTTCCCTCCTGCTCTCTCTCTCTCTTTCGAATAGATTAATAAATAAAATCTTTAAAAAAAAGTGTTTGCTGAACTGAAGAGTTACTGGAGGCAAGCAGGGTGAATTAGCAGGCGTTCTTCTAGAGAACCCATTGCTACTTTTACCAAACTCTGTCTTACGACACTCCCAGGCAGCGTGGGGAATGGGCTGGTGCTTTTCTAGAATGCTGGGTTATTAAGGCTGTCCTAGGTGGCCTGTCTTCCTCCGCTGAGAGCCTCAGCTTGAACTTGCCAATGTCAGAAGGTCTAGAAGGGAGCCTCAGGATCAGCCCCAAAACATACATCTTACAGGTGAGGACACTGAACCCAAGAGAAAGCAATGACTGCTCTCTCTCTCTGCCATATTGTACTGAGCCATGTTATAAATGTGTTCAGCAAAACTAAAATTAACAGAGAGAGAGAGAGAAGAGGGAGCACTCTCTAAAAAATACAGGAAATTCTGCCTGCGTTTCCCTTCAGTGAATGGACATGAGTCTGCTATTTCCAGTAGGTCTTGGTTTCTGCCTTCTCATTGCGTAAGGAGTAGCCCGGCTTTGTGTAGCTCTAACACGGCTCCCAGACACAGGCCAGTCCTTCACGTGGGTTCCACAGAAAGACGATATTCTGTTCCAACACTGGAGGGAAGCTGGACCTACTGGACTTACTGAGAAATGGTATCATGATCTCCAACATGGCAACTTCCGAGAGGATTTCCAAAGGTCATTTGGACCATCCTTCCTGCCTTTAGAACCTACGCCTGGGTAAGAGGAGCTTCTGCTATAATGACTGCCAGTGCCAGAGACAAGCTGCCAAGAAAGGACCTGCCCGGAACAGCGCCATGTGTTCAATAACCCGTTGGTGAGCTCCTGCTGGAGCCTCTTACGGGCAAGGGAGCGTGCAGAGAACGAAAACCTGAGCAAGCCTGCACATCACTGGACTATAAAAATCATTAAAATATTGAGGAATTTAAAGACTTAATGACCCAGTAAAGATGGAAAATACTCTCAAATGCAGATCTCAGTCATTAAAAATGCATTTTGCATGCCACATTTACCTCCTGTGAAAATGGGGGCAAAACACATTTAGGGCAAGATTGCCACAGCTCCCCAAGAGGGTGGGTTAGAAAAAGCGAGTGCCCAATGAGGTGCAAGCTCTCAGGTGCTCCGGCTGTCCTCCGCGGGGGGTGGCGACTCTGCGACCATCTCAAGCGACAGCCAGTTCACCACCCCAGAGACTTCTGAACAGTGCGTGATGGAGAAACTGTCTTTCTGAGCGAGAGTCTGGCTTGGCAGAAGCATCCAGAGGTAAGGCAGTAGGACGAATGCATATGGCAAAAACCACTGAGGGAAGCACCTTACCACAGAGACCAAGTTAGTCTCTTACCAGTGCGTGTTTGTGTTTTTTCGTACCGGACCTTTCTGCATTAGTTTGCTAGGGCTGCTATAGAAAGTACCAGCGACGGGGTGGGTCAGACAACAGACATGCACTTTCCTCCCGGTTCTGGAAGCCAGAAGTCTGCAGTGAAGGTGCTGCCAGGCTTAGTTTCTTCCGAGGCCTCTGTCCTTGGTTTACAGGCGGCCACCGTCCCTCTGTCTTCTCATCACCCCCTCCTCCCCCCGTGCCTGTGTCCAAATGTCCTCTTCTTAGGACACACCACTCACACTGGATTCGAGTCCACCCTCATGACCTCATGTGAACTTAATGACCTCTTCAAAGACCCTGGCTCCAAATTGCTCAGACTGTGAGGTGCTGGGGGGTTAGGATTTCAACATATGGATTTGGGGGGGGGGGACACAATTCAGCCTATTACAGTCACCAACATGTTATAATACCCCCAAAAGGAGACTATGAGGGGTTTTGTTTTATAGAGAAAATTCGAAGTTTGTGTCATGTGGAGTGGCTTGTGCCTTTCTAAGGTGTTGGATTCAGTGAGACTCCGAACTCACAAGCGCTCGCATGGGCGTGAAAGCGAGAGAACAAACGCCAGGGCTGTTAGCCGTGCACGGTTCCCGGAATGTGACCGTGCAACACGAGCACGGACCCCGCCCCCAGCCTCGATGTCCCATTTGTAAAACAAAGGAATTGAGTCAGTGAGCCCCTGTGCTGACTGGCATTCCAACCCCCTTCTGGGAGCTTCCCCGTGTGCAGAGACAAGAAACCCCAACACTACACTTCCCACATGCCTTTACAGCTAGAGTTCTGCAGAAGAATTGGGTGGCCCCAGTAGGATGCGCTGGGATGAGACGGGGGGTGGGGGGCGCCGAAAGGAAGAAGAGGCCGCCTTTCTGGGGCTGCTCCTGCCGTCCAGGCCTGTCCACTCGCACGGCAAGGAAGGGAGGCGGCTGTGCTCTGCAGCCAGGCCCAGGGGAGGCGGCGGTGGCAGGGGGGTGCCCCAGGAATCCTCCCCGAAGGTACACTGGCAAACACGAAAAACAGGTACAAGCATGTGTGTTGCAGCTGTAGAGGGAGGGGCCGGCCACGTCTCCAACATCCGACAGTGAAGAACCGCTTAAACCAGCCATGGTTGAGCCAAACACACATGATAGAATGTTCTGTAGCTCTATAAAGAAATAAAGAGTATTTCTATACAGAAATATTTCTATAAAGAAATAAAGACGACTGCAGTAATCTTCAAAATAGATCGTTAAGTGAAAAAAGCAAAGTAGAGAAAAGGGTATGACGTATACTACCATTTAGAGAGGGGGGGATAGGTATGTATATTTAAAAGAAATCTTGGAAGAATAAACAAAGAGGTAACCCTAAAGATTTCTTTTTAGTTGTAAGAACAGTGTGACTAAGACATCAGGTCCCAAACTCTGGGAGTGAAACCAGAAACAAAGGGACAAGTGTGCAGGCCCCTGTTCTCCCCACCGGTTCAGACTCAGGAGGGAACAGACGGTGGGGGAGGGGAGGATTGAGCGTTTTCTGAGTGTCTGCCCTCTGCAGCGCCTGGGCCAGGTGATTCAAAGACATCTCCTCCTTTCATCTACCCCGGGCTGGCTTTCAGGTCGGTATTTTTACTGTCCCCATTTTGCAGATAAGGAAAGGAGAACAAAGAGGAGTTGAACAATTTGAGAAATTCAAAAAGCAAGTAGTATCAGAAAATAGTGACACCCCCTTAGGACTCCGGTGTCTGTCTCCTTCCCTCATGCACCCCTAGAGTGGGGTACCAGGCCTGGCTGCAAGGGACGGGCCCCAAGCCTAGCCAGGGCATCTCCCAGCCTCCCAACCCATCCCCATCCGGGCCGGGGACAGGGGAGTGCCTCTAAGCCACTGGCTTTCAATCTGATTGCATATTAAAATCACAGAGGAGCTTTCAGAAATGCTGATGCTCGGGTCCTATCCCCAGAGATTCTGATTTAATAGGTATGGGTTGCAAACTAGACATGGGGTTTGGGGAAGCTTTCCAGGTAATCCTAACGTGTGGCTAAGTTTGAGAACCGCTGTTCTGAGCTCATGCTGTTTCATGTGTAGTCCAGGACCGTGGGCATCACCTGTGAGCATGTGAGAAATGAGAAATCGTGGGCCCCGCCCCAGACCTACTAAATCAGAAACTTGTGGGGAGGGAGGAGTGAAGGGAAGGAGACAGTGATCTGTATTTTCACCAGCCTTCCACATGATTCTAACACACCCTAACGGTTCAGAACCACCGCTCTGAGCAGCAAGTAGAGACAGACCATCACATACTGTGGTTGCCTTTACCAACTGCCACACAACTGTGTTTATTACAACGGAGGGCAGACCTGATGCCCTCAGGTGACGAGACCGTCCAGGCCACTCCCCCAAGAACAAAACTTTGAGAGACATGGGAGAAGGTGTTTGAACGTCACTTGGAATCATCTGGAACCCACTGTAGCTTCTGAGAAGGGGAGTGGCTTGATCAACATGCACCAAGAGCTGCCACAGGGAGCGTCGGGAGCCCAGGAGAACATGGACGGATGGCGGCGAACCGGCAGGCTGGCCGTGGCTCGCGCCAAGGCTCCTTGGTGTGAGTGTGTATCCATTTCCCAGGGCTGCCATGCCGAATTGCCACAGCCTTCATGACCCGAAACAACACAAGTCTATTCTCTCACAGTTCTGGAGGACAAAAGCCCAGAATCAAGACATCAGGGGTGGTTCCTTCTGGAAGGCCTGAAACTCGAGAATCGGTTCCGTGCTTCTGTCCCAGCTTCTGGTGGCAGCTAACAATCCTTAGAGCCCCTTAGCGTGTGGACACATCACTCCAGATCTTGGCAGCACTTCCCTTCTGTGCCTCAAACTTCCCTCTCCTTTCTTGTAAGACAATCATTAGATGTGGGGCCTACCCTAACTCTAGGATGATCTCAGCTCAAGACCCTTCACGTAATCACGTCGGCCAAGATTCCATTTCCAGATAAGGTCACATTCACAGGCTGCGGGGCAGGGGTGGTGGTGGTGTCAGGACTTGGACATTTTCTTTTTGAGGGCCACAGTTCAACCCACAACAGATGGGAAACCATTTCACCTTCTTACAGGGCCCTCCCTGACGCGGATTCTGAGCAGAGGAATTTCCTGACGTAACTCAAGGCAAACACGATGGGCCTGCCATACCGCGCTATGATTGTCTTCACGGAGTTCCGCATCATACAAAGTGCTTTCATGTGTGCTCACTTAAGCCTTGCCACAAAGCTGGGATGTTCTTGTGCTCTCGCATAGGAGGAAACTGAGGCACGGGGAGCCTGGGTGACTTGCCTGAGCTCCCAGAATCAACCAGGGGTAGTCCTCCCACTCTGAATGTGCTGCCCTTTCTGTTGGCACCAGCCGCTGTCAGGAGTCATGATTTAACCCCACTGCCTTCGAGAAAGTGGGGGGCAGGGAATCTCTTACCTGAGCCGGCGGTGTGATGGAGACTCAGCAGTGTGCCACCAGTTTATCACCAGTGGTTAGGGGAGGAGGTCTGGTCGCTTGTTTCTCGGTTTCCCGTGACCTTTCTCAACTCCAGTTCGACACACAGAGCCTTGTTCATGCCAGGCACTTGGCCTCTGGAAGGAGCTCAGTACGTGTGGCTGGAATGATGTGGTTTGTTCTGGCCCTCGCTGGCAGGAAACCTGTCTGAGATACACAGCTGAAAATATTCACCTCTTCCCAGGAGTTCGTCCAGGGGACCCTCAGACCCACTCTGCCAAGTAATGACGGCAGAAGCCCCGGGTTCTGACATCAGCCTCCTCACTGTCAACTCAGAAACGGATAAAAGCCCCTAACCGAGCAGCCAGACCCTGGGGTGGGTGCCTAATTCTCCAAGCGGTCTGGTCAATGATAGGATGTCGGCTTCACCTTTAGGGTCTTTGTTGCTGAGCCCCGAGCCTCAGGTTGGCTTGCTCACGTCACCACAGCTGCTGTTGCCCCTTCTAGGAGTCCAGGGGCACGTGTGGCTTGAATAGCCTCGGCCTCCCAGCTCAGGACTCCTGCTTCCCTGCAGGTCCCAGCGCTCAGCCTTGGGTTTCCAGCCACCAGCAGGACTGGCCCGCTCTCACTTCAAACTCCAAAATAACATACCAGCCCTACGTTCCCCTTCGGAGTAGTTGCCCCTCCTGAACTTCTCCATCTGCTCAGTGGCACCACCTGGAAAACAGACATCACGGTTCACCCCTCTCGGCCCCTTTCCTCCAAAGGCAATCCCTTCCCACAAGACGGGAGGTGGGGCACGGAGATGGACCAGTGAGGAAGGGAGCGAACATTTTCGAGCACTCCCCATGATGAGACAGACTGCGTGCCGTAAGCCAACTCACTGATCTCAATAATCCAGCGAAGTGGGGCCGGTATTTCTGTCCTAATTCTACAGGTGAAGACGAGAGGCTCAGAACGATTCAGGCCACACAGCTGTAAGGCAGAGAGCAGAATGCAGCCCGTGCTCTCTGCAGTCCAGGTGGTGCTCAGCCCGATTTATTCCTCCTTTGGTGACTCCCAAGTAGGCTGCTTCTCTCCTGCCTTCGCCAGAGCGGCTCTCGGCCAGCTTTCACCTGCTCCCTCCTGACTTGCGGCTCTTCTCTGCACCGACACTTTCCTCCTCTGATTGGCCTGTGTCCAACTGCTTTACATTTCTTTTTCTTTCTTTCTTTCTTTCTTTCTTTCTTTCTTTCTTTCTTTCTTTCTTTCTTTCTTTCAGAAGGGGGACACTCCCAACTGACTGAGCTACCGAGGTGCCCCTGTATTTCTTTCATATTTCCCACAGTGCCTGCTCCTGGACTGGACATGGGGTAGACACTCAGCACGTTTTGTTGGGCGTGGCACAGCAGGAAATTATTTTCTACCATCTAAGAATGATTTTACATGAGGCTAGCTGTCACCTACTGTTATTTGAGAGGATGCAGAAAAATCATACCAGATCCAAACTTGGTTAGTAATGTGCTTGACTTCTTACCATCCTTGGTCGTGAAGGATGAGGGTGGTATGTACACGGAGGTTCACGGATAATCTACAGCGCTTACTGTGGCTGATAGCTTTCATCTCCTCGGCTGACCAGTCTGTAGCCGGTCTGGTTTCTCTACAACTTCAGGTGAGGACAGAAAGTCCCACGGCAGCATAACCTACATACAGAATCCTCCAGACTAGGTGGGAGTTTGTGGAAGGCGCACATCAAAGGAATTGCTATTTTCTCAGGAGACGTGGACGAGCCTGACGCAGGAATGCACACTGACGGGTACATTTTGGAGGGAAAGGTGGATTTTACAGAGCTGAGGTCCATATGCTGATCTGATGTAATCAGTAAAGTGTACAAGTCTGAGTCACAGATATTCCCTTTACCAACCTGGGTGGGGATCGGAAGCACCCCCACTGGGTGGGGTTACGGAGTTAGGAAGTGCCAGTGAGATATGGCAAATATCCCGCACAAGAGAACAGTTGCCAGACGTGAAAACCACACCCAATTTTTCTCCTTTGCCATGAGATTGCCACCTCCAGGGGCCACCCTCCCCCTCGCCAGCTCAAAATATCTTGACAAACGCATCTGCATCCATTCCATTTCATATATTCATCATTCCATTTCATATATTCATCATCTGACTTACCTGTTACACTTCACGGCAAAGTTGCATTTCGTATGAGAATGTAGTCAGATAAGAAGGCTGCTGGACTCAGCGTTTAAAAGTCCTTCCACTGAGAGCAAGTTGGTGCAACCTCTTTGTGGGATGATTTGGAAATATTAAAATTTAAATACAAATATCCTCTGACCTAGCAGTTCCACTTCTAGGAATTTTTCCCCCACAAGAACAAAACCAAGGCAAAACAAAAATACATACATGCGTGGAAATAATAATTTCAGCATTATTTGTAAGACCACGAGAGGAGACACAGTTACGATGTTCTTTAACATAGATGATAGTTAAATAAATTCTGATACATCCAGACAACGAAACTCTCTGAAGTCCTGAGAAAGCAGGAGGTAAATGTTTACGCAGTAATACTGAATCAAGAACGTGCTACAGGTTATGTTACATGGAAAACAAAGGAGCGGAGGAACGGGCACAGTGTGTAGTACGCAGATATCCCGGACATATAAAAAGGGTATCAGAGGGGCGCCGGGGCAGTGCAGTCAGTTAGGCGTCCGATTCTTGGTTTTGGCTCAGATGGTGATCTCAGGGTCGTGGGGTCGAGCCCTGCGTCGGGCTCTGCACAGAGTCTGCTTCAGACTCTCTTTCCCTCTTCTCTTCCCCCCCCCGCTCTCTCTCTTTCTCTCAAATAACTAAATAAATCTTTTTTAAAAAGGGTATCAGAGCAATTATTCATTGACTTAAACTAAATTACCAGCAAGTGCCTCTTCTCCACGTATTCCTCACTTCTACCGAGTTTACTGTAGATTTCTGAGGACTCATCGCATAATCTAACTTGTCCTAAGAAGCAATGATACCATCATCTCTGAATCAAAATAGAAAGGAAAGAGGGGACTAAGAAACTAGGTGCCTCTCTATAACCTCAGGGAAAACACCGGGCTAGGTTTTCAGGCCCTGCACCCCTTCCTTGTTCTCACTGAACCAACCTGCTCCCTTTAAGCTGATATTGGTGGGTTCTCAGGGGCGGGTTCATGGAAGTATCTTTTAAAAAAAACTATAATACTGAGCCTGGTGCTGGCTCCTTACAGCATTTGTGGGCTGAAGAGCAGAGCTGGGTCCTGGTTTTCATCCAGCAGCATAAAGTAAGGGGTGGATACTGGAGATTATAAAAGATCCCACTATGTTTTCAGGGAATTTCCAGACCAGCGGTATGGTAGGGCAGCTGGACTAGGGCATTAGGGCCCATGAGATTCAGCCCCTGCACTTAAGCTTGGACTAGTAATTGGATGAAAAGTATATGTTTGTGAGGAATGTCGCAATAGTTCCCAGTCTCGTAAGTTTGGCACGTTGGCTCTTTCAAGGTGGCAGAGCACAGTCGGTAAGGGCAAGACTCTAGCCAGATTCTAAGATTCAATCCTGGTGATGCCATTTATTAGCTATTTGATCTTGAATAAGTTACTCTTTGGTCTTAGTTTTCTCATCTGTAAAATGGGATAATTCTGGCACCTATCTCCTAAGACTATCATGAAGATTAAACATATAAATACAAGAAAAACACATACCAAGTACTCAATGCCACATCCTTAAAAGCTAACCTGTTTCAGAGAAAGTCCTATTTCTGCCCAGTAAGCATTGAAAGCTTCAAAACCCTCACTGCCTCTCCCCTCTCCAAGCTCCCTGAGGCCATGAATTAAAAGAACAGACAGGATCGTTGTCTCCTACGTTCAACAGAGCAGTTTTTCCTGAGCAACGCTGCGTCTGCGATGCACCTTAGTGTAAACGATTCGTTTTATCTCAAAATCATGTCAGAATTCCGTAGTCATTAATTTCAAACCCAGACTTGCCTTTGTGCTTAATTATTGGTTCTCTCAGGAGTTGAGCGTGTGGCCCTTTCGTTCCTTTGGGAGAGGCTGCTGTGCCTGAAGTGGTGGTGGCGGCCGGCTCTGAGCAGACCCCCAGGGCTCTGGGGTTGCCGCGTTAGCAACTGTGTCGCTGGAGGGTCTGGGCTCCGAGCCGCGGTGGCTTCCTCCTCAGGTGCAGGCAGGATGCGGATTCCAGAGAGGGAGACAGCTGTGAGATGCTGAGCAAACCCTCGCCTGTCTGCACCCGAGTCTTGTCATCTCTAAACACAGGGGCCGCATTAAACGGGCCAGTGGTTCTTTCCAGTCCAACAGACTCTAAGTAGGTATGAACCCAGTCTCAGCCGGGCTTTTTGTCTCCCCGCTGACCCCAGCACTGCCACCACACACAGTGAAATACTAACCGCTCCCCTTTCCTGGGTGCCACGCGCCAAGTGCGTCCGTCACATGCATCCCTGCGCTTGCTGCAGGGGCAGACCTCGGGGCAGCTGTTCGTTTTGCAGACACCCGGAGAGGCCAAGGTGAAGGCCAAAGTGGGAGCCTGGAATCCGGCCCCTCCCCGCTCCATACCATCCTCTGTGTCTGGATCCAAGGGACGCTCGCGCCCTCCGAGGCAGCCACGTGTGCGGTGAGGGTCCTGGAACCGAACCGTGGGAGTCCCCTGAGGTTCCAGCTGTGACATGGCAGCATCATCCTTGCACTTTCTACTTTTCCAATTGGTTTTGTTTCAGCCGTGCCGGTGTTAGGAAGCCACGCCCGAGGAGTTCTCCTCGAGCCCTCAAGGGCCCCCCCAGCAGACAGAGATTGTGCACGTTTGATCCCAAACCTTCTCCCTGTCTCACAAAAATGCACAGCCCTGCACGGTTGCACTCGGGAGAGAGAGGCGGCGGAGCGCCCCTCCTGGGGGCTCTGGCGGGCTTGCGTCAGACCCCAGGGCAGGGCTGGGCCGGAGCACCAGGGACCAGACCTCCCTTTGCGCGTCTGCTTCCAACACAGAGTCGAGCCTGACTACCGCAGCTGCACACGTTCAGAGCCTTTATCTTCCACCCCTGCCTTGAGCACTTCAGTCTGCCAGCCCATCTCTCTCTCTCCACCATACACTCACACGCACTCACACTCACACACTCACTCATATTCTCATTCATTCTCTCTTTGAAGACATTTCATAGCTGAAAATAAACACATCAAAATTAAGACTCTGCCCTGTGATGAGAAAGCACATACAAAAGAATTAAAAGCCAGAGTTCTTAAGACCTCAGCCCTTAAGGAACGTCTCTGGAAGCATCCTTCTCCTTCACAGGGTGGAGAGCGGCAATGCATGGAACTCCTCAGAGCCTCAGACATACTCAGAATAAGAAACACACACATTTACTATGAGCAGCTGTGCTCAGCTGAGTCCCTGGAGGCGTGTGGGAGACGCCTGGCACCCATTCACTGCTCTGGAAAAGGCTGATAACACCGCACCCAAAGGAACAAGAGCCCGGCACTGTGGGTGGCGCCCACCAGGCAGCGGCGTCCACACAGGCGGGGCCAGCCTCTCCCTGGGGCTGGGTGCACAGGGCCTCGTCGCCCCCACCACTTGGCCACCGAGGGGCCAGCCACTAACCCTGCAACCTCCTCTCGGGCCTCCAGCCCCCTAGGCTGTGAGGGAGGGTTTCCTGAGCAGCTCCCCCAAACCCTCCGATGAGGCAGTCCATGGGGCCCCGGACTGTAGCCTGCCCGTGGGGCGGGAGAGGGGCAGGACCCAGCTGGTCAGCCTGCAGCCCCCTCACCAGCCCCTCAGGGATGAAAATCCTGCCATTTGCCAAAGGCAGGCACCACTTCGTTTCCCACTGGGCCTTCACTTACGGTGGGGCCTTACCTCTGGATAGCATTGAGCCTTAGAAATATAGAATACCCAGTCAGATTTGAATTTCAGATAACAAATAATGTTTCAGTATAAATACGTCCCAAATACCGAACGGGGGCATACTTAGGCGAAAACATCTTTTGTTATTTATCTGAAATTCAAATATAACCATGTGTCCTGTATTTTATCTGGCAGCCATACCTCCCTTGCAGACTCCCCTCCCTCCAGACCTTCCCAGGGAGTGTTTATTCTAGAGACGTGCTCTTAAGCAAAATTTGTTCAGTTCTGATTCTCCCAGGATTGCTGATGGAAAGCAAAGACTTCGGGGCCCATCTACGGAATAAAATCTCCATGGGTGGGTCTCAGAAGTCCAGATTTTATCAAGTTGTTATTTAGGGGATTCTGATGCACATTTGCATTAGCTATCATTACTTCTGGGCAAATTACCCTCCAACACAAAGGCTGAAAACCACCAGCATTTATTAGCTCAGAGTTCGTATGGGTCGAGAATAGGGATGGATTTAGCTCTGTGTTTCTGGCTCAGGCTCTCTCGTGATGCTGCGGTCAGGTGTTGGTTCAGGCTGCGATCATCTCAAGACTCCACCAATGCTGGGGAACCACTCCTAGGCCCCCCTGCATGGCGTTCAGTAGGCTTTAGGTCTCTGTTGGCTATTAGCTAGAAACATCAGCTCCTCATCGCGTGGTCTCTGACTTTCCCCAGAGCTGGGGGTCTGGGAGGTAGGGAGGGGGACATCCCCAAGACAAATCCCAATCTAGACTACACTCAAAGGAAGAGAATTTCAGAAAAGCATGAATACCAAGAGGCAGGAATCACTAGGGGCCATCTTAGGGCTGTCCACCCGTACAATACTCAAGTTTGAGAATCACTACTACAGATCAGTCCTCAGTATACTGCAACCAAGACCACATTTTAAATATGGGAGCAAATGTCTGTCTTTACTGATTTCTTTTTTCCTGTTTCTGTCCTTCTTCCATCTCCTCCGCCCCTTGGAGATTTGAGACAACAATGAAGAAGAAACAGGGAAGAAAAAGTAGTCAAAATGACAATTTTAGAATAGCAAAATGTTAAATTTTAAAATGCTTGCAAATATTCTTTGAGTAGAAGTAAATTATATGCAAATTCCATGCATATGTAACTGTCATCCTAAAATTTTACCGCTCAATGTGGTTTCTGAAGACTCTCCTATGAGGACTCTGGTAACACAATAAGTAAGGTGACCAGTTGTCTCAATTTGCCCAGGAGTCTCTCCTTTCCTGGAAAATCCTTCAGTCCCAGGCAAAATGGTCTCTCTCTTTTTTTCCTTAAAGATTTTATCCATTTATTTGAGAGAGAAAACCAGAGAGAGAGAGAGAGAGAGAGAAAGGGAGAGAGTAGGAGCGGTGGGGGATGGGGGAGGGGCAGAGGGAGGGGGAGAAGCAGGCTCCCCACAGAGCAGGAAGCCCACCCTGCTGGAGCTAGAGCCACCCAGGCGCCCAGCTGCTGTCCTTCTTAACAGGGAGCCAACAGGAAACTCCGCCCCTCTCCACAGACAGAGTGGGTCCGTCCACCTTGTGCTGAAGCCGGGAGAGCATGGGATTTGAGTTAGAGTGTGTGCCCTTAGCTGTGGCCTTAGACTCTATCATGAAGAAGACAGGGATCAGAAATCTGCTTTAGGGAAGCTTAAATATAACGACACACGCGGGACTGTTTTGTAAACCTAGAGCTGCCCTATGGCTGCTGCTCTTTGGTGCTATTCTGAAAAGAGCTGCTCCTAGTATGAAAGATGGGACCACACCATTAGCCCTTCACACTGCTGCGACCAGTCTGACATGTTCTCCTGCAACGGGGCTGGCGTTGCTGACCCCCCTAAAAGGGAAACGTAGCCCACATGACACACCTTAATTTTTATTTTAATTTGCAATTTAGTCCCCCAACCGATTTACTCTGTCTCCTCCGGAAAACGCTAAGCTACCAAAAAGGACAGTCCTCTCTAGTGTATCCTCAATGACAGGTTTCCCAGAAAATCTGTGCGAAGCCTTGATAGAAGAGACATGATTCATTTTCGCAGCTCTGATGGTGTGACTCCCTCCTCTGAGAGAGAAAGCCTGTCGCCAGCACCCCTCCTTCCTTCACCCTCCAATTCCATTCCTCAAGGTTTGGGAGATTTTTTTTTGGTGAGAAAAGCAGTCATCTGTAAATTGTGTTAAAGTGCTCATCCTCTCTTTTTTCCTTCTGCCTTTACCAGTTCTGGGCAGCCCTCCCCATTTATGTGATGTGAAGTCTCTAACTCCAAATAGACAATGCGACTTTTGAACTGACTCTGTTTTCCCTCGAGGTGGGCTGACTAGCAACAATGGCCTTAATTTACTTTTTTGTCCAGAGTTCTCCTCCACTCACCCCTGTACCCTAGTACCAGAGCCTAAGCCCCAGGCACGCAACAAAGATGCTGGATCAATTGGGGTGTAAAAGAGAGACCATGTGGGTCTCATCTGCTCCCTGCCACGTGGCAGCCATATAAAACCTGGAACTTCTCCATCTCAACGAGGAGAATGAGGTCTGGCCTTCCCGGGGCACGGGGCGACGAGATACAAGGGTCTAGTTTTTATTGGAGTCCTTCCTTTGGCAGGCTTTAGATATCTGGCCGGCTGAGTATTCCTACAGTCGTATTATTTGCGTTGTTTACTGGAGGAGAATTTCTATTTCCTGACCTTAGCAAGTTTACCTAATAATTATAATAATCTTAATACCGCCACACAACTGTTGCCTTATGATTTCTGTTTTATAGTTTTAACACTTAAAAGGCTGATTTTTGCCCCTGTACTTTAGGCCAGTTTCCAAGGTGTGTCCTTCCCCTGACATACAAGATGGTGAGATTTCCGTTTATGCAGAAGAAAGCTTTGAGTTTCAACAAAGATACAGAGTGTTATAAAAATCTAGTTTTGAAGTCCGCAGTTCTGCCTCAATAAAACTGATTTTTTAAAAATGAACAATGCTTAAGCAAACCTTAAACAAGTACCATAATTAAAGAGAAGATTATAAACACATTTTCCTTCTGGTTCATTAAGTTGCATGCAAGCTTATAGTTAATGTATAATGAAAACATTACAACTATATCAAAAGAAATGACAAAAGAAAAAAAAAATGCTCACCTACACCCCCACCAATCTGATACAATAAAGTAAATTGTTTCATACCAGCCCTTTTCTTCTGAAGGAGAAAAGATGGAGTGAGTAGGGCTCAAGGCTCAGCCCTCTCCCACAGCCCTTCCACCCTTTCCCAGGGCATCTGGGGCCTAGGGGTGAAGTTCAGTAACAAGCAAAAGCTCTCAGAAAATTCTCGATGGAGCTGGGCAAAGACACCGTGATGGTGAGATGGTGAGTCTTTTATTTGTCAACGTGGCTGGGCCACAGTACCCATATATTTGGTCAACCACCATTCTGGATGTTTCTGTGAGGATGCTTTTAGGGGTGATTAACATTTAAATTGGTGGACTTTGAGTAGAGCTGATTGCCCTCCTAAACATGGGTGGGGTTCACCAATCAGAACAAAACACCGGAGGGCCGCAGAGGAGTCCCTCAACATCTCACAGCCTTGCTTTCCTCATCTCAAAAACTGAAAGCACTTGGAAACACTGCTATGTAACGTGGGACGTTATAGTTACTCAGCATATTTCCTACGTTGGTAGCAACAGCTAACACTGGAGGACTCTGTACGTGCCAGGCTCTGTGCCGAGCACATACGTTATTTCATTTAATCCATTCAACAACCCCATCCGGTGAGTAGTAGTATTGTTCCCATTTATAAATGAAGAAACTGAGGTACAGAGAAGTTAATCCACTTGGCTTAGGGCACACAGCCGGCACGCAGTGGAGCTGGGACTTAACCTGTCTAGACCTATCAGAACTAGGGAATGTTCTCCCTAGCGATTAGCTAGTGACCACGGGGAGTTATTTAACTGCCTTAAGTTCTGATATTCTCGTATGTACCATGGGATCCCTATCCCCTAAGCCTACTGTGAGAATTCGGGGAATCACCTTTGGGAGGGCAGCTAGCAGCGTGCCCGGTGTGCACTCGAGGAGTGCGACGAGAATCTCTGTGTAGACCCCCACGTGCCACCCTGCCAGCCCCCCTGCACGGAGGACAGCCTAATCACGTGTAGAATCGGGAAAGCAGCCCCAAGAGCCATAAATCCATGACCGACCTGCCCCATTTATCAAAATCTCCTTTGAAGAAATAGTCTTCCTGAAAAGAATCAATGAATTTGAACAGATTTATGTTAAGACTTTTAAAATGGTAAATGAATATCTTCTTCTTGAATATATCTGAGATTACCCTGCTCTAAAACTCGAAAATTTTATCAAATCATTCCTTAAAATACTGACGAAATGTATCTCGTATTTTAAAATACAGCCGTAAGATGACTGTGTTGGCGTGCTGGAGCCGCCATAACCAGATACCTTGGGCTGGGTGGCTCAAACCGCCGAAATGTGTATTCTCACGGTTCTGGAGGCTAGAAGTCCAAGATAAAGGTGGTGGCAGGCTTGGTTTCCTCTGAGGCCTCTGCCCTTGGCTTGTAGAAGGCCGTCCTCTCCCTGTATCTTCACATCATCTTCCTTCTGCGCCCGTCTGTGTCCTAATCTCCTCTTATAAAGACACCAGTGACAAGGGTGAGGACCTACTTCAAGGACCTCATTTTAACTTAATTACCTCTCTCAACGCCCCATCTCCAAACAGTCACCTTCCGAGGTATTGGGGGTTAGGGCTTCGACATATGAACTCTGTAGGGGCACAATCCAGCCCGTAATACATATTTATTAACTATATTCACAAGAAAAATATACTCCTCTTTGTCGGACATCTTCAGAATCACTGACTATGCATGAAGCATGTATTTATATTCACTGACTATATTTGCGACAAATATATGCATGAATATATTCATACATGGAGTACGCCTTGAAACAAGCTTTGGGAAACTGGTTATTTTGGTAAATTTGACAAGTTGGCCATATGGTAAATTGATACTTTGTTGAACGGTCTCTCTGAGAATTAACGATTTGGCCTATTGATCCAGAGCTGATGTAAAGTCTGTGCGAAACAAAAGCTACTGGGCCCTCCCCACCCCCCAAGCATATGACGCTGTTATCCGAGAGAGAAAAGCGCCCAAAGCCGGGAGCAGCTGCCGAAACACGGGCAGCACTTAGCTGACAGGTCACCGGCAAAGGGCCTTCTGAGGGAAGGGGGAAGTTGGGCCCGCGAACTTCGGAACCTGGGGAAGGCCAGGTGGGTGGGGTGCCCCCTGGGGGCTTCAGGATCCTGGGACGTGGGCTGAGGGCAGGGGAGCGAGGGAAAGGGGACCCTCGGGATAACTGTTTCCCAGCTTTGCTTTTCTTTAGCTTCCCTCTTCCTGGATCTCCCCCCGTCAGGCCACACGGCCATTTCAGTGTCACAGGTGCCACTTTCTAAGTCACCCCAGTCCATGGATCCTTACACCATATGTTCCCTCATGTCAGGACCCATGTCTCCTTTTTGATTCATTTAATAGTGAAAACCCAAGGACATTAGTGGTGAACCCCTTTCCCCTCCACATCCATGTCCAAATGCAGCTCCATCTTCTTTTCTTCCATTAGTCTACTGAAGGGGTGACCCTCTTCTTTCCAGAATCAATTCATCTGCCTGTGCCCTGGATCGCATTCCTTCCATTTGGGATACTCCTAATCTCACGATGTGCCTCGGCCCCCAGGCACCCCCCAACTCTCCCCTTTCATCCTTTCCTACCTGCCTTCTCTCAACCCTAATGCTTTCCGCTCCTACCAAACTCTATGAAACATTCTCCACTCTTGCCTCACTTTTCACTGACGTCTACTCATGTTTGTTTTCCCTCAGGCCCTAGTCACACAGCTTAGGTGCTCAAGAAAGGGTAGTTGGACTAATACTGTACCGGATGATGGAATCTTCCTCCAGCAATAAGTGTAAGGGTCATGCAGGATGCAAGATGCTCCTCTTGTCTTCAAGGAGGGGGCCGTGGAGTTAGCAAGATACATGCGACAAGAAACATGACAAAATGTCACCTAAGCTACACTGTGAACAAACAGAAGAGAATCTTTAAAATGGAGGCGTCTGGAGAGGCCTCTGGGCTAGACCAACACCTTCCTGTTTCCACCCAGCACTTACGTAAATGCGAATCAGCAAAGTCAGAGTAAAGGGCAAGGACCGAAGGGGATCCTCAGCCACCGCGCCCCAACTGGGGCTTTACATAAAATGAGGGTAATGAGTACTTGGGGTTCTCTTTTGTTCAAAAGGGTGGTGTCCTTGGAAGGAGGAAGGCGCCAGTGGACAAATGCGCTCTGAGCCGTGGTCCACGCAGAGCATGAATCCGCACACACGGCACTTCTCCAGCGTCTGGAGACCTCACGCTGGAACCTGGAGCCAGCTGGCCCCGCTCTCCCTGGTGGCGGGCCACAGCGTCTCCTGCTGTAAAGCGTGGGTGGTGCTCTGAAGACGGGAGTATGCAAGGCAATCGCAGACGGATTCTCTGCACCCTGCACAAGTCCTCCACCACCTTCGGGACCGCCCATCCAGGAGCCGCAGAACTTCCTCTGACCGAAGCTGGCGGCCGACAGCAAACACCAGTGGGTTCCTGCAGCTGAGCCCTCCTGCGAGTTTCAGCCCTGGGGAGAGCCCTGCCCGATGAGCCAGGAGCTGAGGGGCCTCGGCACCCCTGCAAGCCCAGTGTCTAATGCCCCGGTCTCCACAGCAGGGCTTCTGATGGGCTAGGAGCTCCCACAAGCCAAAGCAGTGTTGAGAGCCTGCCTTGGAAGACCTGCAACCCTAAAGCCTTCCAGGGACAATGACATACGCCACAGTGTGGAGCTGAGGGGTCCTTTCACTTGATAGGCTGGAGAAGTCAAAGGAAACACATTTGCAAAACCAGGCCAATCCTCAGTGCTCCCGTAGTAGTACTTATAATAATAATAATAATAATAATAATGAGGAGGAGGAGAAGGAGGAGAAGAAGGAGACGAAGGAGAAGGAGAAGACGAGTTAAGTGTTTATAAAACGACTGGCATGTGTTGGGCTCTGGCCTACAGCACGTAAGTCCTCTCAGGAACTGGCTCCGCTCCGTGCCAGCCGGCAGCTCACAACTTGCTGGTCTCCCCGGCACCTGCCACGAGGCCTGGCCTTCCGGACACAAATGAGGAGACACGGTGACTCTGTCTCTCCCTATCGCCCGTGAAGAGAAAAAGGGAAGGTGAAGATTGATAAGATGTGGCCCCAGATCAACCAGGGTCTGCAGGGAAGAAAGCCCGAGAGACCAAGGGGAGCCACGTCCGCGCCCTGGTGCAGACCTGCAGCTAAACGCACCTGCTCGTGCACAGTTGCAGCAGATCCCGGCGGCTGCCGTGAGCTGAGCGGAGAAACGACCCTGTTCGTCCCCAAGGGCGGCAGGGCGGCTGCGTGAGGTGGAAGGAGGAGTCCTGCCTTTTGTCAAAGGTGAGCCCCAAACACAGTAACTCACACTTCCAGTCGGCTTTCAAGCGGACCTTTGGCCCTCCATCCATTTTCCTGTTTGAGCACCTTAAGAGCTCTGTGGGGAGACAGCAAACGTCACCACCATCCTCATCATCCCCATCTCACAGATGCAGAAACAAAGTCAGACCGAGCGACTTGCCCAAGGACTCCCGGCCTGTCAGCAGCAGGGGCAGGGGTTCAGCCCTCGCCATCCAGCCTTCATCTAGCCCAGAAAGTTTCCACTGAAAGATGCTGAGGCAAATCTTTAATCAGGAGGGGACAGGGCCACCTGAGGGGACTCTGAGTGACCAATCCCCGAGTCACAGTCAGTGCTCGGCAGCAAACCCCCCTAGGACCTCGTGGGTCAGCCAGAGAGTGGCTCGAACTCTCCTGTGGCTGGAGAAACTTTTCTGAAGAGACTCGTAAGCTGAAGCCATTTCATCCTCCTCCTGAGCACGGCAGAACGAGGAGGCCAGAGTCCTGGGTTCTCTCTCGACAGAATTCCACTCTCCTTGCCAGGTCCTCAA
The DNA here is from genome assembly GCF_002007445.2 of Ailuropoda melanoleuca. Taxonomy (NCBI): domain Eukaryota; kingdom Metazoa; phylum Chordata; class Mammalia; order Carnivora; family Ursidae; genus Ailuropoda; species Ailuropoda melanoleuca. The sequence goes on from NC_048237.1 coordinate 25,409,992, forward strand.
GGAAAGACAGCAAACAATGCCATTCTTTTTGCTCCAGAAAAACGGTGACATTTTCAAGGCTATCTGGCAACGTGTGCCTGTGCTCTAGAGACACTGGGAAGAAAAATAAAGCTGTGGAATTCTGCCAGCCTTTTATCAATTAATTACAAACCTACTTAGAGCCTTCACCCTCCCTTATACACACACACCATCATTCTCTCTGCTCACATTACACAGGTCTGGGCAGAGATCTTTATCTAAATGCAAAACTCTGAATTGCTAAGTGGCAGTATTAGCTTGAGTCTTAGGTTAGCCCTGATCACATTAAGCAAGATCACATAAAGTCGCACTTATATCAATTTTGACAGTCCTGAGCCCATCCAGATGCAACCCACCATTTAATCTGGTTTCCTACTGGTTGCTAATTTAATTCTCCTATAACTGCAGCCAATCATCTGTCAATCATCAAAGCTGTATTTAAAATCAACCTAGGGCTCTACTGTGGGAACAGAAAGTGAATGCTTGTCTTGGGTCTTTCATATATTAGCCCATGTGAGACGCAGGGATCATACTGGAAGCTTTTGAAATGCATGCTTTTATTTTAGATATATTTTTTAAATCTCAATTTGGTTTTAGGATACTGTATAATCACAACAGAAAAACTTTAGACATCCCATAAAAGGAATCACAAGTTTTAAAACTACCTTAACCAATTTATTTGGAATAATGATATGACTATAACTCGTCTTGACAATTGCAAATCTGGTAATATAAAAAAATTAGGCTCATTACAATCTTTTCAAATACTTTGCTCTGCACTAGTTCATCTAAAGTCCAGTGGAATGTGTATTGTATCTGTAACATCTGCACCCCCAAGAGTCAACTCAGCCTCGATGGCAGGACTTCCCCCTGGCATTTCCTGGGAAAGGGGAGATTTCATCTTGCATCTCTTTGAGTGGCCCACGCAGTGTAGGGGCTTTCCCTGCTGCTTCCAGCTTTGCCCTATCTGTCCAGTAAGTTCTGCCTGGCCTTTCCAGACCTGTCCCCATGCTGCTGCTCCCTTCCTGTGAACCTCCCCAGAGAATAACATGGGCAAGTATGGTTCTTAACACTGCCCTCTTCACTTTCTGCCACCACCCAGGTGTCGCTTTCCTGAAAGCTGTGTAACTGAGGGGAATTACCATAAAAAAGATAAAAATTAAAACTCCACATGAAATGTGGGCTTTTCCTATAATCCAGGGAAAAAAGCAGCAAAGAAGTTTAACTTTTCTTAGATGACACTTTCCATTTCTAATCTTGCTCTCCGGATCTCAGACCTCACTGCCCAGTGACCTCTCCTAATGCACGTTGTAACTGTCCCTCCACTTTTTAGGTACCCCCTAACCTTGGGGGTTAGTCCAGCCCCAGCATCTACCGTCTCTCCTAAGCAATTCATCTTCTTGACTCCTGAGTTATCCCCTCTAAATAAGAATTCCAGGACGGGGACAGAGGTGGAGGCTGGCACATTTTCTGGGTGCAAAGGTGGTGGATTTGCCTTTTTGTTAACACGTGAAATCAAAGTATTGCCCGAAACTATGGGTTTTTGTTTCCTCACTTTTGCTTTCTGACTAGTTTTATGATGTTTACTTTTGTGGTTTGGTAAGTTAAGATTTCCATAGTATGATCAGTAACCAATGCTATTCTAGAAAGCTTGTAAGTCAACTGCTAAGATGATTGGGCTGAAAGAATGGACAAAATGAAAACTTAAAAAGCAGATCACTTCCTGAGAAAAGTGAAAAGGATCGTAAGACAGAAGTAGGGTTTGAAGAGCAGAAAAGCTCGAACACTCTACCAGTTAGGACCTGCTTCACTACAGGGAAGAGAAACCCAATCCCAAACCAAAGGTAACTTGGATATAAAACTGCAGAGTCTAGAAAGAGCAGCTGTCTTTAGGCGTGGTTGGTTCCAGAGGCTCAAAGCGAATCCCAGTTTCTCTCTTTGCTTCTAGACTCTGCTTTCCTCTGGGTTGACTTTTATTCTTGGGAACTCAAGGCTCATTTCACCATTAGTATTAGCTATCCTAGAAAAGAAGTGGCTCTTATCCAGGAGGGCTCTGTGGGGTTAGCTTGGGTCATGTGACACCCACCCCTCCATTGCAGCTGAGGACATGAAGCGGTTAGGCTGGGTTTGGTTACAGGGCGGGCAGAAGGGTCAGTGCAGCGGGTTCTGAGAAATTTGGTCTTTATCAGACAGTCGGGAGAAGGTCTGATGGGGGACACAAGTTATTGCTACAATTGCCCACTATATGAAAAGATCATGAGTAAAGAGTAAAACACACTATATATCCAGAAATATCCACTTTGGCAAGAGAGCAAGAGGCAAGCGACAGGAGTGTACTGGAAAGGATACTGAACGTCCAGCAGGCTCTGGGGATGTGTCCGAGCCGGATGATGGATGGTTCGGAACTCCAAGTTAGGAAAGTGCTCTGCCGTATTTGTTTGCACAGATGTGTGTGGGGACACATAGGAAGTGGGATACTATGACCGGAGCATAAATTAGAGGTAATGAGGCCCGAACTTGAGGTGATGGCAGTAAAAGCAGAAAGGGGAGAAGGACTGTGAGTCCCTCTGAGGGGGATTCTATGACACGCTGGTTTTATGAAGAGGCAGAAGGGATTAAAGATGGTGAGAGAATGGTACCATTAGTAAGATGAGCCAGCAAGGCGGAAGAGTCGAAATGGACACACTGCTGCTCGAGCAAGCAGAGGAAGATATCGGGCAGGCAGCTAAGAGGCAAGGCCAGAGTTTCAGAGAAGCGTCAGAGCCAGAGGCCGAGAGAGGAGGAATCTACAATAAGCTTGTAGTTGCAATCATGAGAACTGTACCATCCATGATGGAGGGTGAGTAGAGGTGAGCTGTCAAAGGACGGAAGTCTGGGGAATAGTGAGGCAGGCACCAGAGAAGGAACAGGATGATGACTGACAAGGAGCAGCCAGACGCTGGGCAGAAGGAGAAAGTTGAAGCTACTGAAGGCAGACAGGAGGGAGTTCCATTCCCAGAGAGAAACAGAATTAGACCTCCATGTTCAACATTAAGACTTCCAGTGTTGGTTCTTGTCCTCTTTATTTTATATTCTCCTTGTTCCTTTGAATGCACAGTCAAACTAAGTCCAGTGAACAGCCAGGCAGGCTAAAGATTTCCAGCTTTCTGAAAACCAGTATTTATTTCCACCCTGGGCTAGCCTGCATTAATGTGAGACCTAAGCTTCCTAGCATGAGGAACAACATAGTCCTTTTTGGGTCTTCTCTCATTTTTATAGAATATGGACCACGTATTAAAATAATTACCCAAGCACCACTGTGCTGCAGACAACAAAACTGTTGACCGGCAAGCAGCATTACTGTGCTGATTTGGGGACAGAGTGACGAAACCTGAACTTGACCCATGAAAGGCAGGCTGGAGATCTTGGTGTCTGAAGTACACGAATAGGAGTTAAAAGACCAACAACATATTTGAATTGAGAACTGCTTGTCCCTGAAGCCAAGGGAGAAGACATTTCCAAGATTTCTCTTAGTTCCCTTCGTTCCAATTATTCCTTGAATTCTGATATTTCCCAGGATCTTACCTTGGAGGTTTTTTTTCTATCTATACATTTGGAGTGATCTATAAGACCTCACCTTTCACTATGCAAGACCAACAACATATTTGAATTGAGAACTGCTTGTCCCTGAAGCCAAGGGAGAAGACATTTCCAAGATTTCTCTTAGTTCCCTTCGTTCCAATTATTCCTTGAATTCTGATATTTCCCAGGATCTTACCTTGGAGGTTTTTTTCTATCTATACATTTGGAGTGATCTATAAGACCTCACCTTTCACTATCCACTCTCTCCTCTCCCTCCAAACCTATATATTTAGCTGCCTATTACATTGTATCTCACCAGGGTTGCAGTATGTGGTTGCTCAGGCTTTGTACTTCAAAAAGTGCCACTGAAAGGGGACACCATTCACATCACAGATATTATTGTTTTGAAGTTAAGGGGGAGGGGCGCCTGGGCGGCACAGCGGTTAAGCGTCTGCCTTCGGCTCAGGGCGTGATCCCGGCGTTGTGGGATCGAGCCCCACGTCAGGCTCCTCCGCTATGAGCCTGCTTCTTCCTCTCCCACTCCCCCTGCTTGTGTTCCCTCTCTCGCTGGCTGTCTCTATCTCTGCCAAATAAATAAATAAAATCTCTTAAAAAATAAAAAATAAAAAAATATTGAAGTTAAGGGGGAAAAATTTAATTATAACTTGACTCCAAACGTGTACAATTTATATACATGACAATTTTCTGGTAGATGGCAGTCAAGTCTCTAGTTGTGATAAATTAATATCACACTTCTCCATAGACACTATTTTAAAGAAAAAGAATCCTATCTGATGTGCACAAGGACGCTACGTGGGCTGCGGGGGCCCTGACTCTACCAGGATGCTTCATGGGCACCTACACCATTTCTTGTTCAGTCTACGTCCATAATGGCTCTCAGATCCATTCCTTCTTGTCCATTCTCACTACTACTGCCTGAGCTCAGACCCCTGCCCCACCCCAACATCTCCTGGCTGGGCCATTGTTCATGCTTCCTTCTTGATCTCTTGGCTTTATGTTTTGTCCCAGGACTGTCAGAATGATCTTTCTAAAATGATTTGACTCAAATGATTTCCCTGTTTCATATCCTCTCATTGCCTACAGAATTCAACTTATACTCCTGAATATGGTATATAAGACTCTCCATGTCCTTCCCCTGCCCTCCTGCCTACCAATCACTTGATACACCCTATGTTCCAATGCCACCAAACTACCACATTTGATGCAGCTTGCAGGTGCCTGTCTGAAACACTTGGCAGGTTGTCCACTGCATGCCAATTCATCCTTCAAAAATCAACTCAGTGGTCCCTTCATGCAATCGTCCCTGATCAACCCAGATAGAGTTAACCAGACCCTCCTTTGCACAGCCACTGTAGCTAATTCATACCTTAATTATTGCACTTTATGGATAAGCGAGCAGCTTAAGGGTACAGACTGTGTTTTATTGATTTATTTGCCTCTAGTACCTAAGCGAGTACAAATGTGTATACTGGACACGTAGGGATACCTGTTTCTGTACCTGTTTGTTGACTTAATTGAAAGAGTGAAAAAATGTGTTGGATGTTTCAGAGAAGTTATGGAGGGTGGATTTGACAATGGGAGAAGGGAAGAGAACCACTTAAATGTCTTGAGGATCCTTTACACCAGGTGTTATTCTAGACAATTTATACATGGGACCTCGGCTTCAGGTTAAATGTGGAAAAACGAACCACAACAAACCACATTTCATTTGCTGTCCCCTTTATAGTAGTTTAAGGAGTCTCCAGGACCTTCTCCGCTAAATTCTGCTCTTGCTCTGCAGCGTTGGGATCTTCGTGGTTTCAAGGGGGCCACTTCTCGGTTTTGCTTTGGTATTGCATCCCCCTGGGAAGCACCAAACCAGTAATGCCTAATATCTCATTAATGCCTTCCAGATTTTTTTATTTTCGGTAAGAGCAACCTCTTACCATGACCTCTTCCTCCTTTCCTGTGATGAAGGTGGAGTCTAAAGAGGAGATGAAAAAGTCAGGGGACATAAAAGTAATTGATAGGCATGCTACAAAACGGAATCCCTCCTTTTTGACAATTGAGGCTTTTGTTTGTTTTCCCCTGGACCATGTGATGTGTTGTTTACTTAGGATGACTTCTTTCACACCTCTCCAGTTTACAAGAGTTGACCAGTCTCAATTCTCAGAGCGAACTCAACAGTTGAGGCTTCTGCTGGGAGATGCCTTCCTCTCTGCTCCCGTCTCCATGTATAACCTAGTTTAGCCATCACCACAGTGCTAGCCAGTGCACCGCATTTTCGTTTCACAGAAAGGGACATTAACATTCAGAGAGGTCGAGTTGCCCAAGGACATAACAGGTGGATTAGGTAGTAATCAAGTGAACGATCTTAAGAGAAAAACAGAATGTTCAAGCTTGGGTGCATAATGGGAAGGTGACCGGACAGAGATCGGAACTGGGGCTGTCTCCTGGGGCTACCCGGGAATTCTGTTCCTCCAGGCCACACTAAGCCACTACTGTGCTCTCCTCTTCCTTAGGATCTCAGGTTAGCAACCAGACAGTTACAGACTGAATGTGGGTGTCATATAGATGCCTGAGAGCACAGTTTTGGAACAACAAAATTAAAAAAAAAAAGAATCTTTGTGACAAGATTTAGAAAGAAGATAGCTATTTTAAAAGCACATTTTTGGGGGTGCCTGGTGGCTCAGTAGTCAGTTAAGTGCCCTACTCTTGATTTCAGCTCAGGTCATGATCTCGGGGTCATGAGGTCAAGCCCCTAGTCAGGCTCCGCACTGGGCAAGAAGCCTGCTTAAGATTCTCTCCCTCTCCCTTGTCCTTCCCTACCCACCCCCTCTCATAAATAAATAAATACAAAAAAATAAATGCACATTTTTGTATCTACATTCATAAATGTCACAGAAATCCAAAGACACTCTCTGGTTAAACATTTATTATTTGTGAGAATGTAAGACTTCTGTTTCCTGTTGTAAAGTTTTGAGAAACCAGGCCTATGTGAATTAGATGCCATGAGATTATTCTTTATACTCATTCTGAATGCAAGTGTAAAGCTTCTCATCTAAGTCTTGGATAAATACACTCTTTATATTTGGAACACCCAATATGCAGCTGTACTGTGCATGCAGTGCAAGCAGGGCTGGCTTTTTTTTAAGATTATTTGTTTTAGAGACAGAGAGTGCAAGCACGTGTGTGCCAGAGTGGGGAGGGGGAGGGGCAGAGGGAGAGAGAGAGAGAATTTCACGCAGACCCTTCACTAAATGCAGAGTCCCATGGGGGGGGAGGCTCGATCCCATGATCCTGAGACCTTGACCTGAGCCAAAATCGAGAGTTAGACGCTTAACTGGCTGAACCACCCAGGCGCCCCACAAGCATGTTTTCGGGACACATTCCTAAAAGAACAAGGTCAGATCCTGCATGCAGATACATGGATGTTTGTGTTGTGTACTCTTAACCCCAGCAATGACTTATCAGAGCAATGATGAGTCTACATGTGGGCCTGAACTCACACTGCTAATGCCTGGGTTTCAGTAAATTAACAAATTGGAATAAAAGTTACCTTTAAAAAAACTACCCGGTAGTGTTTAAAAGCACTGATCCATCAAGGGTTTAACAGACTGCCAGCAGTACTTCATTAAAGCTAGTACCAGGAAGGAAATCTGCTCACTACTCAAACGCTGAAGTCTGTAAAATCTACCCGTAGAATCGCTCTTTCCCAAAAGCCTTCAGTTCGCTTTGCAAGGGAGAAATATCAGTTTTCAACCTCGTGAATACTAAAAAGTGAGAACTTATTCTTCACCAAGATAATTTAGTGTATTATAGGTAAGGAATAAATGTTTCTAAAAATTAAAACCAGCTCTTTAGTGTTCATGACAATCTCTTCCATGAATCGAAAATAAAAAAGGCCTTGAAAATTTAATAAATGCAGATAAATCCATGTGCCTCTTTACACCGGCTGATGAGGAAGCAGCTACAGTTCAAGGTTCTCTCGTTCTTGTCTGTTAGCACAAACTAGCCCCCAGGTAGCCCAGGGGATTAGTTAACTCCTACAACCCATCACATATATTCATTACGTGGTAAAATCTGCTTAAAATACAACGTATTTTACAGTCGCCTTGTTCTTTTAGAGTCAACACACCCGAACTTTGAACGTAGTTACATACATACATCAACTTGGGAAAAGTGACCTGTTGCTATACTTTCATTACCTGCTACCTAACCGGTCTCAGTTTTACAGAGATAAGAACCACAGAAGAAAGAACTGGCTAAAGGTCCAGGGGGTAGAATGTCAATCTTGGAGCTCCAGCCAGCAAGCCCAGGCTCCTGTATTTAGAAATGAGTCTCCTGTTTCTATTGGCCTTTGGCACTTCTAATGCCCACGGCACTTACTTTAAAACCATAAAAAGGAATAGGAAACAAATGTTTTTCTTTCACCCCATTTTCTTCCTCTTTCTAAAATTGCTTACTTGTTCAAATAACAGGGGTGTGGAACAGCGTTCTCAACCTCCTCCTACACGGGGGGCCATTCCTACCATGCTGGGGGAGTGATGTGTACATGGGCCCTACACTCTCAAAGATGCCCAGATTTTGCACTGCAATATAGATAAAAATCAATTTACATTATACATATTTTCCTAGTCCCTACATGTAAAGTAATTCCATCTCTACTATAATCACAACATTTATCGAACACTTACTATGTGCCAGGTACCTAAGTGCATTACATATATTAAACTGATTTAATCCCCATGGCAAACTATTAGGTAGATATTATTATGACCCTCACCTTACATATAAGAAAACAGGCACACACAGTTTAAATAACTTTCTCAAGGTCACACAGCTAGTAAATGGCAGAACTGGAATTCAAGCCCAGATAATCTGGTCTTTAGGCCTGTGCTCTGACACATGGTTCTCAGAATGCACATGAGAACAACATTATCATGGAGATAATTTGCTATAACACATTTTTAAGTCTATAATATGACAATTATCTTGTTATTAACAGAGATTACATAAAATCTATCTCACAATTGATGGACTCACTAGACCTTCAAAAAACTCCAACCAATACTTAAGAACCTTAAACAGTGTCTTAAATGACCCCAGTTTGTAACAGCTTTAACCTAACGGGTATACATGGTTTGAGAATTCACTGCCTTCTCATTCAAAATTATGTCAAGTGAAAACTTTGCTTTTTCATTACTTGACTAAGTTTCAGTAAAATTTTGTTGCCACAAATTTTTTTCTGTATTAGCTTGAAGGTCTCCATGGTACAACTGACTATGCTATTTTTACAATGTTTACTATCGATGAAGCAAAAACTCTTCCAAATCCTGATGCTCCTTGAGGAACAAGAGAAAAAGTCAAATAGATGGCCTAAGCCTACAGGACTGTGGTATAACCAAAGACAGAGTTTCAGTCTTTTGATGTAAAAGCTATTTATTACTCTAGTCGGGAAGGTACACTGGTTTGAAAAACTAATTAAAATTAATTAGAAGTTTTAAGCAGCTCAAACATAAAATCATGCATTATAAAAGGTACTTTTAAGGTCAATTTAATTTTCAGAAACTGACCAACTAATTCAGCCTCTCACAGAAATCAATAGCAGAGAAATGGTCTATGAACTGAAATTTCTGTAGCTTTATGAATAATATTCTGAAATTCAAAGGCATATCAGAATGCAATGGACAGAAAGATAAATCAAATACAATTTTATAAGAAAAAAATTCAGCTTTACCTACACTATTGTTATGGTCTGAATGTTTGTGTGTCCTGCCCCACAACCCAGCCCCAAAATCTTATGCTGAAACCCATTCCCCCAATGTGATAGTATTTGAGAGATGAGTAGGTCATGAGGGTGAAGCTCTCATAAATGGGATCGATGCCCTATAAAAGAGACCCCAGGGAGATCCTTTGCTTTTCTGCCATGTGAGGTTACAATGAGAAGACAGTTGGCTATGAGGAAGTTGGTGCCTCCTACTTCCCAGCCTCTAGAACTGTGAGAAATGTTTGTTATTTATAAGCCACCCAGTCTATATTTTGTCCTAGCAGCCCAAATACACTAAGACAACCACGCTATACTCGAAAGCAACCCGATTAGTTTGATTCTTTAAAATCTAATTTAGTTTACCTTTAAAATGCAAGTGTGATTCCACTTTTTTAGCAACTTCCTTTTCATAAAATGTTTCAAGACAAGTCAAGCAATGCCACCTACAGGGAAACTTTAGAACAGCAGTCCTATTCCTATAACCCACACTTTCAACAATTAGTCCAGTATTTATAGTCTAAGTTAATATTGCATTTGGCATCATTTAACAAGGAAACTTACAAGAAAAAGGTAGCTGTGTAAAAAATCCTATTATCATTCCGGATTAATAATTCCTAAAATAATTAAAAATTACCTAACTTCATTCCCAAGTTCACGAAACGTAAGAGTCACAGACCCGCAGGTATGAGCTACACCTCAGGTATAGTTCCAAGTTATGCAATCTCAAAGACTTAGTTATAACTGGTATACGGGGGAGACGCAAGTCACTGGAGACTAGCCTGTAGCAATTTTACTTTTCCAGCTATTGGACTCCCCTTTCCTCTTGAGTAGCATCACCTTTGCCTTCTTGACCAAGTTCTCTAAAATTTCAGGTAAACACTCAATTTCTAAAGCTCAGTCCTGTTTATTTTAAAACCTATTTCTTAGATGATTCCACATTGGATTCAAAGCTCTTTCCCTCCTTATGCAGTATAGGCCCACTCTAATCATGGGTGGTTTATTTTTATATTTCTCCTCTCTTTGCTCTCTTCCCCTTGGGAAATAGATGCTAGGCTTCCTTAACACAGCAGTTCTCAATTTAGGCTAAATACTCAAACCACCTGGAGCCCTTTAACAAAAACCCCATGCCTCTTAATTGAACTGGGACCTGAACATGGCTTTGTTTGCTTTTAATTTTCCCGATGATTCCATGTGCAGCCCAGTTTGAGAAACACCTCCTTAAACTGGGGCTCCCTAATCGGCTATAACTGCATTCTGATAACTGGCCTATGGGTTTTGTGGTGCACAGTGGCAAGCCCCCATTCACCTAGAGGCCCAGACGTTCATTCCTGAGCTGTCTCCCCACCTGCCCCCAGCCCTAGCAGTCCCTCGAGATTGGAGCTGGCGGTATTCTGGTTGATCCCCAGTCCATGGCATCACACCTCACTCATCTGCACCTGCCTTTGTACTTCTCCGTGTTGTTGCACAAGTCCTCTGACCGCCAACTCCTGTATCAACACTGGCTGGCAGGACCCAGCTTTAACACCTCTCCAATTTCATTCCCATGCTCTGAAATAAAAACACAGATGTGCTAATCTGCTGGGTAAATCCAAACAAGTGAGAAAATGCCGGGCTCCCTTCTTAGAAGCAACCTAAATCTTGAATTTTTCCTTCACGCCTCCCTCCTGTTGTTTCTGAGTGCAGATGCACCTTCTTCCCTCCCTCATGAGAGAGCCCAAAGGATTAGATCCCAGTCCCCAATGCTGCGCTCCTCAAAGAGAGACCTCTTCCAGGCCTCCCTGGCTGTCTGTGGAATGGTGGTTCGTGACAGGGATGTTACTTGAACTGGCAGCCCTCTCAGTGCTTGCTGATCCTAACGACCAGTGGTTCTCTGATCTTACTATGTGGAGACTTGGTACCTTTTTCTTTTTTGAGATTTGGTATCTTTTAATCTCTGCTTTGGCCTTATTCCAATAGGAAAAAAAAAATCCCATGATTTAATGTTACAAATTACTTAAATCTACAGTCAGTAACTTAGGTCAGTTCTCCAGAACAGATGGCGATAAATGTATGCAAGTGACATATTGAGGTGGTGAATTGAGTGGGAACAGGACAGGGAAGGGAAGGAAGCACACACAAGTAAAGGGGTGATTCTGGCAAAACTGCAGAGGCTGACCTCAACCCAACTCCTCCAGAGAATTTTGGATTGTAAGGTGCACCTAGGTGAGGTAAAGGAGCTGGGCTTTCCTATAGGAATGCCAAGGGGCACCTTAGGCCTAAGACCCAGAGGCACTGAATAGTAGAAGTCTAGTGAAGAGAGGAGGAGGGTGAACAGGGATCTGAGAATATAAGCGGATTCCTATAGGTGGTCAATGTCAGACTTATTTTTTTAAGTTGCACGATGTTATGGAATAGGCTAGAAAGTAGTCATCTGTGCCAAGACTTCACTAATGATAACTGGTGCTATCTGTAACTAACAAAGAATCATATATTTAGTTTGCACAGTTTAGTAAACTGCTTAATGAAATGCTAAGAGCGGTATGAACAACGTGTTTTGAAAAAGAACAGCAAGACAAACTTTAAAGACCGAAGGGAGCCTGAGGGAAAGAATGGTTCTTTTGACTTGGATCTTTTAATTTCTCTAAATAGGGCTGCTTTTGCTTTTTCTGGAAAGTCTGATTTAGATGTTCATTTTCTTCAAAGCTATTTCTGAAACATTCACAAAATCACAGGATCTCAAAAACAATGTTTATTTAATACATAAAATGTGCCACCTTGCACCAATGCCTACAAGTACCAGAATTCTATCCAGTTAGTATTACTCTTCACAACTGGCGTGTCCTCGATCAGTCTGTGAGCAGATGATTATTGTAACATCATAAAACAGAGAATACACAGAATCAAAATCACTTGGTCAATGTATATAGAACAACATTTGTAGTTATTTAAAAACAGTTCTCTGTTTCATGTAAACAACACTGGTGATTTTAGCCATTTTCCTAGAAGATATATGCAAAGAAAAGTGCAAGAGCCACGTAAGTGCACAAGCCTGAAACTGGACTTTTATTCCTACTCCATTCTCAAATGAAAGAAAGTTTTTAAAGATACCTTTTCCCCCCTCCTGATTTCTTACTTTCATTCCTACCAACTCATTACAGTATAATTTACTATCTAACTCACATAGACATGTACGGTGGAAGAAAAGAATAAAACTTTGGCTAATAGAAGTATACAAAACAGTATATTCAGGTTTTCTTTTTTTTTTTTTAAGTAAAAGAACATTTAAATGCTAAGGCTATCGTAATAACAGCAATGAAGTGGAAGGTACATACGATAAAAACCACTGCAAAATTACATTAAAATAAAAACCAACTTTTAGATTTACTGATCTTGAAGACAACTAAATTTTATTAGTTGCAACTTAAACAGAATTACATAGTAATAGATATCTCTCTTTAGAAACTGGATCAGTTTATCTCTAGTTTCCCGACAATAATGCCAAGTCAACCAAGCCACTTCACTGTTTATTTCTGGCAGACTTTAGGCAAACCTCAACACCTATATTCATTTGAGGAGTGACTGATACACAATTTTCTTCTAAGCAGAACTTGACGCTGAGCTACAAGTAAACTAAGTTGGATTTCAGGCCCATTGGCAGGCAGTCAGTAATCATTTTTCGAACTGCAGGCAGCCCATGGTGGTTGTCAGTTATATATTGAATCTCTATGGACATGCTGGAAAAATCTGTGAACACAATCTTCCCATGCTGTATTCACATGCTCCATTCACATCTTTAGCTTACCCAGGTTGTTAGAGAGCTTGGGTAAGAGGACTAAAGATTTCACGATGGAGATTTCTATAAGGAAAAAAAAATGAAAGCTTTAAAGACTGATTTCTTATAAAAAATTAAGTATTTACTGGGTACTTAATACTAAGCAATATGCTTAATAATGGCTAAATGCAATTCAAATGAACAACTATGCAGAATTTTTTAAAAGACGGTTTTTTGCTGATACCTAAAACAAAACAACCAAAAAAAATCACATATACTGGACATCATCAAAATTAAAAAGCTTTGTGCTTCAAAGGACATACTATCAAGAAAAAAAAAAAAAAAGACAAACCACAGAATGGGACAAAGTATTTGAAAGTCATGTATCTGCTAAGGGTCTAGTATCCAGAATATATAAGGAACTATTACAACTCAACAGTAAGAAGACAACTCAATTTAAAAAAGGCTAAGTATGGGACACCTGGGTGGCTGAGTCGGTTAAGCATCTGCCTTCGGCTCAGGTCATGATCCCAGGGTCCTGAGATCGAGCCCCACATTGGGCTCCCTGCTCAGTGGGGAGTCTGCTTCTCCCTCTCCCACTCTCCCTGCTTGGGTTCCCTCTCTCACTGTCTCTCTCTGACAAATAAATATCTTAAAAACAAACAAACAAAAACCAGGCTAAGTATTTCTGTAAAGATATACAAATGGCCAGTAAATATATGAAAAGACATTCCACATTAGTCATTCAAGATATGAAAATAAAAACCACAATGTGACACCACTTCACCCCTACTGAGACGACTACCATCAAAAAGATGGACAATGACAAGCGCTGGCGAAGATACGAAGGAATGAGAACCCTCCACCACTGCCGGTGGGAATGTAAAATGGTACAGCAGCTTTGGAGTACAGTTTGGCCAATTCACCGGAAGTTAAACATGGAGTTCCCATGTGACCTAGCAATTCTACTCTTAGGTATATACCCAAGAGATTTGAAAACATAAGTCACCCAAAAATTCTTACATAAATATTCATTGCAGTATTCATTATTGCCAAAAAGTGAAAAACCACTGAAATGCCTAATGACTGATGAATGGATGGATAAGGTGTAGTATATCAAAGAAATATTAAAACTATATTTTATTTCTAAAACTATAAAAAGGAGCCAGATACAAGAAGCCACATAGTGTGTGATTCCACTTCTATGGAATGTTCAGAACAGGCAACTCCACAGGCAGAGAACAGACTGGTGGCTGCCAAAGATCAGGGAGAGGTGGGAACAGCAAGTGACTGCTAATGGGTACGGGGTTTCTTTTTGGGGCAATAAACAATGTTTAGAATTCAAAAGTGGTGACAATTGTGCAACTCTGTGAATATACTAAAAACCACTGAACTGTACATTTTAAAAGGGTGAATCTTATCAATTTTGTAAAAAGAAGTAATTCTTCGCAAAAAAAAAAAAAAGCCTTTACATGTAGGAGACAAAATCTTTATGCCTCAAAAAAACCTCTACTTTTAAAACTACACAACAGCTTGAGCTAAAACCAGATTCCTTAAGGCATAAAACATTTTAAAAATTTATCTTTGGATCTCCAGCACTATGTCAAATGAAAGTTAGTAGATCTGAATTACTAATCCCACCGCCTCTCATTTCTTACAGTTCTAATACCTAGCCTTGATCCCCCAACTTACAAGCTATTTGCTTTTGGCTAGAATTCACATAATCAGAGAACTTCATCATGAATAAACTTAATCAAAGCAAAGATAACAGGAACAAGTGGGACTTACTAAATTTAGCACCCTTAATTCATAAATTAGATCATGTCCTTGCCTTATACTAGTCACATATACAAAAGGTGATACAAACAAAATGGATGAAATACAATTCTTCCCCTCTACACACAGCAAACTCTTGGCATACAGAGGCAACTTATATGAAATGTAACTGTTGTAACAGGTAAAGGAAGCAAGAAAAAAGGGTAACACAAATAAATTCTATTTGAGTGCATTTTTATTTACTGGGCAGATCTACCTTGCTATACTTTACTTTAGACTATTTAAAATAATTTGAATGGTTGGAAAACGTTCACAAAAGTCAGAACGGGCATTTTTAAATCTCTGAGAGATAAAAGAAATGTACAAATAGCTAAGATATTTGCCTGAGGTAATGCCCAATTACAAAGCTCTATTATTTACAGATGGAAAGGACCTTTATCAAAGAAGCCTGGTTTTTTTTGTTTTTTTTTTTTAGAGGAAGAATCCAAGGCCAGGTAGATTAAGTGATCTAAACACTGAGAGTGCCAGTGAGTCATTAGAACTGTTTCCCCACATCAAAATCAATCTACACCACACATTAGCCCAGAGACAGTACCCAGCTAATGAGATCTCCTCAGAGGATAAAGAGGTGGGAATGTATTTACCGATTTTTTCTTTCTGATGTATAAAATATGAATATCCTCGCTTCGATATTCTTCATCATGTTTCTCCAAAGGAATTTTTTCAAAGTCAAAGTCTAGCTGGAGGAGCTATAAATTTAAAAGAGATATACTTCAAAATCAATAATAGGAAATTTCCTGTGGCGACAGAAGTCAGAGTGACAGTTAACTTTGGAGGAGTACTGACTGGAAAAGGGCACATGGGAGCCTTCTGAGGTCCTGAAAATAGTCTGTATTTTTCTGTAGAGTGGTGATTGCTCGGGTGTATACATATGAAAAACTGAGCCAAGCACTTGATATATGTGTAGCTTACATGTGTTTGACTCAATTTAAACTGTTTAACAATATAGAATTTTCAATTACAGTCTCAAAAGTTCATTAACATTCTTTACTTTCAAGAAAAACATGAAAATAAAAAACAATTTTAGCACCTATCTGAGGCAGAGTCATGTATTTACATTCTTATTTAAGCACAGTAGTCCTTTCAGTAGATAAATTGCAGGGCTGTGTAGATGTACCCTCAAGCGGAGTCACTTGTAATTGATTTTTGCCCATCAGAAGGGTTTGGAGGACCACTGGGGGAAGACAGGTGAACGATACATGGGGCTCTATGTACCACTCTTGCAACTTTCTGTAAGTCTTTAATTATTTCAAAGTAAAAAGTAAGAAAACAAAACCAAAAAACATTCCAGAAAGCAGATAGGATATCTTGGTCGAAGCTTTCATAAAAATGCAGAGAAAAACAAAGACATAAAAATGTATCACATATATTTCTGATTCCAAAAGTAATACATTACTATGTTCCCAAAAGCCAGCATCATGTTTAATAAAGAAACATGGAAAACTTTCCTAGAAAAGACAAGGGTGTTACCGTTATTATTTTAGGTTGTTCTGTAGATACTAGAGCAACTTATTAGAAAAGAAAAAGAAAAAGGATCAGAAAAGATGAAAAAGGTGGGGGGAGAAGCTTAGTAGAATGGTGGGCAATGAAGGATACTCTCCTTGGATTCATACGAGCAGAATGTGTTCCCCACTCTAAATTACCCTAATATATGTGAACACACAGTCACATAAAGCCTCGATGAAGTCACATGACGCACTACAGAAACAGATCTACGACTTACCTCAAAATATTTTTTCTCAATTTCTGGATTTTTTCCCATTGTTCGTTGTTCGTAACAACATATAATACAAGTCTCAAATCCACTAAGATCTTTTAGAGTTTTCAACAACGGCTCCAAAGACTGTTCAAAAAGGAATATCACTTTTACGTACGATTTTTAAAAATTTATATTTTTACTATAAAAAGGGGGTAGGGGAAGTGGAGAGTAACTATTAACTCCCCTCCAATTTATCCATCTTTGAATCAATCGACAAAGTATATGTGGTTAAAGCTCTGTAGCTAATGACTGGTAAACTCTTCATTAATCAACCATTGTATTGATTTCAGTTTCCAAGACTCAAATGACTGCATTTTGGAGTTACCATGGGAAAACAAATGAAACCGACCTCACTCTTTAAAAATTAATTTTATTTAATCTATTTTAACTTGGGATTTTACCCACAAAAGTAAGTCCGACCCTAACTTGAGCATAAGGTAGTTCAATGTTTGTTATTTTAAAAATGTGATGCCCACAATATTATACAGACTGATATTTTAAAAAATACCATCCTGAATCAATCTTGCCCCAGAACAATGAATTCTTTACAGTGCAACTTAATTCTCAACGTCATGGTTAACTTGTTCACTGGAAAGAGCTTAAAAAAAAACCCCTTAGCTTCTCTTAACAGATCCAAATGGCAAAATCTTTAAAATATTACAGAAGCCTCTAGTAAAATGCACATAACACTTTTGTCAACATGTTTCACAGGTCTTTATGTTTATCACGAGTACATGCATATAGTTCCTGGTAAGCTTAATGTTCTTTACTGTGTCATCAACTATAGGACAAATATCCTGCCTTCAGAGATGTTAAAAGGTGAAGAAATAAGCACTTTGGAATCCACGAATTATGATACAACTTCTAAAGATAGACACTTCACTCACGGAATACTTACCTCTTCATAGTATATGCAGTCGGCCATCAGTATGTAGTCTGGCGGAGATGGAAAGTCTTCTATTTCTTCCCCCCTTAAAAATGTCAACCAAATATTTTAACTGTTGCTTTAATAATCTAAAACACTGTTCTCTAAACAAGTTCTGGAAGGTCCCCTTCGTATTAACTGTGCTTTTAGTGAAACGCAATTTAAAGCAAACTACAGATCGTTATCTTAAAACAAGCTGAAAGGCCATACAAACCATTTCAGTACCTTGGCTTGAACAGAACCAGTGACAAGATGCTTGTTCATATTAATATTCATCTTCAGCAAGTCTTGCAATTCCTCAAGATCTGTGACCACAACATCAGCCCTACAAAATAACGTCGATTGAGGTGTAGGCACAAGCGTCGTGAACCACGAATCCGGGTTTCCCGAACGAAGCGGCACCCCCTCCGGCCAGCTCTTACCCGAGGGTAGCAGCCATGAGCCCCACGGCCCCAGTGCCGGAGCCCAGCTCCAGCACGGACCGCCGGCTCAGAGCGTGAGCCCCGTCGCCGGAAAACCCGGGCGTTTCCAGGTACTTAGAAAGGACAATGGCAGCGTCCCAAACAACGCAGCCCACGCCGCCCGAGCCATACTGCTGCAGTCGTAACACCGTGCCGTCTCGCTTTTCCAAAACTCGAACAAAGTTCCGCAGTGCGT
Organism: Ailuropoda melanoleuca; assembly: GCF_002007445.2. Taxonomy (NCBI): domain Eukaryota; kingdom Metazoa; phylum Chordata; class Mammalia; order Carnivora; family Ursidae; genus Ailuropoda; species Ailuropoda melanoleuca. The sequence continues at coordinate 25,428,269 of NC_048237.1, forward strand.
CCTCCGCCGAGGACTCCAGAGGAGCCGCCATCGCCGCCCGGCAACAAGAAGCGGCGCGCGCACTGACGTCACACCCACACGCACCGCCCAAGGCCGCCTGAAGAGGGCCCGGCGCCTCCTAGTGGCGAAGTTGGCGCCACGGCGCGTGCGCAAAGGCACAAAGCTGGGCAGGCAGCATTAGCAGGGCGTGGTCGGTCAGCCTCACTCCTCTAAGTTACAAGCCTGGCTTAGCAGACAGGTAGCTTCAACCGCTCTTCCAGACAAAGCTGGTATTGTCACCTGCTCTTAAGGCAAACTCCGAGTGTTTTTACCAGGAGGCTAATTCACTCGGTAGTTATTGGCTTTAAATCCAGGCAGTTTTCAAGATTCTACCAAGCAGGCTACAACCCTCCTTACCAAGAGTTTCCTTGCATGCTAATTTTTCATCTGAATGCATAAAAATGGTTGCTGGAAGCTTGCTGATCGCTGTTTTAACAGTTAAGACAAAGTTATCCTTCTAAAATTTACATAAAATTCTTTGGGACTACGTAATTTAAATTGCACAAAATACTGAAAATAATGTGGGTGTATTTCCACAGAATTCAACAATCTCTCCCTTGTTTCTTATAATGAAAACACATATTTAAAAGTCTTTTAAAAATTAAGACTGGGGTGATTTATTAATCTCGTTAAGAACTCTGATACAAAGCACAGTAAAAGGCCACAGACCAGTAAATAAACAACGTGGCTTCTGGCCACTTTACAACTGCTGCTACAGCACTATCAGCAAAACACACTTTTTCATCACTTTGAACCCAGGAGTCCAAATGGCAAATAAAACTTTTACTCACTTCTCGGAATAGAAAGTTTAATAAAGCTTTAAGTATGTTTGCCGGTTTAAATGTTACCAATCTAAAAAATAATTTTTTTTACTTTAGTTAACATGAGATTTATAGAGAACGTTACTATGTTTTGAGGGCAAGGCAGTTGGTTCCTATGCCATAAGAAATTTTCCTCTGAATTTCTGAATTAGTAAAGTAGCAGATTGTATTATAGGCCTTGAGTCACTTAAATTTATATAGGTTATTAGCATTATCTTTAAATATACAATATAAACAAAACTGTACATACATGGCATATTAATTAACTTTGTTTTCCAAAACAATAGGCAACTCATTAGCTAAAGACACCATAGTCTGCAAAACCAAAAGGCACATCTGAATGAGATACATGCCCTTTTTCCCTCTATGATTGGGTTAGGTAGTCTCTGTATACATTTTGACAAAATAATAAACACTTACAGTGCATCCTATTACTTTCATTCTATTTTTCATTTTTGTCTTCAGCAGCAAATTCTGGCATTTAAGACATGGCATTAAAGAGTTTAAGAACACTGGGTGTTTTTCACAATTCTCCCTAAACGTAAAAACTAGAAGTAAAAACTAGAAGATGGTCAAAGAGTTTTAAAAATCAGTAATACCACACACCCCCTATATCTGTGTAAATTCACTGCCTTAAAAAGGCGTCTATTATCCAAATTTGAAAAATTCCACAAATGCACTATCCCCTTTCAGTGCAATCAATGTCACTTTAAACCATATTTTAGCAGAGTCTACAGTGCAAATATAAATTCTTTATACTGGCCTTTTGGCAGCACTGAGGATCCAAGACAAGGCAATGCTACTGATCACCTGAGGATAATGATAAAGGACTTTTGTATTTTTACTTTTCCAATTTTAAAAGCTTATTTGATCAGTAGCATTTTTGTAAGAGCATTATTTGTAAAAAGTACTAAAATACTATGCCTTTTTTGAATAAATTAAAAAAAAAACCCTTTACAAATACCATTCCAGTGTCAATGACTACATATGGCTAAGGTCACTGAGGAGTTTCCGCATTTTCTAGCACAGGCAGTCTGAATGACGGAGGGTGCGAAAGCTCCCGTTTGTAAGTCTTTGGTGGCAGTTTTGGTAGGTTTGGCAGGTGAGGGCTTGAACTCTGCCTCGGTGGAACAGGGGGAGCTTGAGGATGAGCAAGGTGGTTGTGACTAGAACTGAGCACGTAGCATCGACGTGGTACTCTCGGAGAGGGTGTGCTAGGAGGAGTATTTGGCGAGTTTGGGCAGGTACTAACATCTCTGAACCAGTCTGGGTCTCTGTGCAGATGTCCTAGTGGAGGTGGCTGAAGATTAAACGGGCAGTTTAGAAAGTGCTCTGGAGGCCGAAGGGGAACTGGTGGAGGGGTATCAGGAAGAGGGTCTCTTGGTGGCGGTGGAGGTGGACTGTGCAGAGGCCCGTCAAATGCACCAGTAGGAGCAGGAGCTCTGGGTTTTACCTTTGGAGGAGGAGGCTGTCTTGGTGGAATAGCAGGGGGGTCATCATCAGATTTCGTATTTCCCTCAAAAAAAAAAAAATTAAATTATACCTCCATTCTCCTGAAAAATCTGTTAAGCTTTAAAAGACTGAAAAATTCTTATGTGTTCAGTTAAATCCAGAAGCTCTAAACAGATTAATCTGATTTAATGATCAGATTCATGAGTAAAATACTCCCAGTTTAATTTGGGGCCTAGTTTATTATTTTTATATATGAGATGTTTTCATTGGAATCTTAGAACATAAACCCTCAGGTTATCTCACTTTATATACCTTTCAAAAATTTATGCATTTTAACTGTAATACGCAAGTCAGTCAAAGGAATACATAGCTTTGTAGCCATTAAAGAACATGATGTCAAGGGAACTCAATGTCCAGCTTCTGCTTTCCGGCCATCTACTTCTACCTTCCCCAGTGAGGCTTACCGTGCTGGGTCTCAAGTGTGATCCAGGGACCAGCAGCATCAGCACCAGTAGGGAACTTGTTAAAAAATGCAAATTCCTGGGTCCCACCCTAGACCTACTGAATTAGAAACTCAGCAATCTAGTTTTAATAAGCCTCCCAGGTCATTCTGATGCAGCCTACAGTTTGAGAAGTACTGGTTTAAAGTTTGAAGAATTCTTTGAATACTAAAGTTTTCCCCCTTTCTACCAGAAGGAAAACATACTTCTGAGTATCTGTGAATCTGCCTGCCCAGCCTCTTTTTAGAAAAAAATATAAAGGAGAATTAAGCAATTATTAAAAGTATTTTTCAGATAAAACAACTGAAGCATTTAAAAACTATAAAGGGTAGCCAAAGTATGATTTACAGACTTTTTATAAGACCAAGAATTATCTGAAGACTCGCCACTCTGAATGAGTTGAACGCGTGAAGGCAGACTCAGTGCTGCTGACTACCTTGGAGTTTGAAGCATCGTCCTCAAACTTTTTTCGAGGAGGAAGCGGAGGGGGGATCAGCGGCTCTTCACTCAGTTTATGTAAACTACCACAGGAGCTGAAGAAAGATTCTGGGGGTAAAAGAGATTGGTTTAACCACAATTCACAGGGCAACCGTAAGATACGACTTTCTTTCAATCTGTGATCACCTCTGCCATAGCAAATGTCAGACTGTATTGTAGTTAACTGTTGGTTTAGCTATACTCTCCACCGAGCCACCAGCTTTCTCAGGGCAGTGTGTATGTCCTTCTGTGTCCCTAAGCACTAGTACAACAGGGGTAATGCTTGGTATAGGGCAGATACTACAGCCACCTGAAAACAGACAATTTAAATAAGATTAATAATGAGATTCTGCTCCTTGAAAAACCTTTTAAAATCTAAAACAGACAAAACAAACATGTTTGTAGAAATTGTAGTAACTTCCAGAGGAAGATCATATATAATCAGAGACCTTGTGTTTTTGAAGCAGCCAGTATCAGATACATTTCTACACAGGTGATAAAACCCCCAACTAGGAGACAAAAAGGTAGGGTTGTATTAAATAATCCTTTCTCTTTCAAGTTTCTCAGTGATAAAGGACATGTTATGTAACCACATTAAAAAGAATTTACAAAATAATAAAGCACCTGGGAAAATTCTATGCCAAACAGACATAGAATAAGAACTCTTTTCATTTTTTTTTTCATATGATAAAAAGAATACCTGTAGTTATGGACCAACTCTATTTGCTGACCAACACTTGTTATAAAAGCAGTGACCATGTCTTGTTTATCATTACATTAAGACTGGGCTCATAGGAACTAGCTGAGAAAGCTGATGAGTTTAATTTAAACATATGGAGTGTGAACTCTTTATGTGATATCCAAGTAGAGATGTTAATATCTTTACTCCATGTAAAAAAACTGCTGTCCTGATCTTGTGACTCTGCAGTCACCTCATGCGTGCTATTAGCTCAGGGTGTCAAAAACAAAGTATGCCTACGGGGTGTCGGCACATGGTGTGGGAGGTCAGGCAGAGCACTATCTGCTGGAGATATACTCCTTTGGCCTGATCAGCATCGTTGGCCCTGTCTTTGGAAGCGAACTACTCTTGGTGATAGTGAATATATCCCATGTGGTGTAGTCAGCCAGTCTGGCCCAGTGCACCCCAACTCCAATCAGAAAAATAACAAGTGTTGGGATGTGGAGAAAAGGGAACCCTCATGAACTGTTGTTGGGAATATAAACTGGTGCACCCACTGCGGAAACAATAATGGAGGTTCCTCAAAAAATAAAAAAAAATAGAAATACCACGTACACACACACACACACACACACACACACACACACACACACAGAGGAATATTACTCAGCCACAAAAAAGAATGAGATCTTGTCATTTGTGACAATATGGATGGACCTAGAGGGTATGAGGTTAAGTAGTAATAAGTCAGACAGAGAAAGACAAATACCATATGATTTCACTTATATGTGAATTCTGAAAAACAAAACAAAAAGAAAAAGACTCATAAACACAGAGAACAAACTGGTGGCTTCCAGTGTGGAGGAGGGTAAGGGCATGGGTGAGATAGATGAAGGGGATTAAGAGGCACAAACTTCCAGTTATAAAATAAGTCAAAGAAATAAAAAGTACAGCGTAGGGAATATAGTCAATAATATTATTATAACATACAGTGACACAGAGTGACTACACTTGTGAACACTGAGCAATGTAGAGAATTGTCAAATCCCTATGTTTTATATCTAAAACTAATATAACATTGTATGTCAACTATACTTCAATAATAAATACTTTTAAAAACCTCTATTTATTTTAAAGTGTGCTCTATGCCCAACATGGGGTTTGAACTCATCACCTTAACACCAAGAGTTGCATGCTCTACTCACTGAGCCAGCCGGGTGCCCCAATAATAAATACTTTTTAAAAAGTAAAAAAGAAAAAAAAGTAGTGCACATGGGACTCACTTCTCACCTCTTTTTTTTCTTAAAGATTTTATTTATTTATTTGATAGAGGGAGAGACAGCCAGCGAGAGAGGGAACACAAGCAGGGGGAGTGGGAGAGGAAGAAGCAGGCTCCCAGCGGAGGAGCCTGATGTGGGGCTCGATCCCAGAACGCCGGGATCACGCCCTGAGCCGAAGGCAGACGCTTAACGACTGAGCCACCCAGGGGCCCCTCACTTCTCACCTTCTTAACGTGATCCGATTTTTATCTAACTCCCTTTCATGGATGCAGCCCTATGCTTCACTTGGGGGAAAGCTGACCTTATCCTGTAGCTCCAAAGATGGGGCCTGATTAGACCAAGTCAATCTGTGTAATCCACTCCATCAGTCAGAGTGACTGACTTAGCTGTAGGCATGTGGCCTAGTTCAGACAAGTGAAATGTGAAAGATCTGCTAGCGACTACTGAAAAGAAAGTTCCTTGCCCTTCTGAAAAAGCACTCTGCCAGTCTGTCTCTGTATATCTCTCTTTCCTTCTTACCTGACTGAACAAAGAAGCACAAAACCATTACTCCTGCCACCACTCTTATGACCTTGAGGGAAAACAGCCTTAGGTAAAGCCAATAATTTGGACAAAACAATGAAGAGTCGAAAAGGATCCTAGTCTTTGATAACATCATTGAGCCAGTGATTCAACAAGTCTTAAAGCGGTCTTCCTCTAGACTTCCAATTTTCTGAGTCAGAATGCTTTCTTATTGTTTAAGTCAGACTTAGGTGGGTCTTTTCTTCCTTACAGAAATACACACTCATGGAAGCAGAAAATATCTGAATGATGGTGGAAAAGCTGTGAGAGTTTTTGGGGGCGCCTGGGTGGCTCAGTTGTTAAGCGTCTGCCTTCGGCTCAGGGAGTGATCCCGGCGTTCTGGGATCGAGCCCCACATCAGGCTCCTCTGCTATGAGCCTGCTTCTTCCTCTCCCTCTCCCCCTGCGTGTGTTCCCTCTCTCGCCTAGCTGTCTCTATCTCTGTCAAATAAATAAATAAAATCTTAAAAAAAAAAAAAAAAACAAAGAAAGAAAAGAAAAGCTGTGTGAGTTTTGGAATATGGGTCTGACTCTACAGTAGCCCACTTAACCACTATGTTATACTCTCCGTAGCAGGCACGAAATAACCCTTGATGAAGTGTGAACACAGTGTTATTTACTATCAAGAGCACTTCCCTCTAAGATCAGGTTTTGTGAGTATTTTAAATAGTTTCAGTGTTCCAAACTAATGAATGTAGAATAATTTACTAAGTGATTTCTATAATGTTAGTTAGCTATGTAAGTTACTTTCAATTTTTTGACATCTGTCCATCCACTTTTTTCAACAAACACTTATTGCGTAACTGCTACAGTGTCAGATGCTGTTCTAGGCACTATAGCAATATGGTAGTGAAGAACAACAGGCAAAACTTCATGTCCCTATGGAGCTTATATTCTAGGTTGGGGAGAGAGAACAGATTTGAAAACTAAGTAAAAGAATTATGGCTATAAATTAGAAGAAGAAATATTAGGTAGGGAAGGTGGATAAGAAGAGACAGGAGGGGAGCAATTTTAACTAGCGTGGCTAGGGAAAACCTCACTCAGGTAATACTGGGCACAAACCTGAAGGAGGCAAGGGAGCCTGCAGTGAGGCCAAAGAGATGAAGAGCATTCTAGGCACACGGAACGGCAAGAGCAGAAGTCCTGGTGTGGGAATGTGTCTACTGTGTGCAGCAGGCTGAGGGGCTGAAGCAGAATGAGTGATGGGAGAGAACAGTGGGTCATGAAGTCCGACATCAAAGAGGCTAAATTGCATAGAACCTTCTGGGCCCTTTCAAAGAATTTTGGCTTTTACACTGAGATAGAAAGCCACTGGAGAGCTTCAAGCACAGGTGAGACAAGTCTAACTTACATTCTTTTTCCTTTTTGGTCTAACCTACATTCTAAAAGGACTTGGCTACTATAGTGAAAACAGACTATGTGGAAGATGGGAAGTTAGGAGGCTACTATAATAAACCAGGTAAGAGATTATGGTGGCTTGGATCAAGGTGACAGCAGTAGAGATGGTGAGAAATAGATTCTGGATACATTTTGAAGGGTAACAAGACTTGCTCATGAATCACATTTGGGGTATGAGAAAAAGAGAGAAGTAAAAGATAACTCCAATATTTTTAACCTAAGCAATTAGATGCAGTTGAGAACTGGGATAAGGAGGCAGTGGGAAGAACAACTTTGGAGGGGATGAAAACAAGCTCAGTTTTGGAGAGGTCAAGTTTGAGATTCCTATTAAGTATCTAAATGAAGATGTTGAATAGGTCACTGAGTATATGGGTCAAAAGGTCAAGAGAGAGGTTCTAGGTAGAGAAAAAAATTGGAGAATTATCATTATATAGATGATATAAGACTGGATGGGCCAACCCAATGAGTGAGAAGAGGTCCAGGGACTGAACCTTGTGGCCTTCCAATCTTTAGAGGTTGAGAATATGAAGAGAAACAAGCAAGCGACACTAGGCAGCTGAAAGTACAGTTAGAAAAACCAAGAGAGTGGGATGAACAACGTGATCTTCATGTACGTGACTTCTTCCCCAAACTGGTATTTTGAATAAATGAAGGCAGAAACTTGGTTTTTTTGCTCGCCACTCAATCTACAGTACCCAGCACGGCAGGTGCTACAATAGTCGGCGCCACTCAATCTCCTGCTACTGAATAAGACCAAGGGTGTGAACATGTTCATGGTTTCACATGCTGGTTACAGATTTCTCTCCAAAGGGTCATACTAATGTACCAATTTACAAGGGATAAGTAATGTATGAGAGTAACTTTTAACATAGGCTTGCTCATACTTTGATGTGAACAGTCTATTCATGTCTGCTGTAAATGGAGTCTTGCTGTTTTTCCCATTGTATGTGAGCACTTTTCATACATACTATGTTCTTTCAGGATTTGTTTTAGGAGAGTCAGAATTTTATGCAGTTATTCTCAATATTTTCCATTAAATTTCAAAATGAAATTTTCCTTATCATATGGAAAATGTATTTTACTGCCATCCAAAATAATGTCTAGAACTCCTGATTCTAAAATCGCTTGGTGTTAGGGGTTGAATTGTGTCCCCTCCAAAAATATGCTGAAGTGCTAACACCCAGTACCTGTCAATGTGACCTTATTTAGAAATAGGGTCTTTACAGATATGTAATCAAGTTAGGACGAAAGTGGACCCCAATCCAGTATGACTGAGGTCTTTAAAAGGAGAGGAGAATGGACAAAGAAACATGCAGGGAGAAGATGACCATCTGACAACAGCGGTAGAGACTGAGATGACGCATCCATAAACCAAAGGAGGCCAAAGATTGTCAGCAAAGGCCAGAAGCTAGAAGAGGCAAAGAAGGGATTCTCTCTTACATATTTCAGAAAGAGCAAGGCCCTGCCAACATCTTGATTTGGGGACTTACAGCCTCCAGAACTGCGCCCTTCTAAGCCACTCCGTCTGTGGGACTTTCTTAGAGCAGCACTAAAAGAAACTAATATACATAGTAAAAACATTTCCACCACAGAACAACACAGAAAATAAGAAACAAACTTCAGTGAAGCCAGGAAACATCTGAACCCTGAAGCTTCAATACATGAAGGTGGACTACAATGTATATGAAGGAGACAAACAGAGGAAGATGAAACCCAAATGTCTACAGTTAGTGATACTGACAAACAGCATTTAATGTGCCCCCACAGAATGAAAGGAGGGATCAGGAGTTAAAGGTACTTGGTATAATGGAAGACATGGGATGAAAACAGAAGACTTGATTAAATCTATATAAGGAAATAGACAAGGCAAGAAACAACAATCGTTGGAAAGGATGTGGAGAAAGGGGATCCCTCCTAACATTGTTGGTGGGAATGCAGGTTGGTGCAGCCACTCTGGAAAACAGTGTGGAGGTCCCTTAAAAAGTTAAAAATTGAACTACCCTATGACCCAGCCATGGCACTACTGGGTGTTTACCCCAAAGATACAGACATAGTGAAGAGAAGGGCCATATGCACCCCAATGTTCATAGCAGCATTGTCCACAATAGCTAAATCGTGGAAGGAGCCGAGATGCCCTTCAACAGATGACTGGATTAAGAAGCTGTGGTCCATATATACAATGGAATATTACTCAGCTATCAGAAAGAACGATTTCTCAACATTTGCTGCAACATGGACAGCACTGGAGGAGATAATGCTAAGTGAAATAAGTCAAGCAGAGAAAGACAATCATCATATGATTTCTCTCATCTGTGGAACATAAGAACTAGAAAGATTGGTAGGGGAAGAAAGGGATAAAGAAAGGGGGGGTAATCAGAAGGGGGAATGAAACATGAGAGACTATGGACTCTGAGAAACAAACTGAGGGCCTCAGAGGGGAGGAGGGTGGGGGAATGGGATAGACCGGTGATGGGTAGTAAGGAGGGCACGTATTGCATGGTGCACTGGGTGTTATACGCAACTAATGAATCATCGAACTTTACATCGGAAACCGGGGATTTACTGTACGGTGACTAACATAATATAATAAAAAATCATTAAAAAAAAAAGAATGATGAAATTTAGGTGGCAAGATCATATTTGATTTTGGTTTTAATTATTAAAGCTTTCCAGATTTAAAAAAAAAATCTATATAAGGAGCAATTAAAGTTCTGTGGGAGACTGGGGGTTTTATTTTCTGGTGAATCTACACATCAGAGTGGGGCCATGAGCCTGTGCTAAAAACACAGATTTTCATACTAAATGTTCAGACCACCCAGGCAGAAGATTCGAAGATCCTTCTTCGGAAAAATTAAACAGTCCTAGAACTGCCCATGGATATAGCGTTTCCCATCAGTTTACACTGCCTCACTCTAAAATATGGAAAGAAAGGAAAGACTCCAATATGAAAGACAAGAGACTAAACTAATAGATGCAACTCAGAAAGGAAAAAAAACCAGAAACAATTTTTTTTCCAAAAACACTGTAATATCCTATGGAATATAAGACAGTGAATCCATGAAACCAGAATAATAGGATGATATAAAAATGGCATAAACAAAGGTAACTAGAAAGAATTTTTTGGAAATTCAAAATCAACAATTAATGAAAAGAAAAAAGAGTGGGAGGATGAAGGGAGGAAATCTTGGAGAAAAAAGAACAAGAAAACAAAGAGATGGACAATAAGAGATAAAAGACAAGAAAACTGGAGGCTCAATCTAGGATATACAATATGGAAAAGGAACTAAAAAAGCAAGTCAGACAACATATTTGGGAGGAAATTATTAACAAAACAATATAAGGAACATTTTCTAGAAATCACATGATCTCAAAATTTAAAGGGCTTAATAAGTAGATGACAAAATGAAAGAAAAAAATGATTCATATTAAAGCAGATCATTGCGAAGTACAGGTCATCAGGAATAAAGAGAATATTCTAAAACTTTCTTGGATATATTGTGGCAGAGACTTCTAACTGTCCCCCAGTGTACCTTTCCATTTCTTCCTTTTAGTAACAGGATCCCATGTATTTTAGCAAGACGAAAGGCTGCCTAGCTACAGGCAACATCTCTCAGCCTCCCTTGTAGCAAAGTTTTGACCAATGGAATGAGAGCAGGAGTAATGTGAGCAACACCCAGATGTTTCTCTTTTCTTTCCTTTTTTTTTTTTTTTAAAAAATATTTTATTTATTTGAAAGAGAGACAGAGAAAGAGAGAGAGCAAAAGCAGCGGGAGGAGCAGGAGAGGGAGAAGCAGGCTCCCTGGCGAGCAGGGAACTGGACTGAGGGCTTGATCCCAGGACCCTGAGATCATGACCTGAGTCTAAGGCAGATACCCAACCGATTGACCCACCCAGATGCCCCTCAGATCATGTTTTTCTTTTTTTTTTATTTTATTTATTTATTCGACAGAGATAGAGACAGCCAGTGAGAGAGGGAACACAAGGAGGGGGAGTGGGAAAGGAAGAAGCAGGCTCATAGCGGAAGAGCCTGATGTGGGGCTCAATCCCATAACTCCAGGATCACGCCCTAAGCTGAAGGCAGACGCTTAACCGCTGTGCTACCCAGGTGCCCCCAGATCATGTTTTTCTAACAAAACCTGTCGACATTCACCTTCCTCCTGGCTAGAAAATGATAATAACTGAAGCAGTTGCTCAAAACTCAAAGATGGAAGCCCCATTTTGAGATTCCTGAATTGTCCTGCTAGCTTGTGGAACAGAGGTGTTTACTTGGCCATTGTGAGAAATAGAGTTCTATTTCATTTAAGGTTCTGTATTTTTGGGTCCCTTTGCTACAGCAAGTATACTCTAGTTTTAAAAAAAGGATTGAAACTAGAAGGTCATTGACAGAGGACTTCTATTTTGTTCAGTGTCACAGTTTCTTGCACTTAGAATACTGCCTGCACATATCAGGCATTTAAAAACTATGCATGAACAATTTATGAGTGAATGACACTGGACTTCTAAACAGGAAGTATGAAAGCAAGAAGACCATAGGCAAATGCCCTCAAAATTCCTAGTGAAAAGGATTTATAATTCTATACCCAAACTATTAACAAATATATTAAATACATTTTCAGAAATATAAAAACTTAAAAACTTTTTATCTTTTTAGCCTTTCTCAGGTAGTTACTAGAGGACGTGCCCTACCAAAGTAAGGGAGCATTCAAGAAAGAAGACAAGGGGGCGCCTGGGTGGCACAGTCGTTAAGCGTCTGCCTTCGGCTCAGGGAGTGATCCCGGGGTCCTGGGATCAAGCCCCACATCGGGCTCCCTGCTCCGCTGGGAGCCTGCTTCTTCCTCTCCCACTCCCCCTGCTTGTGTTCCCTCTCTCGCTGGCTGTCTCTCTGTCAAATAAATAAATAAAATCTTAAAAAAAAAATGTAGGAGTGTCACTGGAGAACAAGAAAAGATGTGGGAAGACATGGGGTAGGGAAGTGCTATCAATTTCATTTTCAGTATTTAGGACTATTTGCCTTTTAAACTATATGCATATATCACTTTCATAAAAATTTAAATATTAAAATACAGAATTATAGCCATTTAAAAGACTAACCTTACTTTTCTCATAAGACAGGAACTGTCTTGCTACGACCTAAATTATATACATTTTAATATGACAGAAGCAGAAGTCCTCCAGATTGGGAGAATTATTCCTGAAGCTACTCTGTACCTTTTTGGGTAGTTGTTGTTGTTTAAAGATTTTATTTAATTATTTGAGAGAGAGAGAGTGAGCAAGAGAGAGAGAGCGCAAGCTGGGGTGGTGGTGGTGGAGAAGAGGCAGAGAGAGAAGCAGACTCCCTGCTGAGCAGGAAGCCTGATGTGGGGCTCAATCCCAGGACCCTGAGATCATGACCTGAGCTGAAGGCAGACGCTTCACTGACTGAGCCACCCAGGCACCCCTGGGTTGTTTTAAACAAATGACTGTAGAAAGAAAGGTGACAGCATTTATGTCGTACATTATGAAATAACCAAGAATGGCAGAATAGCGTTTTACTAAAATAACTGCCTTAATTAAATAGGACCATGTGAAGAAACAAGTGATCAAAGGCTAGTCTGGGAACCTAATAAACACTTAAGTATATAATCCATATTGGAAAATGAATTAGGATCAGAAAGAGGAGAAGCAACTGATATGAAGTCACTGTTCACTCTGTGCCAACCAATGTGCTGGGTGTCCTACATCGTGATCTCATTTGATCCTTAACAGGGTTGGAGATGCTAAGTCGTTTGTTCAAGGTCACACAGCCCCTAGACCATAGATAAGTTGTAAAATGATGAAAACTATAGTAAAGTTTAAATAGTACCCAGTTGTAAGCAAATAACTCAGTTTATAAGAATTTCATTCATTTTTAAAAAAATTTTTTAATCTTGCTAAAACCCAAATACTCCTATACAAATTTATTTCATTAGAATCAACTCAAATTCTTACTTACTTGAATGTGGCAAGAGGACTGGAGCAAAGATGCTATTGCTGCCTATTGGAATGAGAAAAATTAATTTGAAAAGAAAGGTAGTATGTATGGTTTTATTTTAAAAATATTTTTGCATAAAGTAACAAATGCAATAACACAGAGAGTACAGAATTTTATCATCCTCTCTTGACATGTTAGTTTTAAAAGAAATGAACCCAGAATATTACCTTTGTAGCTGGAATGTTTTTCCTTTCTTAGCATAAGTAGTTCCCTCTCTATCACAGTCTCTTTTTAAATTTCCTTCACAAAACTTTTCTGCTTGTTTTCGTATTCTCTGTTGCTCCCTTTGGAGCAGTAGTATGGGGCCCGAAAGGTACTAAACAAATCTTTAATGAATAAATTGGAAAATAAGATGCATAAACAATGTACAAATGATGCTTCAGTCCCTTGTGTTAATCATTATTTTCACATTTAAATGCCACTTTCCACACTAATATAGTGTGCAAAGGACTCTACAGTTCCCTAACTAAAATGATGAGAAGAATTATACGAAACACAAGATTGCTTTTTTACCAAATGGTTTACATCAAATACATACCACAGGAACTGCTGAGATCCACATCCAAAAACACACTAAGGTCTGAAGAAGCAGATACTGGTGGAGTAGATGGTGTATTTGGAGAGGTCGGTGCTGACACCGTTGATTCAATATCAGTTTCAGCAATCCGACTAAAGCTCATTTTACATGGTTCTCTTTCTAATGGCGTTGGATGACCTCGTAAAGTGCCTGAGGTAGAGCCATGTCGGCCTGTATTAGGCCGTATTCCAGGAGATTTTAAAGAGAAAGTTGATTTCCTAGGCTAGGAAAAGCAAACATAACTACCATCACTAATTTGCATGGACTTTATTTTTATGGCTCAACACTACCTTATTCATTCTTAGCCTATAGTTAAGAGGCTACAATAAATCCCAATCTGCAAACATCCTGTAACATTCCAGTAGAACACTTTGGGATTTGATTGGCTTAACTTTAAGATGGACTTGAATACAAGTAAATGTCTTTTCATACTGCAGAAATAAAATTCTTAAAAATCTGTATGACGACTTGTTCCTCCCCAAACACTTGAACCTAAGCTTCTGCAAAGCATTGGTATCAATTTTACATGTATTTACTGCGGACGTGATATATGCAACATATTATGTTAGATGCATCAAGGTAAATGATGCACCTAACAGTAAAGGACCACCCTCCACAATGGTACTTCCAAGTGTTTGGAGAAAACTGCTATCATTGTCTCCCACCATCATGCCCCCTTTTAAACTCTCACAGTGATAACCTAATGAAAAAACATGGAATTCAGATAACCTGAGTTAAAATCTCCAGTGTGCTGATATCTCGCTTTGCAGTCTTAAAAGAGTTATTTAACAACTTTGTGCCTCAGTTTTTGTTTGTAAAATGAGAATAAGATCTATATCCTACAACTGTTGTGGAGATGAGCTAACATCTTGCTGCTTGGCTCAAAGTAGGTATAAGTGTTTTTAATTCCTCCCACATCTTGCTTTCTGTTCGACTACTTAGAATTGGTCTTCCCCCTACTTCTGTTGCCACTGCAAACACAAGAATAACTTGGAACTGTAACAGCAAATTTTAGCATCAAGTTCATTCCAGTGGTGACCATGGATGATTTGCTCTAATGACAGGAGTCATGGTCAGGCCAGAAGAACCATGATACGCTTGCTTACTCCTTTTTCCTGTTTCATTTCCTGGTCATTTACAGCTCTCACTTTTTCACAACTTTCCCCCTTATACTAGGAAGCTTTTGACAAAGAAGTCTTACCAAGATAAAGGATAAACAAGATTTTATCAAAAGGCTAATAACATTGCCTCCTACAGTACCTATCACTTTAGAAACAGTATAGTACTACAAAACAAAAGGCAGAAAAATAGCTATTCCAATAAATTAGAATTTTAATGGTAATATGTTATTTCAGTGTTATTAAACACTGAAAATAATATTGTTTTATTATTATTTCAGTGTTATTAAACACTGAATAATATTATTGAAACACTGAAAATAATATTGTTTTAAAAAACAGTTTTTCCAAAATTATAATGAACTTACAAATCGAGGTGGCTGTTTGCAGTTTCGGGGTTCAATTTCTAGTGATTTGTTGAACAAATAATCCGTAAACTCCTTTTCAGAAGCACTTCCCATGGGGTTAAGGTTTTCAAAGAACCTCTGGAATTAAACAAATTTCCATAAGTACATGTTTTAGATCTTATTGGAACATGTATTTCAGCAGTTTAAAATAAAAAAATTATCAATAAATTAAGGGATCGTAATGTCTGAGAATTCACAAGAAATCTCTCTAATTCAAATAAAGTTGTACAATTTCTACGGGAGTTGTATATTTTAGTCTTCATTTTCTATTAAGAAGATGGAGAGATTTTCATTTATTACCACTTAATGGCTCAGTTAACATTTGTCCTACTCATTATAACAAGATGGTTATCACCAGTAAGCTATCAAAGGTGTTTAGAACAGAATTATAATTCACAATGAGGCTTTTTTAAAAAAAGATTTTATTTTTAAGTCATCTCTACACCCAATGTGGGGGTCCAACTTACAACCCCGAGATCAAGAGGCACATGCTCCACCAACTGAGCCAGCCGGGTGTCGCCATGACACCTTCGATAATCAGAAAAAGAATATAAATAGTAATTTCACCAAGCAGAGATCTGTTAACATTTTACTCTTAGAATATTGCAATGTTTTTACCGCGTGAATATATGCATATATACATATTACATATATTTGTTTTTTGTTTTTTTTTTATTTTGCAAAACTGGGACCATAACAGTTATTTTTAACCTTTTTTTTTTTTTTGGGTATAACTCAATATTTTTCCATGTGGTTTACTTATTTTATAAGTACAAACTTTAGCTCTACAATCTTTATTCATATGGATGTTCAGAATTTATTTCACCAGTCTCCACACATGCAGTTATCCACTGCACTGCTTTCTAATTCTTTATATTACAATAAGAATAATTATTATTAACTCCTCGTGCATAAATTTTTCTGTACATTTCTGATTATTTTCTCAGAAAAATTCCTTAGAAGCAAATTACTGGATTTAACTTTATTCAATTTCGAAGTGGTTTAAGAAGCATATATAAAACGAGTACTGGGTTTTCACTTTAACAGTAGGCAAGCTTTAAATTTTCTGATATAAAATTCTCCCACTTTTCAGGCACTCTGCCAATGTCAAGAAAATTATATTACTCCTTTAACAATATTGAGACAGCTTGTTCCTATACTCAGGTTAGTCAAATTAAATCATATGAACCAACAGCAATTTAAAGACTTCTGTAAAGTTATAATAGCAGTAATCTTGATTTTCTCATCCTTTGCTCTATTTTTTAATACTATTTACTACCTCGGTTAGCTATGGCTTGAAAAGTAAATACCCCCACACCCCCACAAAGCATCATTTAATGCTTTAAATGATGGTAGGAAGTCTAGACCAGAGCACAAAAACCTATTAGAAGTTACCGAGATACGAATGTTAAAAGTACTATTTCAAATATACCCAACTATAATTTAACATGATTTCTTGGGAAAACATAAACACTTTAATCTGAGCTTTAAGAGTGTATTTCTTTAGGGGCGCCTGGGTGGCACAGCGGTTAAGCATCTGCCTTCGGCTCAGGGCGTGATCCCGGCGTTCTGGGCGAGCCCCACATCAGGCTCCTCTGCTATGAGCCTGCTTCTTCCTCTCCCACTCCCCCTGCTTGTGTTCCCTCTCTCGCTGGCTGTCTCTATCTCTGTCGAATAAATAAATAAAATCTTTAAAAAAAAAAAAAAAAAAGAGTGTATTTCTTTAGACCTATGAAGTTCAATATCACAGAGGGCTGGCCCCATGGTGAGGAAAGAGAACGAAATATGGGACCACCAGCAGCTTGTCACGATTTTCTTCAGGAGCAGGTATCCGTCTACACTTTCATAATGCTGTAGTTTAGTCATTCTTTCTTAGAACTTTAGGGTATTTTGTTTTGAACTGGGAACAAAGAATAGTTACCATTTACAATTTAGGAGGGTGGGAGTCATGGTGACCATTTTCACTTAATATGCTGACCTGCACACTAAGCCTGAAAGTTGAGCACAATTTTTTTTTTTTTAAAGATTTTATTTATTTATTTGACAGAAATAGAGCAGCCAGCGAGAGAGGGAACACAAGCAGGGGGAGTGGGAGAGGAAGAAGCAGCCTCATAGAGGAGGAGCCTGATGTGGGGCTCAATCCCATACCGATGGGATCACGCCCTGAGCTGAAGGCAGACGCTGAACTGCTGTGCCACCCAGGCGCCCCTGAGCACAATTTTTAATGTGACAGGTGAACTTATTCTGATAGCTACTATATATTCTGAATTTCAAATAAGTATAACACAATAAAATTTATTTCACATAAACATAAACATAATTTACTATGATTTAGGTGTCCCACATCTTACAGTACCACAGAATCAATGTTATAAACTATTGCTCAGAATAGAATATCAATTGATAGAATGTTAAAAAAATGATTTTTTGCTAAGCATATACATATATATATACACACACACATATATATACACACACATATAAATATACATATAAAACCACCTCTTACCTTATTTAAACCTAGTGTTCTTATGAAGAAACTAATTAATGTTACATTGGCACATGTAAAATATCTGAAATGGCTAACAACCAATGACAGTGGATTTTCTTTTCACTACATGGACATCAGAGAGTTTCATTCCATTTCATCATGCATTTTTTGAAAGTATTACTTGAACCAGCTGCACAAAGCAATACTCTCAAGAAAAAAGTACCTAATAATATGTATTTTTTAAGATTTTATTTTTAAGTACTCTCTACACCCAACATGGGGCTCAAACTCTGATATCAAGAGTCATATGCTCTACCAACTGAGCCATCCAGGCATCCCAGTACCTAGTAATATTCGTAACCGCAGACTGTTAGCACAGAATATCTAGTATTTACCACTTCTATCTAGTGATTAATTATTAACTTACTATATTATTTTTATAGGAAAATAAGTAGCATAATGTGTGGCTATGATATTTCTTACAGATTGCAGAGGATTTAACATGTTCTCTTTTAAAGACAAGCAAAGAAAATATTTACCCTCATTTCTGGTTCTATCCGTAAACAGTAAGGTTGATTCTGATACTGCTGAATTTCTCCAGTAATTTCAGCTACTTTCCTCCTCTTACTGAAATTGATTAAATCTTTCCCTTTCTTTTTTAAAAAATCATTATTCCCTTCTTCAGTTTTCAGAATATTTGTTAAATATATTCCTAGTAAAAAAGAGTATTTGAAGAAAAGTTATAAAATCTGTTAATCATTTGAAAAAACAACTGATGTAATAAAGTTGAAAGACATGCTATAATCCAGCAATTCTACTGCTAAAATGTTGATAAGTCTCTGATAGGCTTATTATTAAGTTTACATTAGGAATTTTTTAACATTTAAAGAATTTAAAATAAAAAGAAAATTAGGGTTTAGGAAAGGCTTGATTTATTCCTTAGACTAACAGCCTAAAATAAAAGGGAGGATTCATTCACAAAGTCTAAGTTATAAGTGTTAAATCTGTTTTAACCACTTTAATATTTGATTATAAATATTTAATGCCAATGATCTTAAATAATGATCAATAAATTAATTTTAAGCCAATTCTGGTGATAAGACTATAGATTTATAAATTAATTATGTTTCCCCAAAGCCCATAATTTAGACAGAAAAAGAATTATTCCTCATTCTGGGACAGTAAGAAAGTTTTTAGCTCCTTTTTCATACATAATTATGGATTCATTTAAATCAGTGCCTCTCAACTGGGGGGCAATTTTGTCCCCTCGGAAATATTTGGGATTGTCTGGGGACATTTTTGGTTAACACAACCAGTGGGGGGTGTGTGTGTGTGTGTGTACACAGGCATGCATGTTTGTTCAAAATTCCTTTGTTGAAATCTTAATGCCCAATGTGATAGTATTAGGAGATGGGACCTTTGGGAGGTGCTTACACCCTGAGGGTGGAGCCCTCGTGAACAGACGTAGTAGTCCTACAGAAAGATTACAACAACTCTATGAGATAATTATCATAACCTCTATTTTAAAGATAAGGAAACAGAGACTTTAAGGTTTTATTTATCAATATAAACAGCTAATAAAAGTAGATATGCTTAGATACAAAAATCAGGACAATCTGCCTTTAAAGGCTGGTCTCTTTGCTACAATAAACTACCTCAAAATATAAATATAAATCTATATTCAGTAACTTACCAAAAAAAGGCACGCAAGGTGGATTGATTGACTTAAGTTTTACCAGGTATTTTTTAAAGTGATCTTGACTTAATTCCACAGCTTCATCCAAAATTCTCCTTTTTCTTTCCTGCAATGCCTTTAAAATATATAAATTGAGTATAATTTGTTTTTTACAATTCAATCATATTTTATGAACACAGAGCTTGGAATTTTATAAAATTTTGCAAATATCTAAAAAAATAATTTTTTAAATTAAAGATGAGTAGTATTCCTTTCTGCACTTACCTGAAATGATTTATCTATAAATATAAAACTTAAAAACTTAGTTTTTTTCTAATATAAATTAGAGCATTAAGCAATAATAAATTCTTCCTCAGAATCTTATTATTTATAATTCTGACTAGCCAGAGTTTCAAATTATAGCTATAAGAGAGAAATATAATCCTAAAGCATTCAAATATTTTTCCACTGTATGGTCTTTTGAGGCTAAGGGCAAGGTTTTGTTAAGGAGGAGAAGGCTGTAGGAGGGAGAGAAAAATGGAACAAAAATTTAGTAAACCAAATAAGCAGAGTCATTTCTTTTATATTTCATTATTACATTTTTGTTACAAATTAATTATTTTTAACCTCGTTAAGTGTACACACACACACACACACACACGCACTAATCCACAGCAAACATTGCACTTGATGGAAAACTGTCAATGCATTTCCTTTAATTTAAGGAAAAAGCAAAGGTGATTACATCCTAATTTTCATTCAGTACTCTACAGAAGTCCTAACTAGCATGAACAAGAAAAATAAAGAAAATGAAAGAAAAACTGTCAGTATTCACAAACCATATAATTGTCTGTGAAAATACCAAATATATCTACATATGGAGTGTTAATGAGAGAATTTAGCAATGTTGCTGGATATAAAACCAATAGGCAAAAATCAACTGCATTTCGAGATATCAGCAATAAATAAAACAAGATCTTAAAAAATATTCTAATATAAATCTAACAAAAGAGGTATGAGATCATCATTCAGAAAACCATAAAACTTTATTAAGTAAATAAATGAAGGCAAAGATATACATGTTCATGGTTTGGAAGACTCACTGTAAAACTGTCAGTTCTTTACCAACTATGCAATTTATAGAACCTATGCAATTCCTATCAAATTTTCAATAAATGCATGGAAGCAACTGGCTAACTATATGGAACAAAACATGAAATTAGACTCCAACCTCACCCCATACTCAAAACTTATATCTAGCTGGATTAAGGACAGAACGTGAAAAACAAAACATTAAGATAATAGAGAAAGATCGGGTAAACAAGACACCAAACAGCATAAACAACAAGACTAAATAAATAAATTTGACTACATTAAGAACTCTTGTCCATCAAAAGACAGAAAAAAAGGTGAAAAGAGAAGCTTCAGTCTAGGAAGAGACATTTACAATACACATAACTGGCAAAGGATTAAAATCCAGAGAACTCACATAGATTCGTAAGAAAATTCAACAACTAAAAAGACAATAAAGTTCCATAAGAAGAAATACAAAGAACCAATAAGCATTTAAAAAGAGGTTCAAACTCATTAGAAATTGGGTTTATAAATCAAAACCACAAGACTGGAAAATGAAAAGAACTGACAATATCAAGTACTGGTGAGAATGTAACATAACTAGAACTCATACATTTCTGGTGGAAGTATAAACTGGTACAGTTATTTGGGAAAACAATCTGGCATCATCTAGTAAAGCTAAAGCTAGCCATATGCTATTATCTAGTAATTCTACTTCTAGGTAAATAACTTAGAGAAATTTGTGCACCAGGATATATGTAGAAAATGTTCATGGTGCTATTACTGATAATAGCCCCACACTGGAAACAGTCCAAATGGCCATTAACTAGTAAATAAATAAACAAATTTTGGTAAGTTTATTCTTATAATATTGTACAGCTAAGAAAAAGAATGAACTATAGCAGTAAGAAGCAACCTGGTTGAATTTTAGGAAGATAATGATGAACAAAAAAAGTCTTTGGAGAATTATATTCATATATAATTAAGAAACATGCAAAATGAAATAATACATTGTTTAGAAATACAAATAAGTAAAACTATAGAAAAAAGTATAAGCACAAAATTCAGAATGGCAGGTGAAGGGGTAAGGATGGAGATGGAATTGGAGGAGTTCTTAAACTGGATACCAGGTATACAGGTGTTCTTTGTATTTTTATTCTTTTTGCCTTATACATATTTCATAAATATTGTTCTGTACCCAATATTTTAAGAAACTAAAACTTAATCTCTCAAATACGCTATTTTAGAGTTTTCAAAATCAGAATTAAAATTATTAACCTATTAAATAGATTAATATTTGGCACTATTCAACTGTTAATGTCCTTCATATATAAAAAGTTCATACAAATCAATAAAATGCAAACACTCGAATAGTAAAACACATACATGAAAGCAATTTGCCCCCCCACTCCCTTCTAATCATAACCCACTGAAAGAACCAATGTTATGAAAAGAGTGTGTATCTTTCCATACTCTTCTCAATGCTCATGCAATTCCACTAACACGTTAAGGGTCTGTATTGCTTTTATGTTATAGAAAAAAGAAATCATATTATATTCATTATTCTTAAGTTTTTTTATAGCTTTCCCCCTAAATTATCACAAATACTATTTTAGGACAATCCACATAGATCCTGTTCACCCTTTTTCTAGAGCTGAACAACATTCTACACTATAGGTGTAGAACAACAAATCCAGGCATTCCATCCAAGGACACACAGGTTGTTTCTGCTTTCTGTTTTCTGCTACTACAATTAATACTGCAGAAACGACATCTTCGAACATTAACTTTAAAGTCTGGCACTTTTATCTCTGGGCACAAGAGTAGGTGGATTTTAACATATACTTTCTGTATCTTTTGAATTTTCTATAACAAACACTAAACATATGCTATTGTATAATTAAAAATTTTAAATTTTAGACTTTCTCCATGTTACTCCTTCTTTGACTATATGGTGATTAATTTGTATATTTATATCTAAAATGTCACTTATTTGAAACGATCAGTGTGCCATTGGAAAAAATCCAATTGAAACTTCATAACATTTAAGTAAATATATTAAACAGAGTCACAAGTCCCATATTCTTTGATGAATCCTAGGCATACTAGTGTATACTGATTATTTAAGGGAATAAGATGATTTGTAAAGGATTTACTAAAAAAGATCAGTGGTAGAAGCAATTTCTTTTACCATCAATTGTATCTCCCCCCCCAAACAGATGAAATATTTAAGCCTAAAACTTACCTCAAAAGTATGGTCTAGTCTGTATACCGACACTGAATTTACTGCACTGACTATCTCCAATACACCATTGAAGTTATTCAAATCTTGAAAAACTTGCAGAATTTCTATAATTCTACTTAGTATTGCCACCCGTTCCTCAAAATTTTCTGCTTCCACAATACACCTAAACAAAACAAAACAAATTATGGTTTAAAAAGCAATTTCCTCACCTCATGTAGAAAAGAAGAAATTTATTTTTAATGAGAATTTAAGCTTACAGATGACTTAATATTATGATTATTAAGAAGTAATAAGACAGAATAAGTGAACACTTACTTTTCAAACCATAAGGTGAGGTTTGTGGTATGGCGAATCATTTTTAACAAATTTGGAGAATTTATTTCTTTATCTTCTTTCGTCCATACACTCCCTACTAGTTCAGAAGGTTGGACTTTCCTGTGGAATCAAAAATCACGCAACTTAACCTACAAATGATTAGTATCAAAATTCTTTAAAGATCTTCTAACAGTAAGATAAAGACAACCCAAAAGATAAATGGACAAACACATGAACAGGTTTAAATCACAGAGGTCTGGACCCAAATAGTCACATAAACACACAAAAAAAGTTTTATCTCTTATTCAGGGAGAAGAACAGTAAGCCACAACAAAATCCCATTTTACTCCTGTCAGACTAACAAAAGTCTAATAACACCAAATGGGTAAAGAAGGGCAGGATCTCGCCAACACTGATGTGCAAGTAACAACTGAAACAACCGCTCTGTAAAGCAATTTAGCAGGATCTCATAATACTGAAGATATACATACTGGATCACCCCACAAATCTATCTAGATATGCACTCCAGAAACACCAGATTATAAGAAAACATTTATAAGAATACTCAGTGGGGGCGCCTGGGTGGCACAGCGGTTAAGCGTCTGCCTTCAGCTCAGGGCGTGGTCCCAGCGTTATGGGATCGAGCCCCACGTCAGGCTCTTCTGCTATGAGCCTGCTTCTTCCTCTCCCACTCCCCCCGCTTGTGTTCCCTCTCTCGCTGGCTGTCTCTATCTCTATCGAATAAATAAATAAAATCTTAAAAAAAAAAAAAAAAGAATACTCAGTGAAGCAGTCATTATTTGCAAGACTGAAAAATCACAACCTAGAGGCTGGATAAATTATGGAGTATTCATATAATGGAACACACAGTAATTAAAATAAGCAAACTAGAGCTATATTGATCAACTTGAACAAATGCCAGAAACAATTTAAGTGCAAAACATGTTGCAGAATGATACATAAGTATAAACTGTTTTAAAATCTGCAAAACAATGTTATATATTATCAATATGTGTATGCATATAAATTATAAAGGCACACATAGGAATAATAAGCACCAAATACAGGACTGTGGTTATTGGGAGAAAGAAGAACAGAATTGGTAAGAATCAGTCGAAGGATTTCAATTACATTTGTAAAGCTTTTGTTGTTCATGGGCCCTCATTATATAATTTCCTACATTTTTTTAAATACCTAAATTATTCAGTAAGAAATTAAACAGAAGAGCAGTATTGTATATAGCGAGCCAGGATTACATAATTTTAAAAATTGACCAGTGTCCTATGGACGTGGCTATTCATTTAAAAAAAAGTTTTTAATCAGTAGATTTGAATACAAATGGCTACTTGCTAACAGTTTTTAAAATAAGTTTTCTTAGGTGGTTCTACAGTTTCACCAGAAATTTAGTTTACAAACAGTGTCAGTATTTTACCTGCGTTCCTCTTCTTCCATAATACACATATCACTTAACAAATGTATTTTCTATGTTCTGAAAGCCGGTCCACTTTGAGCTAAGTGTTTTTCTTTCTAATGTCCACTACTGTAACAGTCACTCAATGAGGAAAAACGTGCTTCAGTACTATTTTTTTCTCAAGTAGCAAGTCCCTTCATTCCTACCTTTCACAAATCCCACAATATAAACAAAAACAACCTGAACTCCAAAATACTTAAAATACGACATGACATTCTGAATTAGATGTTTACAACTGCTGACATGTGTGCTAAATTCTGAATGGCACAGCCAAGGCAAACCAGAGGCCCAATTCTAAAGAAGGACAAGGTTTTTTTTTTTTTGTTGTTGTTGTTGTTTTTTTTATCTCTGCTGCCTTCCTACATTCTCCATTAGCACTAAACTTTGTATATTCTTGCTTTTCCCTTTAAAAAAAGTTGGCTACCAATCAAGATAACGTCTTGGTATTTGTATTTTAGAAGGGGTTCCCGAATGCAGAGAAGTTTTTGATGGAATGGTAGTGGTGGCAGGTCATTTTTTGACTGGGTGGGGAGAGGGGGCTATTACCTGCAAGGCCTGTACTCTTCATAAGAGCCTGGGTTGTAAATGAAAGAAGAAAGCTTAAATTAGGAAGGAGAAGACAGAATGGGGCTAATGCACTGGGAAAGGACAGTGGTTTAAAAAAAAGATGACAGAGGATGAAGCTGATAAAGCAAGCTGAAAGGAGAGAAGACTGCAGTTAGAAAGAAATGAGATGCTTGAATTAGTAATTTTGAAATAACGATTTGGAGTGCTAAGAAGATCTGAAATATGACCATGAGAGGTATCTGATCTGGAGTGAAGAATGACATTGCAAGTGATGAAACCATGAAACTATAAAGGTTAGGTTGTGAATGGGTGATCTGCATGGGTATAGGGTAATGGCAGGAAGTGTTTTACATGTAAAGACAGATGATGGGAATAAACAGCCACGCACATTTCTAACGAACCTCGTAAATGAAAGAAAACGGTTCAGACGTTTTAAGTACGGTTCGTCATCATACTACTTCAGAAGTAACTTTTCTTTAAAGTTATCTTGACTCCAAATAGCTAAAGTAAAAAATTTAAGACTCCTTTAAAAAAATAAAGAAATCTTCATTTTTCTAAGAATTTTGTTATTCATTTGCCTAGCAAACCTAACCCAGTCAAGCTCCAAATTATATTTTTGATTACATAGAATCTGGGGGGAAAAAAAAAGAAGAAGAAAGCTTGTCTCATTCAATATTCTATTTACTCAGCTGCCTTCAAGAGCCTACCATCCAACTCAAACTAAAACAATCTGAGAAAGTATTAAGAGGAAGAGCTGGGTGAGTGCCTCAAAAGTGGCGTTAGTGTCTACCACTCATCTGGTGAAGGACTGCCAGTACCTACTTTAGGCCTAAATAGCAGTATAAGACTTTTACCTGTAGAACAGATTGTAGTTAAAAACTGTGCTATGAGCTTTTCCTCCAAGCCCACAAGAATAAATGAGGCACTCTGAAGCATTCATGAATAATTTGCAAAATGTTCTGAAAACAGAGCTATGTTTAAGATTCTTGAAAACAGAGCAGCAAATAAACATTCATTATCTACCTGTAGAGATCAGATTCCAAAAGTGTCAGCTGACGTGCAATTTCTATTGGATGAAGGGTCATGAGGTCAAATGTTTCAAACTGCCCTGGTCTGCTGATATGCCATTCAGTTGGTGGAGGTGGACTTTCAAAGGTAATATTATGGCTTATTCCATTTGCCTGAGCTTGTTTCTTTCTCTTGATGATCTTAGCAATTGACTCTACCCACTTCTTCATAGCTTTCCCTAGAAAAGAACACAAACAAAAATACCTTTTACTTGACAGACATAACTGCAAATCTTCATATAATCTTTAATCTTTACCCAGCTTCAACAAATACCAACTTATGGCCAATTTTTGTTTCACCTAACCCCACTCATGCCCTCCTTTCACCCCCTATGTTATTTTGAAGGAAATATAAGAGGGGTGGTTGGCTGGCTCAGTCAGAAGAGCATGCGACTCTTGATCTTGGAGTTGTGAGTTTCAGCCCCACGCTGGGTGTACAGAATACTTAAATAAATAAACTTGAAACAAACGTCATATTATTTCATTCGTATTTAAGTATGTAACTAAAAATTGAAGACTTTTTAAAATGACAGTACCATTATCATATATAAAAATGATAATAACTTCTTAAAATCATTAAATATCTAATTAGTACTCGGATTTCCCTGATTCTCTCACAAATGTTTTCTAAGAGTTGGTCTGTTTGAGACAGGGTCTGAGCAAGCTCTACAAATTGCACTCAGTCAATGTCTCAAGTCTCCTTTAACCTACAGGCTCTCCTTTTCTCTCTTATTTTTGCTTGCAATTTACTTGTTAAAACGGAATCATTTGCCTTGTGGTATTTCCCAAATCTGAATTTTTCCAATTTTGTCCCTGGGGTGCCACTTGCGTTGTTTCTCTGTCCCCTGTTTTTTCTGTAAATCAGACACATACAGACGTGATCTGATTCAGGATCAATTTTTTTACATGAATACCTGCAAGAATATTTCCAAGAGCAGGCATATAATGTCCAGTTACTTCTTTGTAATATTATTAAGGAGTTAAAAAATAGTAATATTCTACCATTCCTTCTTCATTTATTAGTTAAAATACATTTATAAAAAGAAACTTTCCCTCAGGGTGCGTGGGTGGCTCAGTCAGTTAAGCAGTCAACTCTCGATTTCCGCACAGGTCATGATCTCAGGGTCCTGGGCTTGAGCCTCACATAGGGCTCTGTGCTAAGTGGGGAGTCTGATTCAGGATTCTCTCTCTCTCTCTCTCTCTGCCCCTACCCCCTGCCCTTGCTCACTTGCTCTCTCTCTAAAATAAATAAGTCTAAAAAAAAAAAAAAAGAAACTTTCTTCATCAACTATTTGGTTATGCTGCGGTATAACTATTTAAGAAAGACCTTTAGACATTAACGTTACCATTTACTTCCTTTATCCTAATACATATGTGTATTTAAGAAGTTTCTTAGATCATATATAGTCTAGCATCTTCATCAAGAATATAATGTAAAAAACTAATTTGGTACCATAAACAATTTCAAGGCAAACATGATAAAAATGTATCTTAAACATCTCAAAGTTGAAGCAAATGAATCACATTCTCTATTTTAAGTAAAATTCCCCTTAAGTAAGACAAGTTGGACATGAGATAAGCTAGGCTTAAAGTATTCTTAATTAATGTCTTATACTGTCAGATAAATGCTCTTGATTGAATAATATACAATTGTTTAAATGTTCATGGCCTAGAATTTCATTTCATGGGCTGTACGCTAAAATTCTAGGTAGGAAACTCCCATCTTTCAGGTGCTAAAAATATACCAAAAACTTTTGCAGAAGTAAATACTATTTTTAAAGATTTTATTTATTTATTTTAGAGAGACAGAGAGAGAGGGAGCACGAGTGAGGGGAGGGGCAGAGGGAAAGGGAGAGACAGAATCTCAAGCACAGATGCTGAGCTGAGCCCCGGTCTGATGCCGGCCAGATCTCACGACCCTGAGATCATGACCTGAGCCAAAATCAAGAGTCGGATTCTTAACTGAAAGAGTCACCCAGGCGCCCTGAAGTAAATATTATATTTAAAAGCTGTTAATCATTCAAAACTAAAGAATAAGATTAAGGAGAATAAGAAAACAGATACTATTGCACATGTATTTAATTAGTTGAAAGAATGGCAACCTTGAGATAAAATTTTAAATGTATTAAGTTTATTGAAGAAGACTTATGACTTCTTTTTAAAAAAGATTCTCCTAACAAACTTGAAGAGGCAAGGTTCTAAGACTTCACGTGGTTCTAACATATGTGAGCTCCTTAGTCTATAAACCATACCAAATGTTATTTTAGCTATTCAAGAATAAAAAACAGTTTAGCTTCTTAAAAGTCACGCAACTTTAAAAATAAACTCATATGCAACATAAGATTCAATCAACCTTTAAATAATATACCTCTTACACTTGAAATGAAGGATTCTAGTCTTTCAAGCAACTCCAAATCCCTTTCAAAGTCATAAAAATGGTGTTCAACCCAGTGCCGAAACACATTTAAGATCCTGGAAAAATGTAAAGAAACACATTTTAGTGAAACCTAAGCATTCAGTTATACTTCTCTCACTTCTCTAATACCATGGTAACAACTTTATATACAAGGGCCAATAGAACACTCAGAATCTCTAATTTGTATTTAAGTAAAACCTAAGCGCTTCAATGATGTGAA
Organism: Ailuropoda melanoleuca; assembly: GCF_002007445.2. Lineage (NCBI taxonomy): Eukaryota > Metazoa > Chordata > Mammalia > Carnivora > Ursidae > Ailuropoda > Ailuropoda melanoleuca. The sequence goes on from NC_048237.1 coordinate 25,457,128, forward strand.
ACAGGTCTTCAGACCAATTTTTTGTTAAAATTATACTTCTGGGGCGCCTGGGTGGCTCTGTCAGTTAAGCGTTGGACTTTTGATATCAGCTCAGGTCATGATCTCAGGGTCATGGGATCGAGCCCGTGTTGGGCTCCACACTCAGTGCAAAGGCTGCTTTTCTCCCTCTCCCTCTCCATCTTCCCCACATGTGTGTGCACTCTCTGTCTCTCTCAAATAAATAAATCTTAAAAAAAAAAGTTTAATCTGAGTGTGGGGGAGTACAAATGCACTGTAGCTAGTACAAAAAATTACTCCTTTATTGCTGAATAAATATTTTTTTAATTAAAAAATTTTTTTAAATACCATCTTCTTATACAAAGAATGACATGTTAAAAGTTTGGCTGAGAGACATATAGCTGGAATCTATCTATCATCCCACTAAAACTGCATTTATTTGTGGCAATTATCCTGGAAAATAAATAACATGCCCAGTTCCAAAGCTGCAATTTATTAGTTAACAGTAATCAAGGCACCTTCATATTTACGAAGAAAAAAATTTTTAGATCATGTACAATTAGGGACTGTAAAGACGACTCATCAAAGGAGCTTCCAATTTTCAATGCTCAGCGGTTGAGGGAAAAAAACCACTGACTCAGGAAGTCAGACAGTCTGGATATGGGTTTGAATCCTGTGCTGCTGCTCACTCTGTATGACTATGTCAGATTACGTCATCTTGCTAGGTCTCCATTGCCTCATGTATGAAGTGGTAGCTGCTGTCAGGGTGAAATAAAGATGATACAACACGTAGGTATACAGTCCGTACCTAACAACTAGCCGCTGCTATTATCAAACACACTGTTAGAAATTACTGACTGTTTAGATGAATGAATAAATGTCTATATATTTTGTGAGAGAATAGTAGGGAAAGAGCTAAAAATTCCATTAATATTATAAACTATGAAAAAGCCCAGGATTACTAAATGATCACAAAGGGGGAGGGAGGGGCAACGTTAACTGGTAGGCACATTCTCGTGAAATTTTACAATTTTTACTGAATAGGTATCCTGGTCTGTACGCACAATATATCACATGCCAGAGGTATCTGACGCAAACAACACATTTTAATAATTAAATTTCTTCAGGGTATTTAAGAGTAACTTCACATAGAACTTTGGAAGTTTAACTACTACGAAGTCTAACAATACCTCCGTCTGGATTAAGAGATAAGAACTTATAAGTGCTAACTATACAATGAAAATAGAATGGAACACAAAAACACAACATTCAGGCCAAACCTAAGCTGTACTGGTTGCACATATTCCTTGCGAAACCTTTTAAGGTCTGCGCTGATCGGCTGTTCGCCTTTCTCTACGGCCAATTTATCTGCTTCAGTAGGTTCTGGCTCTGGAATTTCAAATCTAAGAAGAAAAGAAGCAAAGTGAGAGAAATTTTTTGTTGTTCATACACAAATGAAAAGGATTTCAAATACAACAGAAAAATTATTTTAATTAAGCAACCTTCTTTCCTATCATTTCTGTGAGAAGTGCAATTACTGATAAACTTCCCTTTAAAGTGTTACATACTGGGTGCCTGGTGGCTCAGTTGGTTAAGTGTCTGCCTTCAGCTCAGGTCATGATCCCGGGGTCCTGGGATGGAGCCCCATGTCAGGCTCCCTGCTCAGTGGGGAGCCTGCTTCTCCCTCTCCCCCTGCTTGTGCTCTCTCTCTCAAATAAGTAAATAAAATGTTTAAAAATAATTAATTAATTAAAAGTGACAGTTAAAAAGTCTCTTTTAAGGAAGTACTGTCCTATTGCACAAAAAAAAAAATCATTAAAATACTCAAAATTGGGTCTTTCTGATTAACACTATAAATATTGCTAAGATCTGAAGAGACCTCCGTTATAAACAGAGATTTTAATGAGCACATTGTTTGAAGAGAATAGTAATATATTAATTTAATGCCAAATAAATTATGTTCAAAACCAGGTTGAGTACATATGAGGTACTCACCACTTTGCAAGGAACAAAATAGTTAACTTTGTATGAAATGTTAATGTAAGTAAAATAAATATTTTTCTTACCGTTCAATCAGTAAGCTTAGCAATTCCTGTGGTTTACAAAATGAACGGTATGTAGTAAGAAAAGTACGAACAAAATTGGGATCTGAAAAGATAGAGTATAAAACAGGTTGTATGTTTAATTTATTCAGTTTCATTAATTCAAAGTAGCATATTTTGGAGGCCTTCCTTCCTTTTTCTTTTTTCTGGTTTCTCCTGCCATGGTCTTCCTGTCAATCACGATATTTCTTGACAAATGAGGATTGTTTTCCGATTCAAGATTCATAAAATTTTTATGAATATTTAATAATTAATGAAGTCAACAATATTATATCTTAGGGATATTTAATTAGTTATTTATTCCTTTTGATTTTGTCGAATTCTTTTTATATTTCAGAGGCAATCCATTTTTTCCATGCCTCAGGCATTTTTGAACATCCCTGAAAATCTTTAGATTCTCAGCCCTAGGTAGGTAAAAACTTGTAATGAGTTTCACATACCTGCATACATATGATATGTTAACCTTTCAATTAATTTCACTACAGTTCCTCCTTTAATAATGGGGATTCCACTTCTACTTTGCAGGTTGTCTTCAAAAACAATGTTTTCCTCAGAGTCTTTTACCACAAAACGATACACTTCAGGACTTGGTAATCTCAATGGTTGCTCATTTTCTTCTTTCAATAACACTGAATCTAGCATTCGATCTAGTGTACTACGATAGTGAAGAGAAATAAGTGCGGCCATCCAATTGTTTTTCTCTTCGGCAGACTTAGCAGCAAATACTATGCTGTTTTCATCTTTGGATACCAACTCAAAAGCATGTTTGCACTCACAAGTATCTTCTTTATCACATATTTGTATTTTCCTCATGACAAATTTCTCTTTTAATCTGTATTCTGCACTACTATAACCTGGAAGGCGTGACTGACTATGATTGGGTTTACAGCTAATCATTAAGCCATCGAAGAGAAAAATATGTCGTTCATGTTTAGCACCAATTCGTGTCAATGGGCCTTCCATAATGAATTCATTACAACACTGTCCAATATCTTTCCCTTCCCATCCATCTATGTTTTTCTGAATTTCATTCATTTTTTTAATAGCCAGATGCTTGCTTCTTAACTGACGATTATAAAAAGGGCAAACAGGATCCCTAAAAGAAAAAAAAAATCAAGATAAATTTAGCTTTTTTCAATGGCTAAGCAACCCATATTTCTTTAACTGTAAACTACCTCAAATCAAGTGATAAAAGTATTTAATAACCAAACACTAGATTTTGCACACAGCATACATGCCTCAATTTCATTATTGTGAAAGAGAAATACTAGAGAAACTCTATTTCATTCCAAATGCCATACGAACTAAAATTACAAAGAATCCTAAATTTCTTAAACATATAATTATTAGATTTATCTTTAACATTTTATTAAATCTATCTTAATATGACAATGCCAACTTTCCAAAACTAAAGACCAAAAGAAAAATGTAAAACAAAAGTATAACTTTTAAGAATGCAAGTATCACTACAAATAACACTTCTTTAGAAAATGAGGCATCAGATATAAATGAAATATGCAGAAGCACTCATATTTTCAACAGTTTGGAATTACCCAGGTCGGCGTCTAGGTGAATACTGCTTGTAAATCCGGTCCATACTACCTTGGAGATTCATAAGAGCGGTAATAGCTTGGTTCAAACATTCTCTGTCTTCCTGCTCTTCACTACATGCTTTCAATTGCTAAGGAAAACACACAAAAATTAAACCTGCATTGCTCAATTCTTTCCCTTTCTTGTAGTTAGACAAAACAGCAACAACTATTATAAACTCTAAATGAATTTTAAATATACTTAATAAAATCAGTTTTCATTTTATTTAATTATGTATACCTGATTTCTCAAAACCAACTCTCTTTCTACATATGTCAATATAATACAGATATAAAGCACTACTGCCATAGCAATCAGGAAAAAAAGCAACTGCAAAAACCATCTGGACAATTTCCAGATACATAAAAATAGTTTAAAATACACAAAACATGAAGCTTACAAGTTGCTTTTGTTAATAACTATAAGTGAGATAAAAACACGAATTATTTCATATTCTCTAGTGATTAAGTTCTTAAGTTTCAGAAATGCCTAAAACCTTGTATATCTTTGTTACACATTAAATCAAGTATGTTAACTTTAGCACCCCAATCTATCATAGACTTTTCTGCAAACAGCATCTGTGAGATTCAACTGATATTTTTATAACATAAAATTCAACCATTGTAGTAAATATCAAGAACCCATGAAAGTTAATATTCTATCTCATTAACCCTTAGAAATAAAGCTTATAAATTATATTATTAATTCTAACAACTCTGGCTCTACTGGATTTATCCAAAAATTTCTCTTGTATCTCACTCTCAAAGTGTAAGAAAATTTACCTTATGATAATTTAGATTGGATGATGCTCCAATGTTTCAATGTGACAGAAGTCAAAGCGGAGAATTATATAGATATTATATAATAGGTTATACAGATACAAAAATACATTTATCCAAGAATAGGGAAAACTTAGAATCACTTTTTTCCGAAAATTCTTTTCCTTCTGAAAATTGTTAAAACTTTAAATTTTATGATTTTAGACTACTACTTTACTAGAAATTTTGTGATAAATTTTTCTGATATTCCAAGACAGTCTGAACACCATTCAGCAATGATCCCCTTTCCTCAGCAAGGAACTGAATAAATAAATGCTGTTTGAGTTCTAGGTCCATTACTTTTTTTTTTTTAAGTTTATTTATTTTATAGTAATCTGTACACCCAACATGGAGCTCAATCTCACCACCCCGAGATCAAGAATTGCATGTTCTGACTGAGCCAGTCAGGCTCAGAAATTACCATGCTGAACTGCTTGCAAATAAGCCATGCTCTTTCACATCCCTATGGCTTTGTACATACCTGCTTCTGTCCCTCCTTATCCACCTGGTGAATTAGCCTCTATGACAGTTCAAACGCCTCCTCTCTAGGAAATTCTTCCCTTTTTCCCTTAAATTTTTTTTTCTTTTGAAATAATAGCAAATTTATATAAAAGTTACGTAAATACAAATAATTCTTGCATACTACAAGTCACCAGCTCTAAACATTTTGCTACACACGTGCACCATTTTCTCCCCTATTTGAGAGTAGTTTTCAATGCTATATCCCCCCCCTTCCAGTTCCTTGCTGAGGAAGGAGAGAACCACTGCTAAATAGTTTTGAGATTATTTTTGGAATATGAGGAAAACTCAAGTGACACACAAATTACTCTCAAATAGTATCATTCCCCTTTACTCCTTTAATATGTTAGCAGTGCATCTTAGAGCAAAGATACTCTTTTATGGTATAGTGATCAACTTCAAGAGATTTAACACTGATGGAGTTCTATTACCTAATTTTGTGCATATCCAATTTTGTCAAATGTCCCAATAATGTCCTTTAGAGTAATTTTCCTGCCAATACAGGATATAGTCATGTTTATTAAGATATAACTGACATACAGCACTACGTAAGTTTACAGTGCACAACATAATGACCTGACTTACATGCACTGTGATTTATTGTCTCTTCAATCTGCAGTAGTTCCTCAGCATTTGTCTTTCATTGCTCCCAAAAGTAAATAAGATATACATATAGACACACCACAACAGGATAAAACCTATATACCCAACAGCCATATTAATTGTTTTCTTACTTCCCTACATAGGGTTAGTCACTCCTGCCTCAGTGATTTCATTAGTACTACTTCTCAGACACTATGTCTACTTGTTGCAATTATTTAATATTCATCTTCTTCACCAAGCCATGAACTCCTTAAAGTCTGGCATAGGTTTTATTCCTTTTCAGTACAGTACCTGCATGGTAGGTACCCAAAGGTAATCAGAATGAACGACTGTTGTATAAATATTTGTAATTTTGTTAAGTGTTTAGACAATTAACAATAAACATTTATTGAGTTTTTACTCTGTATTCTTTTATGCATTACCTTATTTAATCTTAGTTACAACTCTGTAAGATAGGTACCATTATTATACACATTACAGATGAAGAAACCAAAGCACACAGAGGTTAGGTAATTCACCCAAGATGAACAGTGGAGCCTGTATTCAAACCCAGAAATTCTGACTCCATGGTCCATGTTTTTTTGCCACACACTACACTGTGCCCCTACAATGACACCAGACACTACTACACAAAATACTGGTCTATGCCTAAATCTGGTTACCAGGAGTTGAAGGGGACCCCTTCAATGTTAAAACAAACTGGATAATTAAACATTTTAAGAAATAAAATGAACTTGGTGTGCTTTAGAAAAGAGGTGAAAGAGAATAAATGCCCTTTCAATAACACCTAAACTAAGCAATAAAGTGGAAGAGATATTTCATTAGGTCCAGTATCTTACGAACTTGACTGAAGAATATATTCCTTGCTTACCTGATAACCAATATTCTCCTTAGGTGTCTATAAGTATATCCTGCCCAAGATTTTACACTTCGTGTAAGTTTTTTCTTAACTCTATGAGACTTCTCGAAATACTTAATATGCTTCTCTTGAATTCCTATAAAATGCTGTATCTGCTGTGGATGTCTGTGTGCCTAAAGGTAAATTATAGTAAATTATAACTTTGTCTCTAATTCGTCATACTGGGAGTGTAGTCTTGATGTGAAATAATACATGTGATCAATTCTTTTGTTGTAATAAAGTCCTCTCTACATTTTCATAAAAATCGTGTTTTAGTAATTTGTTGGGAAATTCAGCTCATTAAAACTGATCACTTTTCTTTATGTGTTTTTAAAAAAATGCATTATTATTCCTTAGGACATCCTTGAATGATGTGTCAGCACTGAAAGAGTATTTATTATGTAGCAAAATATTTCTTGTACTCTTTTTCAATAGTCAGAACATTCATTTCAATAGATTATCTCAAGCTTTTTTTTTTCTTTAAGATTTAGAGAGAGCAGGGGGAGGGGCAGCGGGAGAGGGAGAGAGAGAATCCCAAGCAGACTCCCCGCTGAGCATGGAACCCAACTCAGGCTCAATCCCATGACCCATGAGATCACAACCTGAGCTTAACCAACTCAAGCTTTTATGTTATACTCATACACAGGAACACAAAGATAGTGACAAAGCAAATGTTGCATAATCTTAAATAATTAGTGAATCCAGGTGAAGGCAGCACACTATACTATTTTGTAACTTGTCTCTGTGTTTCAAAGTAAAAGGTGAAAGTATTACCTAAAAAAACTCAATCATCTCATATTGAAATATTGGCTTATCTTTCCCAATGAACCTCATCAGAATTATTACTAATAGGTCTTTCTGTTAAGCTTTAAGTTAAGAAGGATTAGGTTCTCTTGATAGGAGAATTTTTATTCCTTCCGTGACTAAATTTCCAAGGAATGACCAAAGAATTAAAGAATATTACTTGAGGGGCACCTGGATGGCTTGGCTGGTTAAGCTACAGTCTCTTGGTGTCAGCTAAGGTCACGATCTCAGGGTCCTGGGATCCAGTGTCTGGCTCACGCTCAGTGGGGAGTCTGCTTGGGATTCTTTCCCTCTGACCCTCCCACCACACACTCTCAAATAAATAAATAAATCTAAAAAAAAAATAAAAAGAAAGAAAAAGAAAAGAAAAAAATAATGTTACTTGCCCCTGAATATGTCAATTCTGAGTGGAGACCAGATATGTTCTTAACAACAAAAGGATACATATAGAATATGTTGGAATATAATAAGTATATTACACAGTCACTTATAAATCAGGAAGTGAATTGTTTTTCCCTTGTTCCTCTTACATAAGGATTAAATATACCTAAGGAAAAAATCTATAATTTATCTGAGGAAAAAAACAGAAAATGAAAGTACTTTGTGATCACCTCAGAAGGATTAAATTTGAGGGGCGCCCGGGCGGCACAGTAGGTTGAGCACCTGACTCTCACAGTAGTGAGATCGAGCCCCTAGTGGGTCTCTGTGCACTCAGCACAGAGTCTGCTTGAGTTTCTTTCTCTCTCTGCGCCTACCACTCTGTGCTCTCTGGTTCTCTTTCTAAAATAAATAAATAAATCTTTTAAAAAAAGGATTAAATCTGAAAAAAACAAAAAAGAAATAAATTACGCATAAGATGAACTTGAAAGTATTGCTATGAATAACAACAATCCAACAATGTACTATAAGATAATTTCAAGTAAACTATATGTAATATGCTATAATTTCTCATTATGTAGTTATTTTTGTATCTTGGTTATCATAAATTCTGGTTCTGGGAAGTAAAACTTGAATAATATTTAAATGCTTTGTACACAAATAAATCTTCCTTGGTATGGGACTGAAGCAAATACTTCAGACTGAAACAGGCTTAAAACTGTTCCAGAATTGTGCTTTCTATTCCCTAAGGAATGTGACAGCCTTAAGTTACACTGGTCCAGCCTTCTTTCTTATGGTTCTCATCCAAAGTAAGCTTAACATGAAATGAAATTTCTTTTGGATGAGTACTTGAGTCAAGGAATATCACAAAAGGCAATCTACAGAAATGGAAGAAATTATTTGTAACTGATACATATAATAAAGTATTAATATCCAGAAGATATAAAGAACTCCTCTAACACAACAACAAAAACACAACCTCCTCAAATAGCAAAGGACTTAAGTAGATATTTTTCCCAGGAACTTACACACATGATTAACAAGCATTAGAGAAATGCAAATCAAAACCACAATGGAATACCACCTCACATCCAGCAGGAGGGCTACTATCAAAAACCAAAAATACAGAAAATATCAAGTATTGATGAGGATGTAGAGAAATGGGAATGCTTGTGCACTGCTGGTGGAGATGTCAAATGGTATAGTGCTATGGAATAAAGTACAGTGTTTCCTCAAAAAATTGAAAATATAATTACCATCTGATTCAGCAATTACATTTCTGGGTATATATCCAAAAGAACTGAAAGCTGGCTGTTGAGGAGATATTTGTATACCCATAGCAGCATTATTTACAATAGCCAGAAAGTAGAAGTAACCCGAATGTCCAGTCACACTGGCTGCTTAACAATATACTTAACACTACTGAACAGCGTACTTAAAATGGCTAAGATGTGAAGTTTCATGTTATGTGTATTTTACAATTACAAATAAATTAATGTTTTAAAAAACCAACAGTATCACAGTCAGAACAAATTTAAGAGTAGAAAGTAGTTTCTCATCCTCCCATGTGATAATCCTTTTAGCTTATATCTAGAATTAGTCCTTATTTAAGTGTTTTTCAAACTGCATATCATAATCCATTAGTGGGTCACAATCACTTTTTAAAAGAAATGGAACAGAATAGAAACAACAGACACTGCATGAAATGATAAGCAGCATTTCATAAAAGTTTTTCTTTCATGTATGTGTGTGTGCGTATATATACATACACACACAGTCAAGACATTAAATGCATTTCTTACTATGGGTTATTCTCACTGTATAAGATAAAGACTGACTCCCAAGAACAATAAATGCTAATAACGACCACATTCTAGAATATTTAGGTCCTTCTGATCCCACTAATTGAGCTGTATGCTTACAAAGAACCAGTAATATGTGTTTCCAAATATGCTTATGCAAGTCGTGCTTATATTGTAATTACGTAATTACTCAATTATATAAGTCAAAGAAATCGGAGTATAAAAGAAGATATTTAGAGGGGCACCTGGGTGGCTCAGTCGGCTAAGCAACCGGCTGGAATTCCGCTCAGGTCATGATCTCAGGGTCATGAGCTTGAGCCCTGTTTTGGACTCCGCCCTCAGTGTGGAGTCTGCTTGAGATTCTCTCTCCCCACTCCTTCTGCCTCAACCTGTTGCTGCTCTCTTTAAAATAAATAAAATCTTTTTTAAAAAAAAGGAAGCTATTTATATGAAAACTCAATCAAGTAACTTTAACGGCAAGCTCCATTAAAAAGGTATAAGGCAGATAATATAAAAGATTTGGAAAAATTTTAAGAACCTAGGTTTCTGCACTCAGATTGTTATACAAACATCTTCAAATTCATGTGCCATCTAAAAAGAAATGGAAAACAGAAATCACAGAAGATAATTTTTGTGATGTAAGCAAGAAAGGTGCATGTTCAAAGGAAAGATTTTACCCTAAGTCAACATATTAGCACATAAATACATATAAATGTCAATCTATAGGGGTTTTGTGGTTATATAAATAAAATGTATATAATATTTTTAATGATTCTTTATTTTTTAGGACTTATGTATTTTAGGGAGGGAGGATGTGAGCACATGTGAGGTGGGGGAGGGGCAGAAGGAGAGATGGGGGCGAGAATTCTCAAGCGACTCCCCTCTGAGTGCAGAGCCCGACATGGGGCTGGATCCCATGACCCTAAGATCATGACCTGTGCTGAAATCAAGAGTGGCTGCTTGATTTACTGACTGAGCCACCCAGGCACTCTGATTCTCTATTTTAATTAGCTGACCAACTCTACAAGACCCAATTTCCATGGCTAAGAGGACATGGAATCCAGGGATTAACTGGTGGCAAAGCAGCTAAGGCCTCAGGATGAGTCAGGTCATCACGGTTAATGTCCTGATCTCAGATGCAGACATAGCGACTGTAAGATCAACCTTGGAGATTCAAAAAACCAATCATCCAGACAGAGGAAAAAAATAAGCTTCAATTATAAGGTCAAACCAAAAATTTTAAATGTTGGCAAATATTTGAAGGAAGTTTTATTTTTTTTATTTTATTTATTTATTTATTTTTAAAAAGATTTTATTTATTTATTTGACAGAGATAGAGACAGCCAGCGAGAGAGGGAACACAAGCAGGGGGAGTGGGAGAGGAAGAAGCAGGCTCATAGCGGAGGAGCCTGATGTGGGGCTCGATCCCATAACACCAGGATCACACCCTGAGCCGAAGGCAGACGCTCAACCGCTGTGCCACCCAGGCGCCCCTGAAGGAAGTTTTAAGACTGATGACAGGACTTCCAATTAGACATGAACATTATCCAAAAAATTTTAGAAATCCAAACATACATCTGGGGCAGCCAATGTATTATTCATATGAAGCCTGCAATCATTTTTATGAGTTCTTTAGGGATCCATTAGTTTCCATAGAGATATTCAGAATCAAGTTGTTCATCTATTTGTGCTCAAAAGCTACTGCGGTTCAGCATCACACATTACGGGTAACAAGACTTCATAAAAAAGAATTCTTGAGACAGCTATTCATTAGAAATCAACAAATGAATTTCTTGCCTAGGTGCCTACAGGATACAGAGTTATTCTGGTTTTAATATTATTATTAATAGGTTAAATGGAAAAAGTCAGAACAGGTTGTCTAAAGCAACAACGTGGTACCCTAAAGAAGAGGTACAAAATACTCAGGCAGAAAGATGCTCAGCTTCTAAAAAGCAATTTAAAAAGTTACAGAAGAAAATTTTACTGAGCAAGATATTCTCAAATTATGGGGCACCTAGATGGCTCAGTAGGTTAAGCATCCAAATCTTGATTTTGGCTATGGTCATAATCTCGGGGTCATGGGATAGAGCCCCTCGTCACGCTCCACGCTCAGCTTGGAGTCTGCTTGTCCCTCTCCCTCTGCTCCTCCCCCCTCTTTGTGCTTGTTTACTCTCTCTCAAATAAGTAAATAAAATCTTTATTAAATAAATACATAAATACATAAATAAAAAGAGCTCAAGTTTTACCATAATCTTTTGTTATATGTTGCTTGGGTCCTAGCAAAGAGAGGAAGAATACTATACTGAATGGTAAAAAAAAAATGTCAACTTTAAAAGTGCTTTTCTTAATAAGTTAAAACAAGATGAAATTTAGATCAACATTATATATAAAAGTTATCAATTACTTACATTAAGAGTTATATCACTGTTACTGTGTGCCTCCAAAAAGTTATGAAAAAAGTAGTCTATGTTCGTATTTTGAAATTCTATATTATAAAATGACAGATAAAGACATATTTTCCTCTATCTACCACTTGAAAATGATATGAAGACAAAAAATACAGGCTTTTCTCCATGGAAAAGGAGGTAGACATTTAAGATACTTAATTTTTATGAATAAAAAGTATTAAAAACAATATGATCAGATCGAAAACTAGTTGTTGGGGTGCCTGGGAGGCTCAGTTGGTTAACATTTGCCTTTGGCTCACGTCATGATCCCAGGGTCCTGGGACTGAGCCCTGCATCAGGCTCCCTGCTCAGCAAAGAGTCTGCTTGTCCCGCTCCCTCTTGCCCCTCCCCCTTGTTCATGCTCAGTTTCTCTCTCTCAAATAAAAAAACAAAGAACAAAAAACAAAACTAGTTCTTAAGCCTCATAAATGCAAGTACTTTGGCTCAGGAAGGCTTCACCTTACCTTTAATAATTCAAAATAGTGCCAACAATGATAAACAGGCACCAGCATAAGGCGTGGAAGGACATAACGAACTGCCTCTTTAAAACCATCAGCAATGGACTGCAAAGCAAAAAGACATAACTGTATATCTCTGGTCTCAAGAATATAAAACAGCAATGCCTAACAGAAATAACTTTTAAAAATACAAGATACAGACTTAAACAAAACTATAACAGAACACATGTTGTACATGGAAAATAAAGTGCTGTAAAATGAAGGGTTTTTTTCCTCCTTTGAGTCATTAGATAGATACATACATTTCTTCATTTCTTATACAGCAATAATAACTTTCACAGTAGTCCTACACAACTTTTCTTCAAAAGTTCTGGCTTCCCCACACCCTAAAAGAATTTTGAAAGCTTGTAACCTGTTGTATATTTTTACATCATCTTTTGAAATGTTTTAAGTAGTTATGAAGGATGAATTTTTTGGGATGCTGTATATTGTAGATGTGATTTAAATATGTTTCACCAAACGATGATTAAATAAATCTCAGATTTAGCTTATTTATTTTATGAAAAATATCTGTCATATAACTACACTGACAAAGCCAATCTTCAATTTCAAAATAAAGAGCTAGATCAGACAATTTCTGCAGAAAGTCTAACTTCATTCTTAAAGTCAAACATACAGGTTAACGTCACAGTCTGAAGCACAGCAAGCATCTGGGAGAATCTGTAACTGCTTCTAACACCTTACCCCCAGTACGAGGACTTCACAAGCCTTCCCTCTCCTTTATTCCAACGTCCAATTAATGACGAGGTACTTTAAAAAAAATTAATATTCACCGTTGTAAATGATCTCACTTCTTAATTCTTAGATATGGCAAGATATAGTTAGATATGACATGACATTTTAGCTACTAAGAGTTTTTATTTTTAACACAATTACCCTACCTCCTGCTTTTAAAAACCCTTTGCTTTGCACTCAATGAACTCTCCTTCAAGAGCAAAAGTTTTTTGTTCCCCCTGGCTGGGACCCTGCAGGTTTTTATACCTTGGATCGATGCATAATGGGAAATTCAATATGGCAAGGAGTAACGTGTAAGAGAAGTTGGAAAAGAGAACACAAAAACACAAACAAGGTAGCAGCCAGGCTAGAAACTGATTCCCTTAAAGCTGTCTGTGCCTGTATATCGCCTGAAAAATCTTAGTGTGTAGCTAGGGGTAGGTATCTCCCAGTTTTGAAAACTAATCGTCTGTAGAATAAATTATTTTCTAAAATTTATAAGGGTTTTAAAAGTTACTTATATTGATTTTAAATGTCATTAGGTTGACTTATTTAAACTGGAATTTCTCCTCATCAGATAAATACAGACAACAGCAATATATGTGGAAAGAATCTCACATGATGCTTCTTAAAAGTATCCTCACAGGCAAACACTCCCATAATTCTCATAAATTGTTAACTGAAATTAAATTATAAATTGTTCAATGGACTTGTTACCATGATATGCCCAATCAACCTATTTTCCTAAAGATTAATTTCTTTCATTTGATTAATGAAAGATAGTGATATGAATCACCCCAGATATATTTTTATATATCTTATGTATAATACTGTAACTGGAACCAAGATGAAACTTTAAAATTAAGTCTACGAAGATCAGCTATATTGCTAACTGGCACTGAAATACTACTAAAGTGTATCCTAAAGTGCTAATGCAATATGTATTTATAGTGTAAGAACTATAAATAAAACAAGTGAATGAATATTTTAATATATGCCAAATGTGCTTAGTGTATTCCCGTTTGATTTTCACAAAAACCGTAAGAGATATATATTATCATCACGTCACAAATGAGCAAACTAAGTCTCAGAGGTGAAGTGACTTGCTCAGGATAACACAATCATTGATTGGCCCAAAGCCTGAAGTTCTGACTCCAAAGCTAACATTCTTTAAGTGTGCTATAGCTTCTAAAGAAGTTTTTTGCTTTATGTTTTTTTAATGAAGCATTACCTTCTTCACCTTATAATGAATGGATCTTTTTAAAGTTAATATAGTAAAAGTGAGTTTGGTATGAAAAAGGTTTTTATTTAAGTCTTTAAATTTCACTAAATACCTGGACCAACAGTTAAATAATTGGGTCTTAAACATTCAAATCCCACAGTAAGAATTCCTAATAAAATAGGAATGAAACAAGAAATATTGTGAGTGCTCTTAGTAATTATGCAAAGATCTTATAGTTACGTTGTCCCATTTAAGTAATGTTTACAGTTTACATAAATATATAAGATTAAGCTTAAGAAAATTATTCCTTCATTGAAGCAAATTTTGAAAATTAGGTGTAATTTTTATTCCATGTTGACAAGTTATTGAATAGAAGACAATAGGAATTCACAGTAAAAAAGGCAGAGACAAGATTGTAAGTTCAATTTTGAACACGTTATATCTGAAATGTTGTGGGATAGCCAAGTGAATTGATTCAAAGGGCAGCTGGTTATATGAATGAATACACACACACACAGTGCTCCTAAGAGTATTATGGCTTGAAAATACAAATAGGAAGTCACTAACATATAGGCGACAGCTGAAGCAGCATGTACAGATAAAGTCACTCAAGGAGAGTACAGAGGGGCAGAAAAGCAGGGGCTGATAATTGAAACTGGAGAACATCTACAATTATGGAGACTAATAAGAAATTAAAGAACATAAAAATTAGGAGAAAGTATTATAGGCACCAAAAGGACAAGGAGGGGATGAACAAATACTACAGGCATAAATATGAAATCAAAATACCCACTGGAGTTGGCAATTAAGTTCATTTTCAAGGTCAGCTTTTAGTGTTATATCCTAAACAGAATACAGATGGTAGCAGTTTGATAAAGAATGGCAAAAAGTAATATGAAGATAATTGGTTTAAAAATGAAAAAAAAGAAAGGGGAGAATAGCCAGAGAGAAGAAAGTTTTGTTTATTTATTTATTTGCTTGTTTTAGGACAATAAAGACCGTATTCATATGCTAGGGGAGAAGAGCTAGTCTAGATGTTTCTATAGCAGTAAATAGTCAAGGATCAATGCCAACGTAACCTTCGTAAAAAGTGTTGAAAGGGTAAAAATGTAATTCTGTCTCTCCACTTTCTTTCATTCTATCTAACTGCATTACCGAACCAATTAACTTGCACAGACCCCATTAATATATCTCCTCTAGATTATAGGCCTAGTAGAGAAGTCAATATGGGTATCACATGAGGACAGTCTCCACTCTTTATGATTTCTGTTCCAGCTTCTGTAGGGAATCAGATCCTGAAAAAGCGCTACATATTAGTATCTATATCCTGGGTCTAGAATGTGCCAGATTCTTGCAGTCAACCAGTATGTGTAATATTCTATAAAAGATTTCTACATTAAGGACAGCCTGAAAGAACTTGAGACACAAACCAGAAGACCATCTAAAACAAGCTTACAATGAACAGATTTTGAAGGACTGGTGAATTAGTTCCTTATGTGCTTTATGAAAGGATTCCAGAACTTACAAATATTTGAAGAAAAAGATGGTGAGATATTTCTTTAGTTGCCTTATAAAACTAAAACAAAAACAAAAACACAACAAAAAAATCAATTTAAGTTTACCTGAAAGTGTAGAGCCACCGCAGGTCTGGCCATCAACTTACTAAAATGTTCATTAAATTTTGGAGAAAGAATGTCCTGTGATAATGTTTCATAAGGATCAAATGCTTGCTCCTATTTTTTTTTAAAAGGAGAATGTGTTAGGTTTAAAAGAACATCTTTTCTACTAATATGGCAGATTATTTAATAGTAAATTTTTAATCAAGTTCTCAACTAGGTTTCAGAACTTTTTACTCTCTACTTTAGGGGACAAACAATAACTAGGAAATTTTTTTAAATGTATGTAATGGTCTTGAGTGACAGATGACAAGGTCTTAAAATAGATCGCTGAATTTGTGGTCAGAAGTTATCAAACTATTAAAATGCTTATGCACATTTATTCCCAGTAAATGAAGAGTATTTATTAGCAAAACAAGGCTGGATTTGAAATTTCAGTTAGGCTTACCTAGGTTAAAGTGAGTTCACACCTAAGATACTCTCCAAGGAAGCGAAACCTAATGTTAGCACTGTTTTATCCACTCTACACTTATCAAAATTAGAAAAAGAAGGCAAAGACTAATATACAGTAATATAAAAAAGCAGAAGTTGCCCATATTTTGTACAATGTTTATATTTCAATAAATTCCTATTACTTGACAATAATCAATATCCCCAATGTTTAGTTACAACTAAGAGACTCGTTTCGTTTTTGTATTTTAAAAATACAGTATGTTGGGGCGCCTGGGTGGCACAGCGGTTAAGCATCTGCCTTCGGCTCAGGGCGTGATCCTGGCATTATGGGATCGAGCCCCACATCAGGCTCTTCTGCTATGAGCCTGCTTCTTCCTCTCCCACTCCCCCTGCTTGTGTTCCCTCTCTCACTGGCTGTCTCTATCTCTATCGAATAAATAAATAAAATCTTTAAAAAAATAAAAAATAAATAAAAAAATAAAAATACAGTATGTTTTTCAAAAAATAACAAGTATTGGTGAGGATGAGAGAAACTGAAATACTCATTCTTTGCCAGTGGGAATATAAAATGGTGTAGCCCCTGTGGAAAACAGTTTGGCAGTTCCTCAAAAAGCTTAACAAAGAATTACCCCATGACCCAGCAATTCTACTACTGGATATATACCCAAAAGAATTGAAAATAGACTCAAACAGATACTTGTATGCCAGTGTTCACTGCAGCATTATTCACAACAGCCAAAAGATGGAAACACCACGTATCCATCATCAAATAAACAGATAGATAAAATGTGATATATACATATAATGGAATATTATTCAGCCATAGAAAGGGATCAGAGTTCTGATACATGCTGTGATGGATGAAACCTGAAAACACGTTAAGCGAAATAAGCAGACACAAAAGAATATTGCTATGATTCCACTTATATCATGTATCTAGAATCAGCAAATTCATATAGACAGAAAGTAGATTAGAGGTTACGAGGGGTTGGGGGGGAGGGAAGAACAGGGAGTTACTGCTTACTGAGTACAGAGTTTCTATTTGGGGTGATAAAAAGGTTTTGGAAAAAGATAGCAGTAATGGTTGTATAATATTGTGAATTTAATTAATGCCATTGAATTATATACTTAAAAATGGTTAAAATGGCAAACCTTATATAATGTATAATGTATATTTTACCACAAAAAACAAAATAAAAATTAGACAATAACATTGTCTTTGAACCATGATAATTTTAAGAGAACTGCAAGCAACCAGGCTACAGATTAATATGCTGAGGTACTGTAACATAAAAACTTGCTAATAAGAATCAAGGCTGAATATTTTGCTTAGGTATCAGTAACTGAATACTTCTATCAGTTTCATTGTCTCTAAAATGGATGTAATAAAACTGATCTATATTTTCAAAAAAATATAGGCAAGGATTATAACATTAGAAAATCTTTTACATGAGACGCCTGGGTGGCTCAGTTGTTCAGCCTCTGCCTTCGGCTCAGGTCATGATCCCACAGTCCTGGAATCGAGTCCCACACTGGACACCCTGCTCAGCAGGGGGCCTGCTTCTCCCTCTGCCTGCTCTGCCTGCCACTCCCCCTCCTTGTGCTCTGTTCCTCTCTCTCTCAGTCTCTCTGACAAATACATAAATAAATCTTAAAAAAAAAAAAAAGAACATCTTTTACATGAAAACTAAAGAAAGCACTTTTACAACCTGTTTTCCAAAAGCAATAAAAATGGCCAATGAGTATACAAAGATGTTAACATGATTAGTTTTTTTTTTTTTTTTAAAGATTTTATTTTCGACAGAGATAGAGACAGCCAGCGAGAGAGGGAACACAAGCAGGGGGAGTGGGAGAGGAAGAAGCAGGCTCATAGGGGAAGAGCCCTGATGTGGGGCTCGATCCCATAACGCTGGGATCACGCCCTGAGCCGAAGGCAGACGCTTAACCGCTGTGCCACCCAGGAGCCCCTAACATGATTAGTTTTAAAAATAAAAGCTTTTCCCTCCCTCATTAGACCGGCAAAAATGAATAGAGTAACACCTAGAGTTAGTGAAGGAGTGGGAAAAAGAGCAGCATATATTAGAGCTTATCTGTAAGTAAATTTGGCAAAATGCTTTAAGGTTCTAAAAATTTCCTCGTCTTTAATAATAAAATTCCACTTTATAATTTCACTTCTAGGATTACATCCTAAAAGAATTATTAGACTATGAAGACAATATAAATGTATTTCTTGCAATAACAAAAATGGAAGCAACCTACATGTTTATTAATAGTAAAGTTAAAATATGTTATGGTGTCTCCATATAACATGGTACTAATTCAGACTTCAAAAACAGTGTTGAAGGAGAAGTGAGGGTGGATGGGTGAAACAGGTAAAGGGGATTAGAGGCACAAACTTCTAGTGAGTAAATCACAGGGATGAAAAGTACAGCATA
This sequence comes from Ailuropoda melanoleuca, assembly GCF_002007445.2. Classification (NCBI taxonomy): domain Eukaryota; kingdom Metazoa; phylum Chordata; class Mammalia; order Carnivora; family Ursidae; genus Ailuropoda; species Ailuropoda melanoleuca. The sequence continues at coordinate 25,476,044 of NC_048237.1, forward strand.
GGTAATATATATTGTCAACAATATCATAATAATGTTGTATGGTGACAGATGGTAAGAGCACATATGGCAGTAAACACTGTATAATGTACAGAATTGTTGAATTTCTGTGTTACACACCTGAAACTAATATAACATTGTATGTCAACTAAACTTCAACTTATATATTAAAAAATCGTGTGGAAGTCTATTTATTAACATGGAAAATGTTCATGATATATTGAGAACAGGAGAAAATAGTAACAGTCTATTTTTGTAAATAAACAGGTTTGTATCTATATATAGAAAAATATTTTTAAGGATTAAATATGTTGTAAGGATAAGTTATCTCTGGGTGTTGCAAAATTGAGCGATTTTCACTTTATTTATATTTCCCTCTATTTTTCTGAATATTTTTACAATGAGCTACATTATTTTTATAACCATCACTTAAAGACAAAATGATTTCCACCTTGGGAAAAAAATTAAAATATAAACCTCCTTTTCAATTTTTGGAAATTAAGACCAAAATCTACAAAAGCTATATAACTATGGTCAATAAAATTTATTTTCTTTCACTTTAAATGCACGTGCCATTAAAAGAATCCTAAATGTTACTACTCAACCAACTTTCATTATAAATATTACCATAAATACACTATAAAATAAGTGTCACTAAAAATGTAGACAATGTAATTTTAGTTTGGTACTAGTTCAACCTTCAATATTATTTTATAGCAGCCAGCAATGTCCTCTAATTTTCACAGAGAATATCTTACTAAATTTTTTAATACACTATTCAGGACTGTAATGAGAATTATAAAGTAGTTTTGTAAACTTACTTCTGCCAAATCTTCAAAACAGCTGCCCGCTAACGGATGAGGACTGCTTTCATCAGTCATTTCAACTGTGTCTTCAATCAAACCTAAAAGTTTCACAGTTAATTCATGTATATCTGAAATGTTACTGAAAATCCTGTCAATATCCTGAAAAAAAGAAAAGTTAAGACATGTGAGGTTGAAATTTTGTTTAAAAATTACTAAATATAAGTAATATAAGTGTTAAGGGTACATTTTCATCCAATTGCATACTAATATATTCCAAGACATTTAATATATTCTATAACAAAGCAAAAGTCATCAGAAGGGGGAATGAAGCATGAGAGACTATGGATTCTGAGAAACAAACTGAGGGCTTCAGAGGGGAGGGGGGTGGGGGAATGGGATAGACTGGTGATGGGTAGTAAGGAGGGCACGTATTGCATAGTGCACTGGGTGTTATATGCAACTAATGAATCATCAAACTTTACATCAAAAACCAGGGATGTACTGTATGGTGACTAACATAATATAATAAAAAAATATTATTATTAAAAAAAAGACATATTTTTCCCCTTTAGAAAAAAAATTAAAAAATAAAAATAAAAATAAAAAGCTAGTAAACAAAAGCCGGGTTCAAAATGAATACCTGACTTCTAATCCAAATACAATCCAGTTTCACAACTTGTAGCCTGTCTCCTGAATTTGGGGAGGAATTAGTAAGACTTCATTCAAGCTTCCATGTGTGAATTGTTAAGTCTTCTGGAAACAAACAGACTATATGACTGATTGTGCAGGTTATGGCCAACTATCATTCACTCTTCCATTTTGAAATGGAAACATTATACGCTGTGGAATCTGACAGACCCGAGCATGGATCTTGGTCCCACACTTGTTAAATAAATGACTCTGGATTAGGTCACTTACTATGTTTCAGGCACTATTATAAGTACTTGACATGTAATCTCATAACAGCCTTATTAGGTAGGTACTATCATCATCCTCATTTTTGCAAATGAGGAAACCAGCTCAGAGCAGTTAAGTTATTTGCTCAAGTTCACATGGCTGGCATATTAATATCTATCTACCCTCATAAGGTTCTTAGGATTAAATGAGATGATTTCTACAAACTGCTCCTGGCATATATTAGGTCCTCCACAAATGTGAGCTTTTTGAAGACAAAGGAGTAGGGCCTAAAAGAGTAAATTAAGATTAGTTTTAAGTCACTCATTCCTTTATCAAATGTTTGCTGAGTACTATGCTCCAATCTCAGATGGTCTTTACCTCAAAAGTTTACATCTTCTGAGACTAAAACATACACTAGAAAAAAAATACAATAAATACAGTGAATCCATATCTAAATGCTAAAAGTTTAAAAAGATTCAACAGATATAGAGAAAGAGAAAAAAAGGAATTCTTTTCTCTTGACCCTTCAGTATCCTAATAGAAATTTTCTATCGAATCAGCACTATCAATGAGAAGAGACCCCCCAAAAATTAATTCCTGAGGAAAGAAAACTAATGGGACACAAAAAAGGCAAAGAAGATAAAATAAACTACCAACATCTGTTAGGTTTTTATTCTTAGATAGAACCAGTTATACTGTGGTATTAAAGAACTCAAGTTCAAGTTCAACCTCTGTAACTCACTTACCAAGTCATATTCATTTTGTGTCAATTCCTCATCTCAGTAAGGTAAAGATGATAATACTTGTCTTATCTATCTCAGAGCAGTGTTATAAGGGTCACATAAAATAGATAGTACTTTGAAAATGACAAAATGTGATTACTTAAATCAGTATGTCCAGTGGGAGTTGCTTTAAACATTAAACTAAACATAAGTACCAAAAAAAAAAAAAAAAAGGATAGAAGGCAACTAAAAAACCTTACATTATCACTGAAACTTATGCTTTTGGAAAAGAATCAAAGACGCTAAATCACTTCCTAATCTTAAACACTTAGCCAGCTGTGTCTGCACATTCACTCATGTAATAGTTATTTGGGGGAGGAAGTCAGGAGGTAGAAAAAAGGCTGAGTATTTAAAGTGAAGGGCAGACACATAGACATCTAAAGAAAAATAAATCATGGGATAAAGGAAGGAAAGAAAAAAAAACTTTTTAAAAAAGACAGTATTTGTCTAGCTGTATTCCTTAAGTTGACTTTAGAAGCTACAAAGGTAAAAAAAAGAAAAACAAAAGGACCAGGCTCCCATCCTAGTCCCACCACTTCCACCCCATTTTCCAACAGAGTAGCTCTGCCTTTGTTTATGTGCACTCTGCATAAACTTGTTTCTTAAAAAGTTCCACTGTTAAAACTTTAAACCACTGCCTTAAAGTACTTACCAAAAGACATGAAAAAGTATTAAGTCTTTCTTTTCTAGACCATACATGTTTTTCACTATGTTCAAACAAATGACTAGAAACCTCAAATCCTGCATAGCAGAGAGATTTCATTCCCGTGTAGTCCCCCTTTCTAGTCAGGGCAGCTGTGTGCACTTGTGTCTAACTTTCACTGTCACTGCCCTTAATGCAGAACAATTCACATATTTTAAAAACTATAAATACTACATAATAGAATAGTTGTGCTTTATACATAAAGTATAAAAAGTTCCAATTTATGATTTTAAGCTGCTATTTAACTTTTGGGGTACAAAGAATTTCAATCCAAAAAGGTACTTACAGAAGGTTTAAACAGCTTTCTGTCAGAAAGAAAGGCTTCTCGAAACACTTTAATGATCATATTGAGTTCCCGTAGATACTGCCTTTCTTCCGCAATTTCGGTTCTGACAAGGTCATAGTAGTTTAATTCGCCTGAAGAACGAGGTTCGTCTTCACAGAGAGAAACCAAACCTATGTCATCCTGATCAAACATGTCCATCAAAACCTGACAGATATAAATCAATAATGTAGAAACTTATTTTCCATACTTTCATAAAATGGTCTCAAGGTACTTAGAATTAAAACATTAAACAATGAGAGCTGTGTGCATTACAAGCTAATTTATATAAGAAAATTCAAATAAGAGAAATATGAAAAGTTGAAGGGAAAAAACAAATAAAATTGGATATGCAAAAATAAATAAATATTTATGGAAATAAGATAGACCTAATAGTGAAATATATGTGTGTATTCATATATGTGTGTGTATATACACACACATAAACACACATATATAATAGCAAAAAAGAGCATACCTTTGAAGGACAACAATCTGAGCCAAAATCCTGGTTCAACCACTTACTCACCTGTGATTACAGACAAGTTATTTATTCTTTTGAAAGCAGATTCCTTCTATGTAAAAGGTAACTGATGAAAAAATTCAATGAGGTAATGTACATAAAATGCATACTACTATATCTGGCATTCAAAATGGTAGTAGTTCCTTGTCCTATTGTAAGGAAAGCCATGTCCACTTGGAGAAAAATAAAAGGATACTCTTGTAGAAGCACCTGAGAGAGAAGAGTGTGATGCTTTTCTAATGCATATTTACTATACCAGCAACTGTTACTAAGAAGTTAAAGAAGGTGCCTATCCCACTGCAGGAAGAGAGGACTGCTAGGAGACTGGTTACGTACACAATAAGAGATCAAATAAGAAAATATATTAAGAAAAACGGGAGCCAGATTTCTCACTGTCAGAGAAGACAGTTACAAATATGAACAAGGGGAGGCTAAAATGAACCCTGTGGAATTAGTTTTGGATTGATCTGTGAATTCATATAAAGACAGACAATTCTTTTTTGGTAGACATATGGTAGTTCTTGAGTTAGAAGCATGAGCCTGAAAGAATGGTAAAGCAGCAGATTTCCCAAAATTGTTCTACCCACTCAGAAATAGGTAAATAAAATACTATCTTCAAAGCAGAACTGAATTACCACCTGCCTTATAGGTCCACCCCCACCTAAATGTAGGTCGGTGCTAATAGACCACCTGTGCTGGAAAATAAACAACTTGTCCAAGTACACATCTGTATTAGTTTTCTCGGGCTGCCATAACAACAAAAACACACATAAATAAATATAGATATGTGTGTATACATGTATACACACACTCACTCCCCAAATCTGGCTTCTAGAGACCAGAACATGTACACTCTAATAGCAGTGAGCTTATCTAGCACCCAGATCTTGGTTTCTAAATACCATTCTCCACTAAAAGGAACCTGAAGTTTTTAGAAAATGACTAATCCCAGGCTTGAGCAGCATGTAAAAAAAAGTTGAACCTGGAACATTTGTCAAAAGAAAGTGTTCAAAAAATGATACAGACAGAGAAGCCAACTTGAAGGAGCTCCCACTGGCCAGATCTGGGACAATGTGAATTATCGAAACAAGTAATGAGATAATGGATAGCATATTAAATAAGAATCCACAAGTCTATATTAAAAAAAACAAATGAATAAATTTCAAGTGCAATGAGGAACAAGATATTCACAATCTCAAAATATTTTACAAAATATTTATTACAAAAGGGAAAATAGTACTTCAAGGCAGAGAAACCTGGAAAACAATCCCTTAATCAAGTGATCAAAATGAACGTCAGCAGTAATGGAACACATCAAAATTATGTGCCATGTGAGAAATGCAATGAAAAGGGTACAGCATTACTTCTATGATATTCCTGGTCAAAGATCCATAACCTGAATCTAATAAGGAGACAATATCAGAAAAAACTAAAGTAAGGGACTTTTTCTTTTTTTAAGTAGGCTCCACGCCCAGTGTAGAGCCCAATGTGGGGCTTGGACTCACGACCCTGAGATCAAGACTTTAGCCAAAATCAAGAGTCAGATGCTTAATCAACTGAGCCACCCAGGAGCCCCAGTAAGGGACATTTCAAACAATAACTAGTTGTAATCCTCAAAATTATCAAGGCCACAAAAGTTAAAGAATTATGAGGAACTATTCCAGACTGAAAGATACATGACTAATTCTGGACTGGATCATTTTGCTATAAAGGACATCACTGGGACAACTGGCAAAACGAACGGTGCCAGAAAATTAGATAGTATAATGTATCAAAGTTAATTTCCTGGATTTTGACTGTCATACCATGGGTATGCAGAAGAATGTTTTTGTTTGTAAATTATGTTGACAACTTACTCTCAAGCGGTTTAGGGCACAGGAGAGTACCTTTCATTGTACCTGCAACTTTTCTAAAGTCTGAGATAGAAAAAAAAAATTTTTTTTAAAGCATGTAATCGTAATTTTAGAAGTCAAAATAGAAATATCAAGGAATTTCTACTACGAAATTCAAGTGAAAAATCATTTTTGAGACCAAGGCAGACTAGAGCAGATCTCAACCATAACTGTGTATCAGAATCACCTGGATGCTTTCAAAATATACTGAGGCTTAGAGTCCTAACCCAGGCCAAGTAAATCAGAACCTCTGGGAGTCAGATGCAGGCATCAGTATTCTTTCTGGTAATTCTGATGTACAAAGTAGAGAACCACTGGCATGTGCCAAGTTCTAGGGGTCCTTCAGCCTCAGTGGTCTAGTTTAGGCGCCTTCTCTATGAAGTGTTCCTGGTCTCCCCCATGCCAGCGGTGACCACTTTATTGCAACTTTGGCTTATAATAGCTTTTAATCATACTGTGCTGCAATTATTATTTTTTTACAATATTTTTATTTCCCACTAAAATAAATTCCTTCTTACACAGGGACTGCTGTCTTGTTCAGTGCTGTATCACTAATGCTCAGGACAGTGACTGGCACATTGACAGATGCCCAAAAATGCTGATTTAAAAAGAAAAAAAAATAAAAAATAAATTTTTTTTGTTTTTAAAGTAAAAAGGAAAGAAAAGGAAGAGAAAGGAAAATACTCAGTCTCTTCCCCCAGAAGCTTACAGCCAGGAAGCAACAAGGTAACTAACAAAGTATCAGAAGGAAGAAACACTGGAATTGCAGTCTTTTGGTCTCTACCTGTGCCCCACTATTCTGTGAAACCAAAGTATACTTTTCAAAATTACTTATACTTAAAAGTACCTGAACGCTCTGTATATATTTTCTTTCTAAAAAGATAAAATTCAAACTATTTTTCTGAAATTGGTTTGAGGCTTTGGATGTTTTTTTCTTGTAGGTAAAAGATTCTTGATTGCGGGGGGGGGAGATTCCCATCTTCTCATATGCTGAAAATATCATGGTTTGTCTAAAATGCCAACATTTTTCTGTCTTCCAATACCAGGAATTATAAAAATTACTAATATAAACATGTATAAAAAAGACAGACGTAGAGGTGACATACAGTCACTACTATTCAAGTTAAGTTTAAATATCTTTTTAACACTTACCTTATCTGCACACATTGACACTTTAATGTCCTGCTGAGATATTTCATAATGTCGGATATTAAAAACATAATTACCAGCCAACTTCAAAATATCAGCTGAGATATACTCTAGCACAGCCACAATATATAGGGATACATGATAGTCCACTTTGTACCCTAAAACTTCCTGTGGAAAGAATGAACAATTTAATTCCAAAAAATGGCATTGGCAAGTATCAATTAAACACTTAAAAATTTTATCCAATATTCTTGCTTACAAAGAACTTTCTATAAACCAAATGTCTAAAGTTACAGGTACCAAAGGATACAGAATGAGCCATTGGTCCCAGTATCAAGTGCTTTTTAAAGAGACATCTGATCTAACAAATCTGCGTTTAGTATCAAGGAAGAAGAGATTATTGATTTTAATATAGAAATCATGGCCAGGACTTCACTGAAAACCTCTTAATTAATACATTACCCAAAACCCATTTGACAAGTATCTGCTATCTTCAAGGACCTATAACCAATATTCCTGAATGACAGTGGTTTGTACTGAAGGGAGGATGTGTGCATATGAGTGGGGAATTAGGGGATGTCTTGAAATTGCTACCAAGGGGGATTCAAATCCATATACATCAGGTATTTTCTATAGATGAAATAATATTCCCTAGCCTATTTTTCCAATGTATATAAAAAATACCTGTAATACAAATTAATTTAAAAACAGTTCTGAACTCACCATAGCTTTTGACTACATATATACATATATACATTTTTTTTACGATTTTATTTGATAGAAAGCAGGACAGCGAGTGAGAAAGCACATGTGGGGGGAGGGGCAGAGGGAAAGGGAGAAGCAGAGCAGGGAGTCTGATGCGGTGCTCAATCCCAGGACCCTGAGATCATGACCTGAGCCGAAGGCAGACACTTAACCGACTGAGCCACCCAGGCTCAATATATAGTTGGTTTTTTTAAATTTGTTTTAAGATTTTTTCATTTATTCATTTGTGAGAGAGACAGAAAGAGCGCAACCAGGGGGAGAGGCAGAGGGAGAGGGAGAAGCAGACTCCCTGCTGAACTGGGGGCCAACATGGGGCTCGATCCTAGGACCCGGAGATCACAACCCGAGCCAATGGCAAAAATGCTCCAACATTTGAGCCACCAAGGCGCCCGAGACAATATGTTTTTCTTAACCAGAGGTTGAGAATCAGTCAGGGGTAGTACTCAACAGAAGATACCACAAAGATGTATTACTGCTTATTGATAACTTTTAATGTTATTTGAAAGGAAATCTGATTTTATCAGAGTATATTTATTTTTATTTGTATACACACTAAGAAATATATATATGCATATGCACAAGTACACACACGTACACGCACATACTAACATAGACCATGCTATATAAATACTATATAGATACACCAATACACTATAAAGTATTATTTATGATAAAGAACTTCCCCAATGTTTATTTTATTTTTTTACTACCTTCAATGAAGGATGGATTTTGTCCACAGGAAGTAAGAGAGGATTTCTTCGTTTTCGTTTTTCTATGGCAGATTGTGCATCAGCAATAGCCCATTTATCAATTGGATGAGGAAAGGTCTTTTGAACACGTTCCTGTTCAGATCACAGCAGTACTGTTGTTAATAGAAGTGTTCATAACTAGAAAATTCATACAAAACTAAATTTTATCATCTTTAATGCTAGCAGATAATAGTGACATAATATGTTCTGATTCCTGTAGTTAACTAATTTTTTTTTTAAAAAGGATAAACAGGACTCTCAAGATTTTTCCACATAATTCCCATGAGTAAAGAAAAAGGTGAACTTTATTTATTTTTTATTTTTTATTTTTTTTAAAGATTTTATTTATTTATTTGACAGAGATAGAGACAGCCAGAGAGAAAGGGAACACAAGCAGGGGGAGTGGGAGGAAGAAGCAGGCTCACAGCAGAGGAGCCTGACGTGGGGCTCAATCCCATAACGCTGGGATCACGCCCTGAGCCTGAAGGCAGACGCTTAACCGCTGTACCACCCAGGTGCCCCAAAAGGTGAACTTTAAACAGAAAGCTTTAAGCATAAGCATAATTAAGATGGAACGAGAACTAGGAAAAAGTAACATTAGGAGAGATTAAAACCGGCATGAAATACTCACCAGTGATTTTACAATAAAGTTCGTAGGGTTAAAAATCTTTACCTAGCAGAAGTTGTTAACTCATTATTAATAATTATTATGCAGTCACTCACCTTTTCCTAACCCTAGAGCTTGAAATACAGAGAAGAATTTTATTTTTTTTAAAGATTTTATTTACTTATTTGACAGAGACAGAGACAGCCAGCGAGAGAGGGAGCACAAGCAGGGGGAGTGGGAGAGGAAGAAGCAGGCTCCCAGCGGAGGAGCCTGACCTGGGGCTTGATCCCAGAACACTGGGATCAGGCCCTGAGCCGAAGACGCTTAACAACTGAGCCACCCAGGCGCCCCATGAATTTTAAAAAGAAGAGATGTCATGTACCTCTTTAAAGGATCAAGTAGGTAACAAAGCTAAGATTGGCTTAAGGAAATACATCTCTTGGTGAAAACAATCTAACCCTTTTAGGTTACTATTATGGTTCATCTAATCTAAAATTTAACCAGTGGTTGGCATGAATAATGAGAACTAAAGATAAGTGAATCAAACTCCAATTTTTAGTGAGACTTCCTGTTTTTTAAAATTATGTTCTCATCTTTTAGCATATTTAGCTATTGAGAAGTATGCTTTTTTTATACTTAATGTCTTAGAGCTGACAGTAGGGAAACAAATGCTTTAATTCCAAGAGTCCCTAAAAATCTTAATAGCTCAATTATTCCAAATTAAGATTTTCCTTCATACTGGAAGTTGTTGCTTTATTATACAAACAATTTTCAAAAGAAAGGTGATGTAAGCAGTATAGTACAAAAGCAATTTTTGAAAGCCGTACCAAAAGGTATTTCTAAAAACCTAAAAATACTCCCATATAACTGAGCGAAAACAAATATTTTAGCACTAATTCACACAATTTTTTAGAGGTGTGTCTGTGTATTAATCAAACAGTAAATATCCTTAAGGTTTTTACTAGTCCTTTATTGAAGGAGTATTTATATGCAGTACAATGCACAGACCTTAAGTGTACAATTCAATGTTTTGAAAAATGCTTACACCTGTGTAACCACCACTTTCATAAAGATATAGAATATTTTTATCATCTCACTCTCCACCCCTCATAGGCAGGCACCTTTCTGATTTCTATCACCATTAATTTTAGCTGTTTCTGAACTTCATATAAATGTATCATACCATATGTACTCTCTGAGGTCTGGCTTGTTTTGTTCTATAAAATGTCCATGGATTATAGCCACGTTATCACACATATCAATAGTTCATTCTTTCATTTTATTATGGAGTAGTATTCCATTTTATAAATTAACCACAATCTATTTATTCATTTTCTTGTTGATAGAAATTTGAGTTGTTACCAATTTTTGGCTATTATGAATACAACTGCTTGTACATTCATGCATAAGTCTCTTTGTGAACATATATTGTCGTTTCTCTAGGTTAAACACTTAGGAGTAAAACTGCTGGGTCACAGGCTAGATATACTGTATATTTAACTTTATAAGAAACTGCCAAACTATTTTCCAAAGCGATTATACCATTTTACACTCCCACTAGCAATGCGTAAGAGTTCTAGTTATGCTACATCGCATTTGGTGTTATTAGTCTTTAATCTTTCCCTTGAGAAGGGTGTGAAATGGTATCTCAATATGGTTTTAATGCCTATTTCCCTGTGACTTAGAGCTTGAAGGGGACCTGGCTGGCTCAGTGAGTGGAGCACGCGACTCTTGATCTCGGGTTGTGAGTTTGAGCCCCACGTTGGGTGTAGAAATTACTTAAAATGAAAGAAAGAAAAAAAAAAGAACTTGAGCACTTTTCATGTGCCTATTGATCAATACCATATCTTCTTTCTATGAAGTGTCTGTTCACGACTTTTGCCCATTTGGGGGAGGAAGGTGTCTTTTTATTATTGATTTGTAGGAGCTGCATTTTAGATACAAATCCTTTGTAAGGAACATATATCACAAACATTTTTCTCCTGGTTTGTGACTTAAACCTTTTTCATTTTCTCATTAATACTGTGTTTTGAGTCCTCTGTAAAAAAAAATTTGGTTAACCCCAGGTTAAGTAGATATTCTCCTGCATTCTTGTCTAAAACTTTATAGTTTCAGCTTTTATGCTTAAGACTATGATCCATCTTGAATTAATCCTTAGGTGAAATAGGTTTCAAGGGTTTTCCTCTCATAAATTTCTTCAGTTATTTTAGCACTTTTCTTGCTGAAACACTTTCCTTTCCCCATTGACTTGCCTTGGTACCTTTGTTGAACTCAGCACATATTCCACATATGATTTCAACGGTTTTAGTTTCCATCATGATTTAGAATAATATAGATTTAGATTAAAAAAATTAATTTGTACAATGGTTCAGTGACTTTTTGAAATATCAAAATAGTTTTTACCTCCACATCTTGAACAGTCCTTGGTTGAGCCATGCATAATTTATTAAGCAGCTGAAAAATCAGCTCTTCAATATAATAGAGAGACTCTTCATTAGCTGAGAGATTGGGATGTACTTGCTCCTGAACCTTTAAAAAAAAAAGTTCTCAGTTAAAGTACAGGCAAAAAATAACTATGACAGAACTCAGAGAATCTTATTTATAATTAACATTTTACTAGAATAGTTATTCAAATACAGACATAAGACAAAAAGTGGAGGGCAAACCCACCTCTAATTGTTGGTCTCTGTAAACTTTTCTTAACCCAGAAAGTAATAGAAAACTTAAATAGTCTAAGACCTACCTTTGTAAAAAAAAAAAAAAAACAAATAAACAAAAAACCCTACAGATTTTAATATAGAATATTTTAATTATCCAGTTCAAAATAGCTACTAATTTCCATTATGGTTTCCTCTCTGACCTTCAGAATTTAGAAGTATATTTCTTAATTTGTAAACATATGGTATTTTTTTTTAAGTTCTCTTTTTTACTGATTTCTTACTGATTTCTAGAATAATCTCATTGTGGTCAGAAAACATACTTTCTAGCAGTTCAATTTTTTGAAATTTTTTGAGACTTGCTTTTATAGCTCATTATACGGCTTCACTGACAAACATTTAAGAAAGAAACTGGAAGAAGAACAAAATAGACTTCCCAACTTATTGTGAGACTAGCCTTGATATAAAAATTCAAAAAAAGATGAAAATTATAAGCCATTTTTACTAATCAGCCTAGAAATAAAAGCCTAAGTAAAATATCAACTAAATTCAATAATACATTTAAAAAACAAGTGACCAACCAAGTGGGTTTATCCCAGGAATGTAAAGTTGATTTAATGTTGGAAAATCAAGCAAAGTAATTCACCTGGCTAACAGATGAAAAAAGAAAATTTAATATGATAATATCAATGATTTAGGGAAAAAAGGCATCTAAAAAACTCAACATTCATTCATAATAAAATCTCCTAGTGAACTTAATTTAGTAAAAGGATTATCTACCAAAAAAAAAAACACAAAAAACCTACAATAAACATCATAGTCAATGGTGAAATACTAGTGTGCATGAGCAGGGGGAAGGGCAGAGGGAGAGGAAGAGAGACTCTCAGGCAGACTCTGCACTGAGCGCGGAGCCTGAGGCAGGTTTAATTCCACAACCCTGAGATCATGACCTGAATTGAAATCAAGAGTCGGCCACTTAAACCAACATGCCCAGGCACCCCAAATTATTTTAATTCATAAAAAATAAAATTTTATTTCTGTGGAACACAACAAAGATGAAAAATAAAAATCTTAAATAATATCATTTACAATGGAATAAAAAACATGTACCTAGAAATACACCTTAACAAAAGAAGTACAAGACCCTTGGGGAGAAAACTATAGACTCTGAGAGGAATTAAAGATCCAAATAAATGAAATATAATAGCATGTTCATGAATTATCAGACTTAATATTGTAAAGATACCAATTCTCAAACTGATCCACAGAGTTAAAATCACAGTCAAAACAAAAAATTGTGTTTGCTGAAACTGACAAGATAATTTCAAAACTTATATGGAGGGGTTCCTGGGTGGCTCAGTCGGTTAAGTGTCTGCCTTTGGCTCAAGTCATGATCCCAGAGTCTTGGGATCGAGCCCCGCATCAGGCTCCCTGCTCAGCGGGGAGTCTGCTTCTCCCTCTCCCTCTGCTGTTCCCCCTGCTTGTGCTTGCTCTCTGTCAAACAAATAAAATCTTAAAAAAAAAAAGAACAAAAAAAATTATACGGAAATGCAAATGGCTAAGAAAATCAGCCACTTTTTAAAAGAAGTGAAAGTACTTGCTGCAATTGTTACTGGGATTTTATTACAAAGCCACAGTAAGAATGTGATAATGTTATAACGACAAACAGATGAATCGGACAGAAGAGAGAATATAAACAAGCCCATAAATATACAGACCCTTGATTTACAACAAAGGTGGTACTACAGGGTATGAGGATGAGGTCATGGGAAGTCGGGGAAGCATATAAATAGTGAACAACTGGATACCCATATGGAGAAGAATGAAACTCAACTCCGATTCACACTTTACACAAACAACAATTCTAGTTGGATATTTTAGAACTATTCCATAAAGACCTAATAAATTGTGAATATAAAACAAGATAGAGTCTTCATGACCTCGGGATAGGAAAGGATTTCCTAAACAAGACACAAAAATAACTATCCATAAAAGAAAGGACTGATAAACATAACTTTAAATTAAAAATTAAAACTTACATTCAAGACCTTTAAGGAAGTAAAAAGACAAGTTAGCACTGGAGAAGATTTATGTAACACATAAAACAAAAGGGCTCATATCCAGAACATATAAAGAACTCCTAGAAATTCAGCAGAAAAAAAAATGGTAAAAATCTCAATACAGGGTATCTGGCTGGCTCAACTGGTAGAGCATGCAACTCTTGATCTCACGGTTATGAGTTCAAGACCCATGCAGAGCACGGAGCCTACTTAAAAAAAAAAAAAAATCCCAACAGAAAAAACGGGCAAAAAAACCAAACCAGCACTTCACAAAAGAAATTCAAATGGCAAATAAGAACCCGAGCTCTTTGGTAATGAGAGAAGTGCAGATTAAACCACAATGAAAACGATTACCCACTCACGTCAGAGAGCAAAATTAAAAAGCCTGATAAAACCAAGCGTTAGTGATTATGTAGAACAATGGGACACTCAACACTCTGCCATTGGAGTGCAAAACAGCTCTACCATTTTATTTTTATATTTTATTTTTTTGGCTCACTTTAAACAATCTTTGCCATTATCTACTATAGTGCAAGATATGCAATACCCTATAATCAATAATATTGTGAAAACTTTGTATGTTAACAGATGGCAACTAACCGACTGCGGAGATCACTTCATAAAGTATATATACCTGAAACTAAGACAATAGTATATGTCAGTTATACTTCAATCTAAAACATCAAAAATTTAAAAAAGATATTCATACCCTAGAACCCAGCAACTCCACTGCTGGAGATACACACATCTATTTAGAGCTATGCAGCAGACACTAGCCACATACGGCTACTGAGCACCTAAAATGTACCTCTACTGAAATAAAATGGGCTTTAAGTGTAAAATACATGCCAGATATCAAAGATTTAGTATTAAAAAAGTATGTCAAATATCTCAATGTTTATATTGATTATATGCTAAAATGATTAGATTTAGGTTAAATAAAATATATTATTAAAATCGATTTCATAAGTTTCTTCTTACTCTTTTAATGTGGCTATGAGAAAATTTAAAATTACATATGTGACTTACATTATGTATCTATTAGACAGCACTGCTCTAGAGAAATAAACACACAGGTTTACTAAAAGACATGTACAAGAAGGCTCCTACGTAACATTATTACTTGGTGATACCTCCCAACTAGAAACTCAAGTATCTATTAAGAGTGGAATAAATTGTAGCATATTCATACAATGTAATACAGGAAGAAAAATAAAATGTGGCTATAATTTGGAAATAACGTTGGCAGAAAGAAGCCAGATAAGAAGAATACATATGATGGAATTCCACTTCAAGATCAGACAAAATTAAGCTGTAAGGTTTAGGGACACATGTTTAAATGGTAAAACTATAAAAGAAAAAGGAAGGCAGTGATTACCACAAAAGTGGTTACCTTCTGGAGATTTCTATTGAGAAAAATGCTGAATAAGTGTTCCTTAAATTGTATATTTATGTTTTATGCATTTTTTAACTTTTTTTATGCATTTTTACTTTTTTACTTTACTACTTCACCATAAATAAGTTTAAAAAGTTGGAGAATCATCTAGCAAACAGAAAATCGAAGGATAAAATTACAATAAAATAAGTCAAAAGGGCCCTCCTAATCCCCACCTAATAAATGAGGTTAAAATGTCAGAACCCAGGAGACAAAGAGAATACCCTACAAGCTTAGGGTGACGGGAAGAAGTGGGTCATATACAAAGTAGACATTGGACTAGTTCCAGACTTCAACCATAACACTAGAAGCTAGAAGACAGATTTCCAACTTAGAATAAGATCCTAACAAACTATTAATAAAATGTCATGGTAAAATGAAGACATGCTTAGACATAACAGGTCAAAAATTTTTATCTCCCATGCACCCTTTCTCAGTAAGCTTTTATAGTTTGTACCACAGTAAAACAAGAGTATAAATCAAGAGAAAAATATGGTATATAAGGAATGAAGGAATCGATACAGAAAAAAAGGCCAAAGGAGTACCCAGGATAAAGTGAAGGGAAATTATGAGAGATGTACAACAGCCATAAGGTCACCAGTCCAGACTAAAGATCAGAAGACTCTGGGAGAAACTGTCTCAAGAAGATGAAATTGATGGGTGCCTGGCTGGCTCAGATGAAGATCTTGCAACTTTTTTTTTTTTTTTAACAATTTCTCAATTTATTTTAGAGAGACAGGGAGAGCATGAGCAGGAGGGGCAGAGGAGAGGGAGAGAGAATTTCAAGCTGACTCTGCACTGAGCACAGAGCCCACAGGAGGCTTGATCTCACAACCCTGATCTCATGCGCCCCAACCACGTGACTCTGGATCTCATAAGGGTCATGAGTTCAAGCCCCACATTGGATGTAGAGACTACTAAAACAAATAAATAAAAACTTTAAAAAAGATTAAATTGATAAGAGCACCTGAAGGATCTAAAAATCTTTTTTCTTTTACTTGATAAGAATTTTTTTTTTTAAAGATTTTATTGATTTATTCGACATTGATAGAGACAGCCAGCGAGAGAGGGAACACAGGCAGGGGGAGTGGGAGAGGAAGAAGCAGGCTCATAGCAGAGGAGCCTGATGTGGGGCTCGATCCCAGAACGCTGGGATCACGCCCTGAGCCGAAGGCAGACGCTTAACCGCCGTGCCACCCAGGCGCCCCGATAAGAATTTTTTTTATTATTTACATATAATGTATTGTTTCAGGGGTACAGGTCTGTGATTGATCAGTCTTACACAATACACAGCGCTCACCACAACACATACCCTCCCTCAATGTCCATCAGCCAGCCACCTGCTACCTCCCACTCTCCTCCCCTCCAGCAATCCTCAGTTTGTTTCCTGAGATTAAGAGTCTCTTATGGTTTGTCTGGATCTAAAAATCTTAAGAGGCTATTCAGACAACTGGTAGAGAGTTTGAGCTTGAATTAGTAGGTACGTAGAAAACTACACAAACAAAAAAACAAGACAATTACTAATTCCAGTAAAAATAAAAGGTTAGGTAGGAAAGAAAAAGTGGTTTACCTATAACAGCATTTACAGTCATAATAATGTAAACTTTGAATACTAATCCAAACAAAACTAAGATATAACCAAGCGTGGGGGGTGAGGCAGGAAGTATGTATGTATGATAAAGTGTGTATGGTTGCAGGGAGGAAATATATATGTGTATTAAAGAATATTAGGGGTGCCTGGGTGGCTCAGCAAGTTAAGCACCAACTGTTGATTTCAGCTCAGGTCATACTCTCAGGGTTGTGAGATCAAGCCCCACTTGGGCTCCAGGCTCAGTGAGGCATCTGCTTAAGATTCTCTCTCTCTCTCTGTCTCTCCCCCAGCTTGTGTACTCTCTCTCAAATAAATAAAATCTTAAAAAAAAACAAAAATCAAGAAATAGCAAATTTTTTCCTTAAAGATACAGAACAATGAAATGAATCGCTTTGAAAAGCTAGAAGTGACTGTCTCTGGAAAGCAGAAAATTTTGTGAATGGGAAGAGGTACTGCTATTTTTCTTATAAGCCTTATAAAGTTAGTTATCTTTTTATTTGCAGGAATAATTTTGATAAAATACAAACTAACTTACAAAGAAACATAATCAGAACTGGGGAAGTGGGAAAATGGAGAATACATAAAACTAGAGATAACAAATATTACTTTTTTAAGGACTCTGGAAAAGAAGAGTTTAAAGTTAAGCAATTAGATATTTATAAAGAACCAACATCCAAAAAGCCAGGCTTTATAATATTTCTTTATAAATTCAAAATAGGTTTTGGGAAAACAAATATTTTCTCTTACACCCTGCACTTCTTTAATACAAGAAGAAACTTAATTACATCTTACCATATATTTCTATTAGATCAATAGAATTAAAAGACTCTTCTTTTCTAATTAAAAAAAAAAGCATTTACAATGTAAGTTTAGCAATGGCATTCATAAGGCTGTTTCTTATAACATCCTTCCATAAAAGCCAAGTGCCTTACTCAGTGAAAGTGATTGTGCATGAGAATTAAGATAACGTCTAATTGGAATGGATTTTTTTTCCTACGATTATGATTTTGGTAAATAACCTGCAACGCAACTTTAACACTGAGCATCAAAATTCCTTATGCCAAATTTCTTAAAGTAACTGTAAATATGAAAAGTCATAAAAACAAATATATATTAAAATCCCACACATGAGTACTAATAGGACATCAAGTTGACAATGAAAGATACCCATACTTTGTACTTGCACAGTATTTACTATCTCAGCACCCTAAGAGACAGTAAACAAAATTACCACATCAGAACTCACCTATCATATTTTTCTGAAAGACTAGTCAGAAAAAGAGCAATTAAAATAATTTTCAGTCTTTAACAGTAGATTAACAAGTCAGACCTGTATTTTAGTTACACCATATTTTCAAATTGCCAGAAGGTATTTCCTTACACATACACTGTAAAAAGAATAGTCATGACACTATATATAGATCCATGTATAAACACATATAAAAACATTAAACTTTAAATTATTCTCTATCCAGACAAACACGAGATTTGACAAGTTTCAGAAGTGTTATTTCCTAATTTATATTTTTCAGTTCTTCATAGTCACAATCAAAAAAAAAAAATCTTGCTAGTGCATTTGTTTAATCAATTAACATTTGAGTTTTTGGTACAATGTAGAAATAAATCCCTCTAGCTACACAGTATGACATTTATTTATGCCAAATTGTTCATTCCATTGTCAAGATTTTTGCAAGGATGCAAATATCTCAAACATTAATTAAGAATACTAGAAGCTTTTTAGTTGGTATAAAAGAGTTAAAATTCAATTTGAAAAGAAAAAGCAAATTTCATTCTAAAAATATACACAAACAGCTACAAAATATTGCTAACAGAAACTTCAAAAGACCTATGTAAATAAAAAGATAAACTTTATGAACTGGAAGACTCATCATAATAACTAAATAATGTCATAAAGATGTCAGTTCTTCTTAAACGAACTACAGATTCACACAATCCCAATAAAAATTCCAGCAGGTTTTTGTGTATAAAATGATACCCTGATTTTAAAATTCTTACAGAAATACAAAGGCCCTAGAATAACCAAAACAACTCTGAAAAACAGCAAAGTTGGAGAGCTAAAACTACCTGATTTCAAGAATTTTTATAAAGCTACAATAATCAAAATAGTATGATATTGTTGTAAAGACAGGCAAAAAGGTCAATAAAACAGAATAAAGAATCCAGAAATAAAGCCATACATAAATAGATGAATAACTTTTTTTTTTTAAGATTTTATTTTTAAGTAATCTCTACACCCAATGTGGGGCTCAAACTCACAACCCTGAGATGAAGAGTCACACGCTCTTCCAAGTGAGCCAGCCAGGTGCCCCTAGATGAATGATTTTTGATTCAGGCACAAAGCAAAGGAGAAAACTTATCAAACTATACATTTTAAATATTTATGTCAATAAACAGTGGTGGAACAACAGATATACATATGCAAAAAACATAACATATATAAAACTATCTCAGGATGCCTGGGTGTCTCCATCAGTTAAGCGTCTGCCTTCGGATCAGGTCGTGATCCTGGAGTCCCAGGATGGAGCCCCATGTCTGGCTCCCTGCTCAGCAAGGAGTCTGCTTCTCCCTTTCCCTCTGCTCCTCCCACTGTTCGTGCTCTTGCTTGCTCTCTCAAATAAATAAATAAAATTTAAATAAATAAATAACTCATCATATGTAAAAATTGACTCAACTAGATCGTAGATCTAAATATAAAACCTAAAACTATAAAGCTTCTAGGAGAAAAAAACAGAAAATTTTTATAACTCTCAGTTAACCGAAGTTTTCCTAAATATGACACTAAAAGCATAGTCTCTAAAAAAGCAAATGGATAAACTGGACTTCCTAAAAACTTAAAACTTTTGCTCTTTAAAAGATAATATTAAGAAAATGACATGCAGAAGAATGAAAGTGGACCATTTCCTTATACCATACACAAAAATAGACTCAAATAAAGAAGAGGTGGTAAATGTATACAA
The DNA here is from genome assembly GCF_002007445.2 of Ailuropoda melanoleuca. NCBI lineage: Eukaryota > Metazoa > Chordata > Mammalia > Carnivora > Ursidae > Ailuropoda > Ailuropoda melanoleuca. The sequence goes on from NC_048237.1 coordinate 25,495,957, forward strand.
TGGAATGTTACGCAGCCATCAAACAAATGAAACTTTGCCACTTACAAGGACATGGATGGAACTAGAGGGCATTATGCTAAGCGAAATAAGTCAATCAGAGAAAGACAATTATCATATAATCTCAATGATATGTGAAACTTAAGAAACAAAACAGGATCATAGGGGAAGAGAGGAAAAAATAGGATGAAACCAGAGAGGGAGACAAATCATAAAAGACTCTTATTCATAGGAAACAAACTGAGGGTTGCTGGAGTGGAGGGGGTAGAAGGATGGGGTAACTGGATGATGGACACTGGGGAGGGTATGTGCTGTAATCAGCACTGGGTATTATATAAGACTGATGAATCACAAACCTGTACCTCTGAAACCAATAATACATTATATGTTAATTTAAAAAAAAATGAAAAAAGAAGCTACAGACCAGAAGAAAATCTCTGTAGAGCATATATCTGATAAAGGATTTGTATTCAGACATATAAAGAATTCTCAAAACTTAATAATTCAAAATAACTCAATAAAAATGGGCAAAAGATCTGAACACTTCACCAAGGAAAATATATGCATGGTAAATAACATGAAAGATGTTCAACATTATTAATCACTGGGGAAATGCAAATTAAATCCATAAGAATATACCAGGACACACCTATTACAATGGCTAAAGTTATAAATATCAAATGTAGACAGGAAGAACTGAAACTCTCATGCTTCATAGTGAGTTAGAAAACTGTACAATGGTTTGAATGGGAAAATTTGATATTTACTTAAAAAGTTAAACATACACCTCCTATCTAATCCAGCCACTATTTGGTAATTACCCAAGAAAAAAAGGAAATATATGTCCATACAAAGACTTGTACACAAATATTCACAGAAGTTTTATTTGTAATAGCCAAGATCTGAAAACCAAAGGCACATTAATAAACTGTGGTATAGCCACACAATGGAATATTACTGAGCAATAAAAAGGAGTGAACTATTAATATATGAAGAAAAATGGATGAATCTCAAAATAATTATGCTGAGTTAAAGAAGCCAGGAAAAAAGAGTATATATTGTATGATTCCATTACACAAAACTCTAGAAAATGCAATCTATAGTAATGGAAAGCTGATCAGGAATTGCTTGGGTGTAAGAAATGGGGAGGGAGGGAAGGAGAATTAAAGAGAAATCAGTGTCAAAAGGAAATTATAGGACTGAAAGATATATTCAATATTTTTATTGTGATGGCTTCACCAAAATATACATACATAAAAACTTATCAAACTGTATACTTTCAATATGTGCAGTTTATGTCAATTATACTCCCAATAAAGTTTTAAAAAATAATATAAAGTATAATATTCTAAGGCAGCAATTTTTTTAAAAGATTTTATTTATTTATTTGAGAGACAGAGCACAAGCCATGGGGAGAGGCAGAGGGAGAAACAGGCTTCCCACTGAGAAAGGAGCCTGATGTGGGACTCGATCCCGGGACCATGACCTGAGGTGAGGGCAGACACTTAACCGACTGAGCCACGCAGGCGCCCTAAGGTAGCAATTTTCTTACTAGGGTGTCTAATGAAGAATTAAAAGCACAGCTGCATACTATCAACTCTTCAAGGTCAGAATCATTTCTTATGTTTTTGGTTTTCTCCCATTTCCCCACCCTTTAATTTCTAACACACAGGTAACCTAGTGCCATGCTTTGTATAAGGAAAGCACTCAGTAAGTACTTGTTCAATAAATAAATTCATGGTATCAAACAGATTTCTGGGGATGGGGAAAAACTGAGAACTCCATAAAATTTGCTTTTATTTCACTGGATACGTACCAGGAGACTCAGTTATCCCATGTAACATTAAACACCAGAGGAGATTTCCACTATTCTCCTCTATTCCCACTGTCTTTTAATATTCACTTCTCATTTAGATTCAGCGCTCTTAATTAGGAACTTTCTTAAGGGGTTTTCCATGTAAGTTTATTTAAGAAGGAGGTAAGTACAGGCCAAGAATCTCACTCTATTTAGCTTAATATTAGGTGGGGGTTTACCATAAAATAATCAAAACAAGTGGAGGAGACTATTAGCGGAGGCCAAAATTTTTGTCATTAAAATTGTCCTTGAATGGAATGAAATGGCACATGATCTGTAAGTACATTCCCATACAGGCTGGCCATTAGCCTGCAGAGCCAAGAAACTGCAGGCTAGATCAATGTTCCCAACTTGTTCCAGTGGCAAAGCATAAGGAAGTCACACTGCTCTTGGCAGAATATGAAAATAGTAAGAGACTAATATTATCTCAGAGAGAATAGGAGCAATAGTAGTAAAAATGACTAGAAAGCTGAAAAACATAGGCACACATTTGTAAAGAAAAACAAAAAGTATCATAAACTCTTTTCCTTGTAAAGCCTATCTCTTGTTCATTTGTTTTACAATCTTCTATTACTCACTAGCAAGTAAACAGCAGCAGGCACCACACCATAGACTTAAGAAAAACTTATGAGTGAAAAATAAAATTGAAATTGAAAAAAAAATTAATATTGGCTTTTCTCCCCTGTGAACTAGGAAAAGATCACTACTTTAAATAGGCTTTATTCAAAATTTAAGACTCCCTGGGCCAAATACCTACTTCCTTCAGCATACGACCAAAAGTACCATTATATACTCTTTCTTAAAGAAGATCTGATACAGGGGTGCCTGGGTGGCTCAGTCAGTTAAGTGTCTCACTCTTGATTATTGGCTCAGATCATTTTTTCAGGGTCGTGGGACCGAGCCCACATCAGGCTCCCCTCAGTGGGGAATCTGCCTGAGAGTCTCTCCCCCTCTCCCTCTGCCCCTCCCACCACTCACACGCATGTGCTCTCACTTACTCGCTCTCTCAAATAAATAAAGAAATGTTTAAAAAATAAAAAAAGATCATCTGCCTGACAAGGTACCTGCACTCAAGGAGAAAACAGGTTCTCCTTTCCCACCTCTTCTTCCCAACTGTCCTCCTCCCACTTTGCTGAAGAAAGGCAGAAGGCAGATGTCTTACTCTGATCTCACTATGGTGTGCTGCCCTGGGGGCAATAAAAAAATAATATATTCTTGGACACTAAACAAAGAGACAGTTACAAATATTTTTTATTTAAGTACTTGCTTCTTCCATCCCCTAGCCTACTATCAAAAGCCACAGCCTTACTAAGGAGAAAAACTATGGGGAAAAAAAAAAAAAAAGCATCTTTAAGAAATACTAAAAGGCAGGTAGGTGCCTGGGTGGGTCAGTCGGTTAAGCGTCTGCCTTCAGCTCAGGTCACGATCCCAGGGTCTTGGGATGAATCCTGCTCCCTGCTCAGCAGGGAGTCTGCTTTTCCCTCTACCCCTCCCACCCTGCTTGTGATCTCACTCTCTCTCAAATAAATAAATAAAATCTTAAAAAAAAAATACTAGGGGCGCCTGGGTGGCTCAGTTGTTAAGCATCTGCCTTCAGCTCAGGGCGTGATCCCAGAGTCCTGGGATCGAGCCCCACATCAGGCTCCTCCGCTGGGAGCCTGCTTCTCCCTCTCCCACTCTCCCTGCTTGTGTTCCCTCTCTCGCTGGCTGTCTCTCTCTGTCAAATAATTAAATAAAATCTTTAAAAAAATTTAAAAAAATACTAAAAGGCAACATTACTTTATTTCACTCAAGAGAAAAAATTCAAAGCAAGTTTTCACACCTTAACTATTTTTCTGTATTACAATTAGAATTCAGAAGTGAGATGGTTGGCATGTGACATTTATTAACACATTCATTTGAACTGAAAAATTAAGTCAGACCTTGTCTCAAATAAGATAAATATGATGAGGCTGGTTGGCTTGACAATTAAAGCTAACCTTACCAATTTGGTTATGTGGTGGATATTTTACATTAAATGAATGAGTATGGTAGGCAGAATTCTAAGGTGACCCCTAGGAATCCCACCCCTTGATATATGTGCTCTGCGTACTCCTTTTGAGTGTGGGCAGGACTTGTGAATATGATGGGATATCACTCCTATGATCAAGTTACCATATAAGGCAAAAGAGGCTAAGGTCCATAATCAGTTGACTCTGAGTTAATTTAAAGATTATCATCCTGGGTAGGCCTGACCAAAATCAGGTGAGTCCTTTAAAAGAGGTCCAGAAGTATGAGATAAGAAACAGCAGATGCATTTCTGTTGGCCTTGAAGAAGCAAACTGACATGTTATAGGGAGGGTCATGTGCCAAGGAATGGCAGCAGCCTCTAGGAGCCGAGGGTCTCAGACATACAACTGCAAGCAAATGAATTCTGCCAATAACTACGTGAGCTTGGAAGAAGACCCCAAGCCTCAGATGAAACTGCAGCCCCAGCCAAAACCTTGACTGGGACCTTAAGAGGAGAACCCAGCCAACCTCTGCCTTTTAATTTATAGAAACTGTGAGACAATAAATTTGTGTTGTATTAAGCCCCTAAAGCTTGTAATAATTTGTTAAGGAGCAATAGAAAATGAATACAATGAACTAGATATATAGCTCTAAGGATTCAATGAAAATATGTTTAAAGAATATGATAAGGTGAAATACATGTTATTAATAAATATCATTATAGCTAAAGTGTACTAAAGTTAATACTGTTTTCACTTTCCCAAACTTTCTTGGATATATTGGACTAAACAAAGTATCTCTAAGCAAAAAAGCAACAGTTATAATTATTAGTCTTTTGGCATGTCCTGGAAAAGCTAGAAAATGAAAAAGTGAATAGCTCTAAAGACCAGGCAACAAATCACTCTGCAAGTCAGGTGGTTTCCAACTTTTTACTTTATTTTTTCCCATGAATTTTATTTTTATTTTATTTCTTATTTAAGATTTTATGTATTTATTTAACAGAGAAAGAGCACAAGCAGGGGGAGCAGCAGAGGGAGAGGGAGAAGCAGGTTCCCCTACTGAGTAGGGAGCCCGATGCAGGGCTCGATCCCAGAACCCTGGGATCATGACCTGAGCCGAAGGCAGACTCTTAACCAGATGAACCACCCAGACGCCCCTCAACTTTTTACTTTAAACAAAACTGCAGGAGAACCTAAATAAGTTATTGGCTGATACATCATTAAGACTAACTTTTTAATAGATAACAATATAACTTTTGGCAAAGAATTGGAATAAAGTTTAAAAAATGAGCTTGGTTCTTGTACATTTTTCTTCTATTTATGTTAACAAGGGTTTTACTACAGAAATGGGAAACAGGAATAGAACTGATACTGAACTGTGATTCACTCCTGCAAGACTATCTCATTCTAGCAGTAACAGTCATCCATGAAACACGCACTAATTTAAAAACAATGTAAACAGCTACATAGATGTCCCTGAATAATGCTTATTCAATAAAGCTTTATAATTACTAATTTTTCAAAATCCATGACATGCATGTTCTTTTGATCAACTATGTCTTACTAGCAATTCACCCTAAAAGAAAGATTTTTTGAAGATTTTATTTATTTATTTGGGAGAGAGAAGAGAGTGAGGATGAGAGAGGGCGCATGTGAACATGGGGGGGATGAGGGAGGGGCAGAGGGGGAGGGAATAATAGACTCCCTGATGAGCAGGGAGCCTGAGGTAGGACTCAATCCCAGGACTCCAGAATCACAACCTGAGCAGAAGGCAGACGCTTAACCGACTGAGCCACCCAGGCACCCTAAGAACGATTTTGATGCTTCATGGTCAATTGAAGAAAATTTTTTTTTTTAAGATTTTATTTATTTATTTGACAGAGAGCACAAGCCTGGGGAGCAGCAGAGGGAGAGGAGAAAGCAGGCTCTCTGCTGAGCAGGGAGCGTGATTTGGGGCTTGATCCCAGAGCCCTGGAATCATGACTTGAGCTGAAGGCAGATGCTTAACTGACTGAGCCACCCAGACACCCTGAAGAAATTTTTAAAAATTCAATATACAGCACTTTTGTTAAGGAAAGTGTAAATATAAACGAGGGATCAAAGACTTTTAAGCATAAACATATTATATTAAAATATAATTATGCAGGAAGTACAATGAAAAGTTCACAGAGAAAAAAGAATAATGTAAAATTTCCAACTGTTAAAAAAGCGCTTTGTCCCATTTGCAACAAGGAGGAAGCTAGAAAGTATAATGCTAAGTAAAATAAGTCAGAGAAAGACAAATAGCATAAGATTTCTCTCATATGTGGAATTTAAGAAATAAAACAAATGAGCAAAGGGGAAAAAAAAGAGAGAAACCAAGAAACAGATACTTTTTTTTTTTTTTAGGATTTTATTTCTTTATTTGACAGAGGATTTTATTTCTTTATTTGACAGAGAGAGCACAAGCAGCGGGAGAAGCAGCAGAGGGACAGGGAGAAGTGGGCTCCCATGCTGAGCAGGGAGCCTGATGCGGGGCTCGATCACGGACCCCAGGATCATGACCTGAGCTGAAGGCAGACGCCTTACCCACTGAGCCACTCAGGCTCCCCAAGAAACGGATTCTTAATTATAGAGAACAAACTGATGGTTACCAGACAGGAGAAAGATGGGGGAGATGGGTGAAACAGGTGATGGGGATTAAGGAGTGCTCTTGCCATCACGAGCACCAGATGATATATGGAATTGTTGAATCACTATATTGTACACCTTAAACTAATATAACACCGTATGTTAACTGGAATTAAAATAAAAATGTTTAAAAAAACACTTTGTCATGTATATTTTAAAAGGATCAATGGTGGATATCAACATGCTATGGTATTTAGATTTCACTGGATATATTTAAAAGACTGATGGGGCGCCTGGGTGGCTCAATCCGTTAAGTGTCTGCCTTTGGCTCAGGTCATGATCCCAGAGCCCCAGGATCAAGCTGGGATCAAGCTGCCAAGTCAGGTTCCCTGCTCAGCGGGGAGTCTGCTTCTCCCTCTGACCCTCCCCCTACTCGAGCTCTCTCTCACTCTCTCTCCCTAATAAATAAATAAAATCTTTAAAAAAAAGAGAGAGACTGATGGAACTTTTATTTTATAACACCAGTATTTAGAACACATATAAAATTGTATCTTCAGGAACTATTTGAACTTGAAGATGAAAATTTTTAGATGTCAACATAAAAATATGCAATTAAAAAATTCTTTTGGGTATACAGAGCAAAAAAAGTAGAAAAAGGCAAACAAAAAAACCCCATCTAATTTAGGAGGAAGAATCAAGACTCAAAGTTGATGAGATTTGAACCTGATGTGAGATGGAAGGGAAGGGTGATGACCAGGTTGAAAACTGAGTATTATCATTTATACTGGAGGTTTTGGACGATGATAATAAGCTTGCACTGGGTTATGTTGTGAACATCTACACAGGAACGTCTAGGAAGCAAGGGATGTAATGGTTTTAAATAGGCTCCAAGAGGAGTCCTCTTCAAGATGATATTTGTCTGAAGACCAAAAGGTACAAGGACCAGTCATGTTTTTAATCCGCAGGAAGGTTGTTCTAGGCAGAAGAAACAGCAAGTACAAAAGCCCTGAGATTAGAATATGTCTACACATTAGAATGTGTCTGTGGGTACTAGGAAGCCACTGTGGGGAAGAAGCAGGGCAATAAAGGGAGAGAAGTAAATGAAGTCAGAGACGTAAAGTCAACAGGCGTTATCAGAGTACAGTAACCTATTGAGAGGACTTTTATTCCAAGAAGCAATGACAGTTTTGAACAAAGGAATGATGAGATCTCACTTACCTCTGCTGTGTTGAGAAAAGACTGCATGGGGCAAGGGCAGAAGAGAGGAGACCAGTTATAGGCTGTTTTAACATTCCAAGAGATTGGTGACGGCAGAGTACAGCCACAGTTTTTACAGCCACAGTTTTTTTTTTTTTTAAAGATTTTATTTATTTATTTGACAGAGATAGAGACAGTCAGTGAGAGAGGGGACACAAGCAGGGGGAGTGGGAGAGGAAGAAGCAGGCTCCCAGCAGAGGAGCCTGACGTGGGGCCTCGATCCCGTAACGCCGGGATCACGCCCTGAGCCGAAGGCAGACGCTTAACCGCTGTGCCACCCAGGCGCCCCTACAGCCACAGTTTTTAAACTAGAGGGAAACGATCTGCTGCCAGATTAGACAAATTCCAAAGATAGGATTCAAGAATAACTCCAGACTTTTATTTGGAGCAACTAGAAGGAGGGAGTAGCTAGCCATTTACTGATACAAGAAACACTACGAAAGGAGCAGGTTTTGCGGGGAAGAGAAGGAGCTCAGTATTGGATGAGATGCCTGTCACACATCTATGTGGAAATATCAAGAAAGAAGTTGGTTACCGAAGCTCAGGAGAGAGGTCTGAGCCAGAAATAAAAATATGGAAATCATCAGATACGGATGACATGTGAAGCCATGAGGCTGGATGGGATCTACAAGTGACTATAAATAGAAACAGAAATCCAAAAACTAAGCTCTGGGGAGGTCGGGATGATGTAGTTTGGGGAGAAGAGGAGGAATCAACAAAGGAGAGGACTGAATAATAGCCAGAGGGAGAAAACGTGCAGAGGCTGGTGGCCTGGAAGCCAAACCAGAAAGAATTTCAACAAAGTTGAGGAGTTCAACTGCCAAATGTTGCTAATGGGTAGGTTAAGAAAGAATTAGAAAGTGCTATGTAAAGTAAGAGGTAATGTTTGAGTTCACAAAGTGATTTAATGAAGAAAACAGGGAGAATGAAAACTTTACTTGGAAGAGACAATACTAGTGCTCATATCTAGATTTTGATGTTATTTTCATTGCGTTGCTTTATTTCTATACATTAAAACGTGAAGTGTATAACATGTTACACCTTTCAAAGGCTTTCTACTATCATATGTTCTTACGTAAAAGAAGAAGAGTTTTACCTTGTTAATTTTTAAAGTGACTACATGAGATAATGCTAAATCCATTAGTTCCATTAAAATTCCTTCCTGATTCAAACATGCAGGCTAACAGACAATATAATCAAACTACTGTTCCCTTGAAAGAGAGACCATGGTTAATATAAAAGACATATACTTGATTTATGTCAAGTGGTAACACAGGTAATGCTTTGGACAGTCAGCATAAAGCACTTTAATGGAATAGTATAGCTCCAAATATACCATACCAAAATTAAACTGAAAATAGAGGACAGCTACTAAATCATGGCTGACAGGGAGCTAAATGCAGCAAGTTAAAATGCATTCCTAATGCTCATTCAGTTCTGGCTGAACCCCCTGGGTCAGTTTGGGTCATTATTAGTTTGGAATAATTCCAAATGACTCCCTGGAGTTCTACTGTTATAGTCAGTGGCTTTAGGAAATCCAGAACAGGCCTGACGTCACACACACAGAAAAAAATCATAGGATATCCTATTCATTTCTAGCTTTTGATTGGAGTGATCTTTTAAAAAAGCAATTTTGATCAAGTTAATCTAATTATTTTGTTACATTAGTAACACTACAGGGCTTCCTACTCTCAGGCAGAAACCTAAACCTGGTCTACCAACTAACCTCTTCTTTTCACTTGGTCTTAGTTCTTTAAAACAAGTCATGTTCCTACCTTTCACTCAGCCTCAAATCCTTTCTCCCCCCTTTCTTTGTCTTGTTAATTCCTATTGATCTTTCAGATAATTATTCTTTATTGTCTGTCCTTCCCAGGTCTCTCCCACACATTCAGAACAGAAGCTTTATGGGAGCAGAGGCCTTACTACGACGTCAGTGTCAAGAGTAGTGCAGGGCACCCATGAGGCATTCAATAAATATTTGAATATATCCTCCAAACTCAACACAAATGTTACTTCCCTAGAGAAGCCTTCCTTGACCCTCTTGTGTCAGTGACACCAATTTTATTTTCTCAAAGCACCCTATACTTTTCTTCTGGGCCCTAGAAAGATCCAGAGCAGTCTTCTAAAATGGCCCCAAGAGACAGTACAAAGGCAGAAACACTAGAATCTTTCAGAGCTCACAAAAGCATTTCTAAACCAAAACCTCCTACCCTCTTCTTCCTTTGCCATAGACTGCTATTTAATTAACTAGACGCTGTCTCATTACCTCTACATTCTAGACAGATATGTAAGAGCACACTGCAATGTTTGGGGTGGGGAGCTCATATTTAACCTGAATTAAATTAGAGTCAGGAACAATTCAACCAATTCTTTCTAATTCTCTATGACATTTTTAACTACAGATAGAAAGACAACAGACGTTTTCTTTTCCATGTTTAGCCTGGTGAAGAACACCCGACAGAAAAGGCATTTACGAGGGAAATAACCGGGACTAAAAAACGTGATACGATAATTTTAAGGCATGTTTCCCATACATAGAGTGCTTACACTGATTTTTTCAGCATACAATCAATAGCACGTACACAAAGTAAGTACCAAAGGCATTTCAAAGACACAGATAATAAGCTGCTTTTACAAGTGTATCCCGCACTCTTTTTTCCTCTAAAGTAATATGAGAGCTTCAATCTTCATGGGGAGTAGTGGTGAAGGCATTTATGTTTCTGGCTTTTTAGGGAAGATACAAAATTTAGCAGTAATGTTAACAATCCATGTATTATCCATTAGTAATGCCATTTCCCTCTGCTTTACCGTTTGTAGTTCTAAAATGCTCTACCTGCAGTTGTTTTAAAAGTTAAAAAAACATCAAAAAGTTAAAGAACCAAAACAAGACAAAAAGTTAAAGAACACATTTTTATTTCCAAAATTATTTTTCCATAAATCTATTTTTCAATGTGTTTCTATGTAGTGAAATAAATATTTGATGTGGGTTTAAAAAATCCCGTGTTTTCAGGATCAACAATGGCAACTTCACCATATCATCTGATTTTCATAAAAATTAGCCAACACTTGAAAATAAGCAAGAGATTACTAGGTATCCTTCAGTACAATGCTGTGCTCAAACCTTTGAATATTCTATTGACAGGGCTAATTTACAAATCTGTAAGATTAACATTGAGATTTTTGTCTCGTACAGATGCAAATAATTTCAAAGCAGTGGAAAAGACAATTCAAAACTTACTGTTTATGTTCCTATAGGATATTAACTAATTTTGTATCTAACCCAACAATATTATCTTAATGTTACTTTATTAAATTGTCTATAAATACCTACCTCCTCAAATTTTCATATGAAGTAGCTTTAACATTAACTTATGAGTTCCCCTATTAGGTAATAAGTTGAATCGAAATCACTGACACATGTTCATTTATATTTGAATGAGTCATGAGTTTACCTTTCAGAAAATTATACTTTTAAGTTTTAGAGGTTCCACCGCGATGCCCAAGTAGAATCTGATAGAGCCAATTAAACTACATTACTCTTTTCACATACACACACACAGAAATTCCTTACATAACTCTGAGCTCCTAATTGCTAGCTAGCTATCGCATTTATATAAACCAAAACCAAAAAGTTTAGAATGTTCAGTGTCGATGGTAAACACCTTTAGAGCATGGCCCCTGCTTTTACTCATCTTTGTAATCTTAGTTTCAGCATGGTGCCAAGTACCTAAAATGTGTTCAATAAATGTTAATGTCAATGATGCTTCAATTTAAAAAGTACAGGTATAAACATAAAGTGCAGGAAAAAAAGAAAAAAAAGTTAAATGAAGTATTCCAAGTATTCTACATGTTCAATGGAGGAAAAAGCTGGACGAGAAAAATCCTAGTCGTCCAATCCTACTGCTACTACTACTAATCCTAGTAGTCTTTGCAACTATCTGTTAGCTGGAGGAAGGAAGCAAGCCAAGTTCCAAACGCTTTGGATGTAAAAACAGAGCCTCCCTCGAAATGGCAGGATATCTCATTGTATAAAGGTATGGCTGGCAGGTACATACCAGAATGTAACACATCCCATAAGGGAATAGTGAACCTTGAGCTCCTTATGAGCAATAACTCTTAGCAGGCACCATAAACCTACATGTTGCAATACCACAAATACCCAAATGCCACAAAACTGGACATAATCCAGTTACTACTAACACTAAAAGTTTTCCAAAAATACAAAAAATGTCTTCTATAGGACTATATCTCAATTCTAACAGTAAATTAATAATAACAGTAAATTAATGAATTAAATAGAAATTGCTTTTTGAATTCAGTTTACCGCAAAAGACCAAATTTTCTTGTACAAGACAATACAGATCTACAAGACACCTGAGCTCCAGGTAAACAAGCACAGCACATAAATGCAGAACAACAGTCTCAAAGCAATGGACTAGGATACTTGTTCTGGCTTTGTTTCCACCCTAACTGGAAGAAGTAAATCTGTCTCTGTTCATGCAGGATTCTCAGGGTCAAAGCTACCTACTGAATAAATTATGCAACACACAAACACTACTTGCTACCAGAAAGTACCAGTAGGCAGATCACCAGCATCACACTGCCAACAATACACGCCTGATAACTGCACTCACCTTCTGCTGAGTGCAATTCCTCACAGAAGAGTCAATTACTATCTGAGCATATCCGCCTTTACTTTTCAAGTCAGGCCAGAGCACATCACTACTCAGCACATTTGCGTTTCTTTCCCCCTCCCTGTAGAATCAGGCTGCCCACGGAAGTAAAGTCAATTAATTTCAACAGCTAGTATGCCAGTGAAATGATAACTGCCCCTACCTACCTCCACCACCAAGTTCTCTAAAAAAACATGACTTCGTTTTTGGCCCAAGGGAGGCAATATCTCCTTGAAAGAATTATGAAAATGATGGAAAATCTGTAACTCTGAATGCATGAGGAAAATGTTCTCACCTTTAAAATTTACTTTTTCATTTCATTTACGGAAATGTGTTACATGAAGATTTATTTTCCAAGTGCAGCCTTCTAAATTAATGTTTATTTTTTTCTTTATTAAAGTTTATTCTTGGTTATTTTGCACAAAATGCAGACGGTGCTACCCCTTTGCATCAATGGCAATGGATGCCCATGTTCAGCAGGCACGACGTCTAATCCTGCACTCTTTATATCTGTCTTGACCTTACAAAAAGGCTTGTTATAAAACTGATAGTGTAATTATTATCTACATTCACAAACAGAGACTCACATCATCGACAGGAGAGAGGCACCCAGCGGATACACCCAAAATCGATACACCCTAACCCTTCTTTGCCCACTTAAAATGATTCCAAGTTCTCAACTGCACCCAGGGAAGAAACACCAGATTTTCTAGGGGAAATCTCTCGAGTGAACGGGTAGGACACCTTTTGCAGGAAGTGGGGAAGTACTTTAAATTTCCCTCAAGAAAAGGAGCATTAGGGCTCAGTGACATGTCACACGTGAAACACATCCATGTTACAAAAAAGTCCTGCCTCGTGAGCGGACACCCCTGACAAGCAAACTGTCCACGGGAACACCCCCAAAAGAACCTGATTAAGAGTAATTCCCGGGCCTGGAAATGAACTTTTGTTTTAGAAACTATGTAAACACCGGCGAGACCTTCTCTTGCCCTAACCCGGCCTGAGGACAACAAATTGGCCAACGGCGGAAGTTGCCTGACGAAACGACTCCAACACGAAATCCATTTTTACGATCATAACAAAACCTTCCTTCCGGGGCCAGGCAAAAACTTGAGAAAACGTCCTTTTGGGCGCAACAAGCCATTCTGGGCCCCCCCCCCCGGCACTGAGCAGCAGCCCGGCCCGCAGGACCCGAGCGCTGAGGACGTGCGGCTACCCGTTAGAAGCTCGCAGGGGCCCCGGGCCGGGCG